>NC_140168.1:46901003-46903503 GCF_963971535.1 Notolepis coatsorum | reverse complement strand
GAGTCGGAGGGATGGGTTATATAGACCCTGTTTTCATCAACGTCATCTTGCGGGCAAAACTCATCCACTTGCACATGTATCTTTTGAGTTTAAATCATAGGATTATCTCTCATTTAGTGTTGTCTCCATGGCTCTCATTATCTGCTGCAGTGAGCATTAGATCCTGGGTCAGAAGAAGAAGAAGAAGAAGAAGAAGAAGAAGAAGAAGAAGAAGAAGAAGAAGAAGAAGAAGAAGAAGAAGAAGAAGAAGAAGAAGAAGAAGAAGAAGAAGAAGAAGAAGTCTTTATTTGTAGCACACATTGTTACATTGTCATGCAGCGAAGCAAGATGGGCGACACACATAGGAACACGCACACACATTATTTTCTTTTTTGGGTCGCTGATGAAATTCCTTTCTTGCTTGACCCATCCCATCGTCCTTTCCCCCAAGGGCAGCCGGGAGCAGACATGGGCTGCGGTGTGGGGCCATGCCCAGGGACCAATCCAAGTGCTCCTGTCCATCTTTCGTCAGGGACACGATAACGTTAGCTATCTGTTCAGCATCATTTTCCATTGGGTTGATCTTTTTCTGGAGGGGAAACCCTTGCGAGCACGGGGAGAACATGCAAAATCCACATAGAAAGGCCCAGGAGATACTCCACCTGGGTACCTGGCAACCCGGTCCCCAAGTGGGATTCGAACCCAGGACCTTCTTGCTGTGAGGCGACAGTGTTAACCACTGCACCACCGTGTAACGTCCTTACATACCTGGTTAGACTAGACTGTTATTGTTCTCTGCTGTCTTTCAGTGAGTAAAACTCCAGGGGAGTTCTGGATGAGAGCACTTGACGAGGAGAAGGTAGTCAAACGCATGGACAGGTTGTCGGACATTGCATGGCTTCATCCAGACCGTCCCTGTAAATGAGGCAAAACCTCATCATTCTTTATAAGAAGTAATAAAGGGTCTATGGGTGATGGAAGGAAGATATTAAAGGCACAATTTGTGATTACAGTACGGTGCCTTCGGTTGAAACACTGTTGACTCGTCCTGGCTTTGTTGACTTTTTTCAATCTAAAAAGTGGAGCCAAACAGACCTGTATTTTGAGTTGTGATGGGCTGAGAAAGTTCTATAACGGTTATTTTCTATCTACAAGTCAAACAGAACATGTGAATATTGTATGCCCAGGTTTACGGGTTAAGGAGGAATGATAGAGAGAGATGGGGTCAGTTGGTGGTCAGTGTAATCAAGAGGACTGTTATGTCCTAATCTTAATCACACTGCATACTATATGGCTTGTCGCAAGGCTATGCACACTATATTCTAGGGCTCATCTGTGGCAAGGCTATGCACACTATATTCTAGGGCTCATCTGTGGCAAGGCTATCAATCTTATGCACACTATATTATAGGGCTTGTCTGTGGCAAGGATATCAATCTTATGCACACTATACTGTAGTCTAGGGCTCGTCTGTGGCAAGGCTATGCACACTATATTCTAGGGCTCGTCTGTGACAAGGCTATCAATTCTATGCACACTATATTCTAGGGCTCGTCTGACAAGGCTATCTTTGGTTATGGTTGAGAACTATGGTTGAGAGAGAGAGAGAGAGAGAGAGAGAGAACTTTTTCTACCTTTTTTCTCAAAGGTCACAACAGCTCTTGGCCCAAGTGATGATGGACTGTGGACTATGGTGGATTTCTGGGGCTACCATTTGAGTTTAATGTGATCAAAGTTTAAATGGGAGATATCCCTTCTACTCAGTCAGTGTATTCGCTATTGAATAGTGTCTGACTGTGAGTTTCTGATTTTCTGGTTGTCTAAACAGCTATAATACCTCCTCCTGACCTTCACACGCACCTCAATGTAAACTGGGGTCCATGTGGGCTGCTTATACACAGCCCTTTTCTGTGTCTCCACCCGGGCTATTTGATGCTCCAGATTTTAAAGGCTTTTCTGTGTATACTCTGCAATGAAGACTGCTCAGTTTGTACTAAGGATGACATATCTGCTGCAACTTCTACCACTAAGAAGTATTGGTTGCAAATATGCAATAGTGTCCTTTGAACTGTTGCCGTGGTGACCTCCTAGTATTCCTATATTGAATAAACTATCATAAATAACTCATAGAAGCACAGTTTACCCAGCAAACATTTTGAAGTCCGTTGGGCCAGGGCATCAAAATGAATGTTTTTTCCAACTTCAGCCTTTAAACCAATGTGGTTTCAACGCATGATGTATCGAGATAAGATGACGATTTCAAAATGCAGGCTACGGACACGACTGCTTCAAAATAAGGACAAGGACAAGTCTTCCAATGTCAGAATTTACATTTGGGTTGAATGCTAAATTAAATCATGTCCAGTTGTAACGCAATGTCAGCTAGCCAAGACGATG
The DNA here is from genome assembly GCF_963971535.1 of Notolepis coatsorum. Taxonomy (NCBI): domain Eukaryota; kingdom Metazoa; phylum Chordata; class Actinopteri; order Aulopiformes; family Paralepididae; genus Notolepis; species Notolepis coatsorum. Next base: position 46,901,127 of record NC_140168.1, on the reverse strand, counting down.
CCTACCGGAGCAGGACCGTGAAGCATTGTGAAAACCGAGAGAGGGTAAAACCATGTGTTGAGCACCATGAATTTACAGTAGTCTCTAATAAGTAGTAAGTAGTCTAATAAGTCTAATAAGTAGT
>NC_140168.1:46794068-46900803 GCF_963971535.1 Notolepis coatsorum | reverse complement strand
CCTGCTAAATTGAAATCCTTTAGGAGATACTGTAAGTTAACCTTCGCACGGGTCATCTTTTCAGTTGGAAAACCAGTTTGCTGTTTTCTGCTGAGGGCTGCACAGTGCAAGCTACCATGACAACCACATCATACTTCATTAGAGACAAGCGGGCCTGGTTGGTGTGTGTATAACCTTGTAACCTTCCTTTGAAGTTATGATTCATCCCCAACTCATCACGTGCCACAGATGTTTAAGTAAAGCCATACGACAGACTGTCTTAACATAAGACAGTAGTTTTAGGACAGGTAATTTTGTTCTGGGCTTGTGAGGTTTTTCTTGCTTTGATATGTGTTTACCTGTTCATTTCCACTCTATTAGAAACAACTCTAGTCTCCCTATTACTAATGCTTTTAAGATTTGGTTTGTCGGTATGATGGACATCATACAATTGCAATTATTATATTATTATTATTGTTATTATTATCATCATCATTATTATTGTTGTTATTATATTATTATACTATAAACTACTCAGGTATATTATAAACTACTCTATTAGAGTAAAGTATCAATTAGAAACTATAAAATAATTAGAAACAACTTGGTCCTTAATTTGCCCTCTGGTCTCTCGGGTGGTTTTGGCATCATCTTCATCCCTCTTCATCTTCATCCCTCTTCGTGTCTCCTCCTTCAGCCTCTCAACACATTACATTTTTCCACACCTCCTCTTGTACAACCCTGGGTGGCCAATCCCTCTCAACATGAAGTTATGAAGCCCCGCCCACTACATGTCAGTCCCTCTGTGTTTAGAAAGGGAGTAGGGCGGGGAGGGAGAGAAAGGGGCAGGGCTAGAGGACCCGATCTGGATTACAGTGACGAGGAGGACAGGGTGGGGGGGTGTAGAAATCCCAATCTGGATTACAGTGACGGCATGGGATTAAATATCCAGATGTCTGACAACCAACCCACCCCCACAAATCATTCCATACTTTCATTTCGTCCCTCCCCCCTCTGTCTCACTCATGCCCTTCCCTCCCTCCTCTCTTTCATGCTTCTCTCACGCATACTCTCATTCACTTGCTCTCGTTCACTTATATGCATGGTCACATGCAACCATGCCCACAGAAAACCAAGCCAGCAATAGCTCACCCCCCCCCCCCTCTCTCTCTCTACCCCTTGTTTGCTTTAATCCCTGTCATTCGGTCCATCCCCTCGCTCTGTCAGAGATGAAGTGAGTTCCTCTCTGATAGAAGTCCTGGCTCAGTTGTTATTGTGTATTTATGGAGTCTTCCTCCTTCCTTCTCTCTGACTAAAATGACTACAGCGACATCTCTTTCCTCTGTCCACGGCACCATATTGTCCAATGTGTTGAGAGTACCACAGAATTGGAATGAATAGAACAGGTATTCCAGGTCAAATCCTTAATTTAATTGTCATTTGACTGGCTTGTAAAAATCTATGGCTTAAAGTGGCACTTCACCCAAAAATATTTATTTACACCATTTTGCACACATTCATTTAGTTTGACAGTTATTGAGAGTAAAATGTTTTGAATATGGCCACCAGTGATGTCATCGGGGACATTTAATCCTTGTGTCATGTTGATTACAGCTCAATTAAATTATATGGTAGCAGCAGTCCCTATAAAACAAGGTATTGCTATGTTTTAATCTACATAATTTCATTGAGCTGTAATTAACACAACACAAGGATACAATGCCCCCGATGACATCACTGGTGGCCATATTCAAACTAATTTACTCTCAATGTCAAACTAAGTGAATGGATGTGTGTGAGATTATGTGTCACACCAGCAAAATAAACCAGCGTTGTTTTTTTGATAAAGTGCCCCTTTAAGAGCGTTGGTTTGCTGTGTGTGAGGTCATGAAAACATCAACACTCTATGGCAGCCATTTTATGAGTACTGAAGGAGATTAACACGATCCATCAGGGAGGGCCTCTCTCTATCAATTTTAATGTGATGATTGTACTTTAGAACGGGTTGGAATGGGTCTAAGTCAGGACTTCTAAGAAGACATCAGATAGATAGATCAGACCATTTCAACTGATTTTGTTTGCGTGTTTGCCTGTCTTCCAGATGATGATCATGATGGCGGTCATAGGCACTATATGTGTTGGAGTTGTGTTCTGTGAGTACTATACCACCACATCACAGATAAGCTAGCTGGTGTGTATTTCCTGACTGAAGGAGTGCCCTAAAAAATACACTTTCAACATGTCATTTAAACAGAAAGTCACACCAGAATTGTTCATATTTTACAAGGGATTGAATAAAGACTTAGGGCTGGGCCACCTCTCCCATAGGCCATTATGTCTATGTAGTATAGAACTAGTCATTTTAAGGAAGTGCATTTTTTAAGATGCTAAAATCACAGAAACATAATTAATTCAGAATCAGTTCATGAATATGTATTTTTTTTGTATAGATTCATTGACTTACTTCTGAGACATGAGTTAATTTATACACCATGTTCATTGGTATCCTGCAAAACCTAAATATCTATTTATTTCTGTAATTGACAACATTTCCCTCACAGGTAGTCAAATATTTAAGTGTCAACGAGGATAATAAAAATCAATCAATCTATTTTTCTCAGTGCAGGAAAACTTTCTTTTCTTGGAAATAAGTGGCATTTCCAGGACTGACTTTACTTAACCGGTTTTCTCTCCTCTACCCGTCTCTCTCCTCGCCAGTGTATTTCTTCTACTGAGCTGGTCTTCAGGGATGGACACAACAAGCCACAGGGCGAGACACCACCACCAACAAGCCAAATCCGGCCTCTCTCCCTCTCTCCTCCTCCCTCCATCCCTCTCTTCTCACCGATGCCTTCCTCAGATAAGCGCCATGCATAGTATTTGATGCGTTCTAGTGCCTCCTCCCCCTTTTCCCTTTGGAAGACGTCTATCAAAAGGTCACAGGTTTGTTTGTGTCAAACGCAACGGTTCAATACACTTGCCGTTTGCAACCCCTGTAAAATGACGACTCCTGTGTGGTTTTCCACAGTAGAGTTAAATGACGGCGCCCACGTTGCTTTTGTTGAATTCACCCGAGGGTTAGTGGAGACGTGCCTCTTCTTTACCACATGGTTTAAAATACACATCCTCCCCAGTCCCCAGAAGTGGAAAGAGTACTGAAACATACGACTCACATAGAAGCACTGTTAGTCAAAGCTGGAGTAAGAGTAACTTGTGTAAAAAGTTACCCAAATAAAAAGAGTAAATGTAAAGGATCGGCCTTGTTGGTGTAGTCTTTAGATAATATTCTTCATGGGTCGTTATCAGGGAATGGTCCCTTTTTAATCAAATCTACAACAAAAAAGCCAGTTATGAGATAAAGGCCAGAATAAATGTGTTTTACTGGAAATGGCACCACTCAGTGTACTCATCTCTAACTCTCATAGCTAAAAATTAAAACTTACTCCAGCCAGAGTAGAGCCAATAAGTAGAAGTACAGGCTTTTAAAAGTAGTTCCTCAAATAAACTACTCAGTTACAGTAAGTTGAGTAATTGTAACTAGTCACTTTCCACCTGTGGTCCTCCCTGTATGTATTTTACCTGCAAGGTATTTGACAGGACACCTGTTCTATGTTGACAGTATAGTCACATTGCTGCAACTGTAATGCTATATTTAACTGTCCAATTTGGAACCCGAGCAATTAGTCACAAGTATTAGAAGGATTTTACAGGATGACCCCCCCCCCCCCCCCCCTCCACCACCCTTATTTGTGTCAATCAATCAGTGTCTGTCAAGCACCTGTTCTATTGCAACTATGGTATTTGGTTCTTATCTTGTCTCGTGAGCTGACTCGCTTTGACGTATTTACTATATTCTAAGTGTCTGTTTGGATTACTTTCAATGTCACTTTTTTTCTTCTGAATTTACTCGTTTTTGAATGACAAGCCTAGTACGAGTGTGAATTCTGTAACTTGGGAGTGAATTTCATAGCACGGGGGCTGGGGTTTATTCACGTCGGTGTGTGTGTACATGGAGTGAAGGAACAGACCTGCGTTCCATTCCTTCAAACACCAAATGCGTTGCTGGCTGCACCTGTACCTCTTCCTGTGGGCATTCGCCAAGTTACAGCACAACTACATGTCCAGAGGGCAAAGATTGTGTGGACAATCACCTGAATACTGCTAGTTATGAGATGAGGAGGAACCTTAAGGTTGAAAGAATTGTCATTCTGATTGTAGCAAAGTATGTAAAATAAACAGAAACCATTCATGACCACCGACCTACTGGAGACCTCTCATTTCACTATGTTGATGCTGAGAAAGTGACCGGAATACAACATATTATAATGCAACGTGAGAATGGATTGAAATTCATGCAAATAATCAAGAGCAAAAAAAACATTTGCTACGCATAATTCCTTTAGGGAAAATCCAGGAATACGTATCCTGTATATCAGGGATTAAAGCAAAACAAAATCTCCTCACTGAACTTTTTTTCAGGTATTTTTTTAATAGCGTTAGCGTTTTAAGGGAGCCTACTTGTAGACCCTACTGTTGTGGTTGTTGTGCCAGGCAGGGAGGCTGTGTGCTGGAGAGTATGAATGCAAGTCTTGTGGCAAGCTAGCACCCTTTTCCCCATTACTTTGAACCATGAACTAAAAGGCTTGTTATCATACAAACAAGGGACTAAACACGTTTCGCAATTATGCCACAACAATGTGGAACGCCCTACCCACAGCCGTAAAAAAAATTTAATCCTCAGTGTTTCCCACAGGATTTAGTGAGACTGTGGTGGTGGGTGAACCGTGGGCCCTCTAGGGGGGTCCGGGGGCATTAATAAGTTTTAAAGTTAAATGAATCAATCTGGTGATCTGATTAACGTTGTGCTCAAAACACAAAATCGCCTAGTGACTAGAGCATACATTTGAGCCATCAAAGAAATTAAGCAAAAGTGGTTACCTGTGTTGAACTAGTTTCTTTTTTAGAAAATAAAAAAATAGACTGGATTACTATTACGACTACTACCACTGCCAATACTACCGATACATCCCTATTGGCAAACTCTATATTTAAAAAAAAAAAAAAAAAAGTAAAAAAAAAAGTAAAAAAAAAAAAAAAAAAAAAAAAATATATAAATCAAAACATTATATAAATATAATCAAATTGACGGAAATCAGTCTCAAGACCGAACGCTTTAATGCCTGAGGCTTTTATTTAGTTCCTCTAGCACAGTGGTTCCCAAACTGTGGTGCGTGCACCCCTTGTGGTGCGCAAGCGCCCTCTAGGTGGTGCGTGACATGAAAAGGCTAATGGTGGTAAAAAAATTAAAATAATAATAATTACAATAAAATGTCATAGAAAATCTTAGTCAAACCTTTAGTATTATGGATATTAAACATGCTGGCAGAGTACATGCATCCATGTTGTCGTGAACATTTTAATTAAATAAAGAAATTCCCTATCCATAGTCGCCGTGGGAAGAGATAAAATAAAAAATAAAATCTGTGCACGGAGACCAGCAACAATTTTTTCTAACAGAAACACATTTGGGGGTGCGTCAGCTAGGTCGGGAGGTGACAGGGGGTGCACGGCCAAAAAAGTTTGGGAACCGCTGCTCTAGCAGGCTCTCTGCAGGACAGGGTGGGGCCCAGAAGTGGAGAAAAGCGGTCCCTAGGTTTCAGTCAAATCTAGAGAAGATATTTCCACTATACACAGTAACACAGGATATGCTATACTTATCCTTTGTGCCATTGACTAGACTAGAGTGAGTAGATACAGGAGGCTAGTCTGTATGGACCCCGCAATCCAAAACATCACTGCCAAGTGCCAACAACCATCTCAACATTGATCAGCCATCCTATCCTCAACATCCACTGGGCACTCTGCCTTTTTCATTGACGTCACGACCAGACGTCCTTTTTGAAGGAGTCCACCCTATAGAAGGAGTCCACCCTATAGAACCAGCCAGGACCCAGTGATGGACGCTCCAGGTATCAACACTAGTGATAGTACATTACATCCAAGCTATAAGCTAAAACAACAATGGTTATAGGCAATGATATAATAGAATTTATACCAGACTTAACCATTGACCAGAAAAAAAACCACATCAATTCTTTATTACATTTTATTTAGGTCCCAAAAAACCATCATAATAACATTATATCAATAATATTAATACAGAAATTGAAAAAAGGAAAAAAATAAAATAGCTTTTTCTCCACAGCCTCAAAATGGGGGATGGGGGATTGGGGAGGGGGGGTTCGATCCTCTAGAAATTCTGTAAAGTCTGTATGGAATTGTGAAAGGGGCGTGGCTTCAAGCTTGGGTGAGTCCTCAGTCATCTGCTGTGCACCAATCAGGAATGTCGAGGTGAGGCAGGGGTGCGTTTTATGAGGTACGGGGTGGGGGGGCGGGGTGGAGCCAGAGTTCATCGGGCTACTGCTGAGACATCTGTAGTGGGAGAAGAGGGATAAGACAGATTTTTATTAGCCCATAAACACATACTGTAACGGCGCAAACACACCGAACGCGGGCGTGAGGCGGGCGAGCAATCAGCGTTTCACTTTCGCTCCCATGTTAACGGGCGTCACTGTTCACACCGGCTGCGGGCGGGAAGCAATTTTTTCGCTTCGGTTGGAATTTGAGGCGTGCACCACGCGCATTTTCACAGAAATACACTCAATATCTGCATTATTACCACACATATAGATGTTGTTCAACCAGCTAATGTGTCTGTATCTTTCCCAATACAAATAAACCATACTATACTTTTTCAGAGTACAGTCACACTGATTATCATCATTCTAAATAAACATTCTAATTAATGAGATAATAACGGGTTATATATGCAAAACGGACAATTACAGAATAGAACACTGGAACTGAAAAAAAAAAAAAACAGGGACTGACTTCGCATATAGACTAGGCATTTACAGCTGTTCCAATGTAAATCTGTGCACTTCCGCCCGCTCTGAAGTCTGACTCGGTGTGGATGGCCACGGGAGCCGTTCTCGCACGAAACCCGCGCGCGCCCCTGGTGTGTTCCCGCAGTAAGAGAGAGAGAGAGAGTGTGTGTGTGTGTGTCTGTTGGCTGGGCCTACCTGTTGTGTCTGTGGCTCTGGTCCGGGTCCTCGGCTCGCCAACCGACTCAGGATATTCCTCTCGGACATCTGGAGTCTCACGGCGACCGGTGGTATCCGGGCGATGGTGGCCGGGAGGCGGGTGACATCGGCCTTCATGTCGCTCAGTAGCTCCTCAAGCTGCTTCAGCACTGAGAGAAAAACAGTGGAATATTAGTTTCTATCTTTAGATTTACTGTTAAAAGAAACTGCAATTTTTTCTTGAATTTTAGGCCATGATGACTATATAATTTCTTTTTAATAATGTTTGAAGAAAAACAGGCATCTTCAAGAAATGAAACAGGAGTTAAGTCAGAGTTCCTGCTGGTTTCAACAAGTTAAAATTAAGACTAAGACTTTGAATATAATTTAATACATATTTCACAGCCATAATGGCAGAAAAGAATGAAGGAAAATTACTTCTGACTAAGACTTTTTAAGACCCTGCAGGAGCCCTGTAAGAGTAGTACCCCTCCCCCAGGCCCTGAATACAGTACGTGTTTTGGTTTCACGTCCAGGGCAACCCTTACCTTTGTGCAGTACGGCGTTAGCGGGTTTGTTGCCAGACATGGACTCCTTGCTGAGGTGCTGGTGGGACTCCGCCAGACATTCCACCTCGCTGAAGCGCGTGTTCAGGGCCATGGAGGGGTGGGTGGGGTCTTCAGACATGTTGAGGTAGGCGGCACGACGGAGCTGCTCCTCGATGACCAGCGCCTGCTCCAACAGCTGGGAGACAAGAGAGAGAGGAACCAAGATAAGAGGCCATTATGGTGATGTCATAAAGTCCCTGCAAAGGACTCTGTGCTGCGATGACAGCTCAATATATACCTACCTACTGCTTTCACTGTCTACAACTGCCCTACACTGTAATCATAATAATCATAACTACCTACCTCATAGTCTACCCATATAGATCTGTATGATAGCATGTACAATAGTGCTGTATATACATATTTATATATTTACCACATATATATATATAATATCCATCTGAATATACCTGCATATAATCCTTCTATATACCTACTTATACACCGGCATATAACCCATATAAGTCTGTATGATAGCATGTACAATAATGCTGTAGTATATATATATATTACTAGGGATGCACGATAATTATCGGGCCGATATCAGCAATTATGACGTCATCCCGAAAAACCCCATAAAATTCTTGATAGCTCAAAAATAAATAAAAAGTCTTTACTTTATTTTTTAACTTTTTTCTTTTCATGTCAAAATTCACACGCACAATATATGCTTACTTAGGATTTGACTTGATTCAACAACAAAGCAGTCGGTCGGGGCAATGGCAAGCCGAAAACTGTCGAAAATGTGGTTTATTTGAAGTTTGGATAATTTTTTTTCACAACTGAGGTAGGTAGATTACATTTTTAGAGACTAAAGTACAGAAAAAAGGTACCGTTGGGTACCGGTATCGATTCACAGGTACCGGTACCGTATCGATTCAAATGTGAACGGTACCCATCCCTACTGACAAAGCACAATACCTGTTGGTTTTTAGTTCACTCATTGTTCAGGGAAACACATTGTTAATGACATTGACGGATTGTGAATTTTGTGATTGACTAAAATTATATTTATTTGGAAAAATAAATATAGTCACTTTATTTGAAGAGTCAAAACTGTTCTCTTGGCTTTGTTTTGTTCATAGTAGTAACGCTCATGTCATGATAAATCTGGTTAGGTCAACACTACAGGAATATACATAATAAATAAAAAAATAAATTATAATACAATATATATATATCGGTTATCGGTATCGACCTTGAGGAGCAGAAAGTTATCGATATCGGGGTCAAAAATCAATATCGTGCACCCCTATATATATATATATCCAGAGATCTGTGTGTAGATACCTGCATATAACCCTTTTTACACATATATATACTATATCTATATAGTGTCTTTATACCTTACTATATGACGGCCGGGGATCCTTTCCACTGGTCAAATGACTTACTCGTGAGTAGTACGTCCGGTGATAAAGAAAAGCACGTCCGGTGATAAAGAAAAGCAATGTCCACAGTGTAAAGTGAAGTTATCCAAATGGTTTATTTGCAAGGTCTCTCTTTACAGAAGTGATCCTAATCTACTTTCCTAAATATTCCAGTCAATACCACTACAAGTGGCTCCTGGCTTCAGTCCTCTGTTCTCTCCTCTCCAGTCTGGTTGAAGATGTGAAAATAGCTCTTTCTTCTTCTTCTTTTGAATTTCCGGCAGAGTAGACGCATCGTGGCGTATTACTGCCCTCCGCACTTCTTTTGATGATCTCTTCTTCTTCTTCTTCTTCTTCTTTCTTGGCGTATTTCTTCCCTCCTCATTTCTTATACTACACTAGTGGTGTTCCATCTTTAGGCCTCTTCAACTCACACTTTCTCCTTCTTCTCTGCTCCTCTTGCCTGTCCAATACTAATACATACACTAACGCTATATCCTCTGGTACAACTCTGAAGCATGCAGAAATGTCAGCACTGCCTCTGTGATCAACTGGTGGTTCTCATTATCCATGCCAAAGAATGAGGGCGTGCTCCATTATATAGGCAACCAAAGGTTCTAGAATGTTCGGTTCGTGACATCATTCGGAGCCTTCATGAATGTTCCGGAACCTTCTATCATGTCATACGTTAAGTCCGGAAGGTTTTACGCTCTAGCATGTTCCACTATGACATCGCCCCCAACGTTCTAGAAGGTTCTAGGTGCCAGAAGGCGCTATTATGACGAATACGACGGTTCCCTGACTTTATCTAAATCCAATCAATATTAAACATTCCAATAATAATAATAACAATAACCAAGTAAGAAAACTCTGTTCCAAGAGGAAAAAGGAAAGATGGAAGGAAGGAAAAATGTCAAAACTCAAGAAGGAACGGAAGACTAAGTCAGGTGAGCTAACTGAGCACATGGCGATGATGACTCGATTGATGGACGCGGACGACGACGGTAATTTGGAGGGCGTACAGCAAGGATTGGTAGAATTCTACCGTCGGTGCGAGGAGTTGGAGTCGCTGCATACCAAGGTCCAGGCGGCACTGACCTCAGAAGAGAAGAAGCAGAAAGATCAGAGCGAGCCAGAAGACAGCGCATCCGGCCGTGGAGGGAAAGGGTCGAAAGTACCATCCACTACGCTTTCCAGAACATCATCTGCAACCGCTCGTCGGCAAGTGGAATTAGAAAGGGTCGAGCTGATGGCCCAGCTTGCCGCGCAAAGGCTAGTCCGACAACTCGATGAAGAGGAGGCTCAGCTCTTAGCGGACTCCTCTAAGCTAAGGGCGGCACAGGATGCAGAGAGTGCGGCGCAGGATGCCAAGAGGGCGGCACAGGAGGTTCGGAAAAAGGCTGAGAGGGCGGCACAGGATGCCGAGAGGGCGGCACAGGATGCTCAGGATTTAGCTAAAATAAGAGAAAAGAGAGAGGAGCTACAGAGCCAGGCGGCGTTATCTGAGGTAGAGGCTAAGCTCCTGTCCTGGGAGAGCATGGGGGCCAACGAACCCCCGACGACGGGGGGTCCCGTATTAGGGGAAGGAGCTCTTACATAGAGAAAGGGAAGACCGACGAAGCCCAAGCCCGCCCGCAGGCTCGGCCCGCTTCACTGACCGCCCTGATAAAAAGTGAACCGGTTGGCCGTCTCAACTCCAGGGCACCAGGCGGCGCTACCCAGAAGGAGCAAGAGGCTCCGCCACTAGAGTACCGACGGGCCGTGGCGGAATTCCCAGGGAGGCTGCCCTCTCAACAGATTCCCACCTTCAGGGGAGAACCTATGGAGTACCGGCCCTTCATCCGGGCCTTTGAACACGGAGTGGAGGACCAGACAAATAGCAGCAGGGACCGGCTGTACTTCTTGGAGCAGTACACGGCCGGGGAGCCAAGAGAGCTGGTACGAGCTTGTATTCCAATGGACTCGGAGCAGGGCTACCCCGAGGCAAGGCGGCTCTTGCAAGAGCACTTCGGAAATGGGTACATCATATCCATGGCGTATATAGACAAGGCGCTGGACTGGCCTATTATCAAGCCCGAGGACGGAGGGGCGCTCCGCTCCTTCGGCCTCTATCTCACTGGATGCCTCCACGCCATGACAGACGTGGAGCACGTACAGGAGCTTGACAGCATATCAAATATGCGGGCCATCACAGCCAAGCTTCCGTTACTGATGATTAACGGGGCTACCGTGGACAGGGTGAGCAGCTTCAAGTACCTGGGGGTCCACATCTCAGAGGACCTGACATGGTCAACACACATAGACACAGTAGTAAAGAAAGCGAAGCAGCGCCTCTACCACCTGAGACAGTTAAGGAAGTTCAGAGTATCGGGGAAGATACTCCAGTCCTTCTACTCAGGAGCTGTAGAGAGCATCTTGACCGGAAACATCACTGCCTGGTATGGGAACAGCACGGCACAGGACAAGAAGGCCCTACAGAGAGTGGTGCGCTCAGCCGAGCGTACCACGGGTATTGCGCTACCTCCCCTGCAGGCTCTATACAACAAGAGGTGCAAATCCAGAGCCTGCAGGATAATGAAAGACCCCCACCACCCCAATAACAGCCTGTTCCAGCTGCTGAGGTCAGGCAGACGCCTGCAAACCCCAGCTACTAGGACGGAGAGGCTTAGGCTAAGCTTCTTCCCCCAGGCCATCAGAGCCTTGAACAATGAACATTGAGAGACACAGAAACTGAACTATCCACACACAAGCACACACAAGCACATACACGACACGCACGCTGAGCACGCTCACACACTAGCAGCCACTTTAACACTCATGCCGCACACACGCACACTTATGGCCAGAGGAAAGGCCACTTAAAGTAGTATAACATCAGGAACAGTGTATTGCACTACTAAAGCTACCTAGCATGTCCTATATGCTCTGTAAATACTAATGTACAGATACCGAGATGGCACACCATGTACCTGTTTATTGCACTGTTTTATTGGATTCTATTAATATGTTGTACCACTGTATTTTTATTGGATTCTATTATATGTTGTACCACTGTATTGCACATCGTCGCGGGCAAGACCAGCCGCATTTCATTGTATACCTGTATGCCGTGACAATTAAAACTCTTGACTTGACTTGACTTGTTAGAGCAGAGAAAGCGGTAGAGAAGCCATGTCCAGCAGGCGCTTCGGAGGAAAGAGAGGCGTAGCGCCAAGTTCAGCGACCTCGTCGAATTTGTCAACCTAGAAGCCCAGGAAGCCCTACACCCGCTCTTTGGCAACCTCACAGAGGGAAACCGGAGTCAAACTAGGGCTCACAAGGACGAAAGGACCTCCAGAAATGGCGACGTGCGGGGAAGCTTCACCACCGCCGCGACAGCAGTTCAGCACCCGGCAGAGGCTAAGGCGCGCCCCGAGGGCGATACCCTCCGCGCCTTCTCCAACCCTTGCCTCTTCTGCCAAGGAGAACAGCATGCCATGGAGCAATGCACCAAGCTGAAGAAGGCTCTTCACAAGGAGAAGATAGTTTCTCCAGAGTAAAGGCCTATGTTTCAGCTGTCTGCAACGGGGTCACCTAAGCAAGAACTGCCCCGCGAAGAGTCGCTGCAGAGTCTGCCAGCTCCCCCATCCTACGGTTCTACATATTAATAACCAAGCGGCCTACGAGGAAGACGACCATTTTTAGATAGACCCAGCCCCCAGGTCTGTCTTCTCCAAGAGGCGGCATGAGGCGGTGGTAAAGACCGTCCTCCTTTGGTGTGCCACGTACTAGTGACCTCTGGCACCACTCAACTGACCCGGTTACTTGTTTTGTAATTGCGTAGACCCAATTAGGGGCCGGTGTAACGGCCATTTGAGTGTTTTGATGATTATTATTATTATTATTTCGAATGTTTAATATTGATTGGATTTAGATAAAGTCATTGAACCGTCGTATTTGTCATGATAGAGCCTACTGGCACCTAGAACCTTCTAGAACGTTGGGGGGCGATGTCATGGTAGAATAGAATATGCTAGAGTGTAAAACATTCCGGACTTACCGTATGACATCATGATGGAAGGCTCTGGAACATTCGTGAAGGCTCTGAATGATGTCATAAACCGAACATTCTAGATTCTTTAGTAGATGAGTCTACTCTGCCGGAAATTCAAATAAGAAGAAGAAGAAGAAGAAGCAAGGTCTTTTGAATCTTCGACCAGACTGGAGAGGACCGAACAGAGGACTGAAGCCAGGAGCCCACCAGTGGATTTGCGGTTCCCACATTGCGAAGGAGTCTTCATGTGTCGAGTCGGCAGTGAATTTGGAGACTGGGAAAATACAGTTTTCTTACCTTGTAGTAGTATTGACCGGAATACTTAGGAAAGTATATCTTAGGATCACTTCTGTAAAATAGACTTATGAAATAAACCATTCGGATAACTTTACACTGTGGACCTTGCCTTTCTTTACCCAAGAGCGTACTACTCACGAGTAAGTCATTTGACCAGTGGAAGGGAGCCCCGGCCGTCACATTAGTAAGAAAACTTCACTGTACATATTAATATTACAACTCTGTACATCTGATTAGCCCCATTACTCAGTAGTACTAATTCATATATTTTATAGCAAGTTTAACCACCATTGTATATTACTATTGGCCTTTACTGTTACATTCGCTCTCTCTAGTTGGATGCCACACTTATAAAAAAAAAAAATCAAAAAAGTAAACCTAGCCTATAATCTGTAGCCTATTAACCTATAGATTGGGTAAGCAAGGTTATTCCTTTCATCCCTTCCTACCTTGAATCTCCTGGCCAGGAACTTGTTCTTGATTTCCAGGAAGTTGCCTCTGTTCATCTCGCCCTTGAAGGGCTCGTTGAGGATGGCGTACTTGACGTCGTTCTGGATGTCCTGCCAGCGTGCGTAGCCGTGTCTTGAGAGGGAGCCAGAGTGAAGGAAAAACAAGCGCAACAAGGAGAAGGACAACTGCTGGCCTACGCTAGTTTATCATTACTAACAACCATATCAAGAGGACCTCAGACTCGTAAAGGCTCAAGACTTTTCCACTTTGCTTCCAGGGACGGGGAGTCAGGAAATATATAAAAATAAAAGTCTACCCTGTGGTCTGTTGACACTTAAGAAACAGGACTGCAATTTAACGCAAGCCTTATAATGACTTGGGTACAACTCTGCCCCCAGTCAGCTGATAGATGTCACACGGTTAAGATTACGGTCAACAAACAAACAATGTTATGACCGGTCACACTGCGCTCGACCGAAACCAAGTCAACGCAGAGAGGAAAGGATACTGTATGATGCCGGCCAGCAGCCAGTAGTCATGGCGACGGTGCCAGATCTCATTGGTCTTCTTGGTAACCGTGGCAGCGCGTTCCTCGTTTTGCCACAACGAGTGGAGTTCTGAGGGAGGGAGAGAAAGAGAGATGGAGGAGGAGAGAAAAGGAAGAGAGAGACGGAGGAGAGAAAAGGGAGAGAGATACAAAAGGAACAGATGAAGGAAGAGACGGGAATGAAGCGTGGAGGAAAGTCGTCAGTGATATAATGAATAAAGCTCAGGGTGAATGTTCTTTAGTAAGATAAGATATTCCTTTATTGATCCCCTTGGGGAAATTCAGGTGTCATAGCAGCATGGGGGAGGGGGGAAAGGAGGTACAGGTATGGGCAGGGTAATATAAATATATAAATATAGGCAATGAAACTATAATAAAAATAAAGATAAACATAATTAACTCTGAATACAAGAATATGAGAAAGTAAACGGTGTAATCAAAAGGTGCAGATGAGGGTCTGTATGTTATATTATACATTACAATAAATATGGATAATAAAGAATTAGAATCTGAATATATACTTTGAGTAAAGTAAAGCAAACTGTATACACAGGTGCAGTATACACAAGGTACCCTAACTGGCATGATATACGCCATACGCTGTAGCGTGCAGGTTAGGTGGCAAGAGTCAGACACACTTAGTGGTCAGACATTCCTAGTAGTCAGGGCTTGACAGTAACACCCACCAAATGCGGGTAGAATTCGGCAGTGGCGGGTAACTCCGTCATTCTACCCGCCAAAGTGGCGGGTGACTTTTTTTCTATGAAAAAAAAACATTGTAGTCTACAAAAGGCATCTGCAATAATTAAGTCAATCCAGGTGATACTACAACTCCCACGAGGACTGTGTGCTCATTCATTGGCCCATCCACTTCGCCTGTCGCGTGCGTTGTGTTGCCTCCGTGTGTGACAGCTGACAGCTGAACGAACGTTGTTAACGTTAATAGCTCAACTGGTTAGTGCGACCGACTCATCCATAGTTTACTTTACATTACAGACAGTTAGCTAACGTTACAATGTGGCGGCATATTGTGGGTGTGAAAAGACCGGGTGAACCAAACCATCAACAAACAAAAAAGAGAAAAGAGAATGAGACCGAGACCTAAAACACGAACAAAGTACAAGAGGAGGCCAAAAAAAAAACGGTTGTTCATTGAAAAGTGGCGCTCAGGTCGCGAGTGGCTAGGATATGATCCAAAGCAGAAGTTCATGTTCTGCATTGATTGTCGTATGTATGGCAAGTCCAAAAGCTTGTCGTTTTTTATTGGCACAACCAATTTCAAATTAGAAACAATAAAGGATCATGAAACATCAAACGGCCACATACATACTCTAGCTACCAAGCGGGCGAAGACTGGTCTGTTAGAGCAGCGGTTCCCAAATTTTTTGGCCGCGCACCCCCCGTCACCTGCCGACCTAGCTCACGCACTCCCCAATGCAAACATAAAAAATAATAAATAAATAAGTCCAGAGACTCCGTGCTGCTGCTGACTTTAAATCAAATAGGTGTCTGTGGGCAGTCAGCCGACATTAATAAACAACAGTGTGTTATAATCACATTTTTATGAGCTAACGAATTCCGTTATATTGGACATTTGTATTAATTATATCAAGCGAATAACTGAGAAATTTGGCAGAGAGACGGCAACATTATCGTGAAATATAAACGTTGCGTGATGACTTATATCTCCGCCTCCCAACGAAGCACATACCAATAGTATGCAACTGCAGAGCCGCAGAGCCAGCGGCGCTCTCATCCCGGTCTGGGGAAGCTCAGCAGAATTGCCAATGGCTGAATTGGAGTATTGCACTGTGCGTGCACAACTGTCTGCTCTGCGGCTGCATGCTTCTTGCAAATCTAGCTCTCGCTGCCAAACCAAATGAATCTCGACATCGCTTCACCAATAGTCGTTATCAGAACACTACACACATATCATAATTATAGAACACACATCGTTGTCATTATTACCCTGTTTTCTTGGTGGAGAGCCACCGGGCTGTTGTGTCTGTGCTCCAGCTGTCATCACCACTCTCTGTCTCCACTCTAAAACGCTGCTCTCCGCTTCTCTCCAATTCCTCCTGTCCTCTTTCATACTTTTATTGACTTTAGATTCACCCGACAGTTTCCCTGTTTTTAGCCAGCTCTGCATGTTGTAAGTGCCACAATCCCGCGCTGGTCGCGCGCTTTTGGCAGGAAGTTATTAATGCACTGGCTCGCGCACTGGCTCGCGCTCGCTACCGTCATCGGCCCGCTGTTAAGCCCGCATATAGGAGACCTGAGGAGACAGACTCCATGCAGAGCGGAGCGCATCAGCACAGACGAAGCGCACCTCGCCCGAGACATTGTTTATTATTATTATTATTAAAACGTACGTTTGTTTATTATTATTATTATTAAAACGTACGTTTTTTATTAAAACGTTTCTTGAATTTCATGATTTACACAGTGAAAATCCCCATTTGAAATAATGTATATTAGTTATATATTTATTAGTAAAATGACGCCATTAGCCTTTTCATGTCACGCACCACCTAGAGGTAGCTCGCGCACCACAAGGGGTGCGCGCACCACAGTTTGGGAACCACTGCGTTAGAGGAGAGTGTTGCGGTGAGATCCCTGGTCTCAATGAAATTGGCTCAGTTGGACAAGTTGAAGGTGCTGTTCCACAACGTTCACGCAATGGGGAAGAAAGGCAGACCCTTCACCGACTATTTGTGGATGTGCGAGTAAGTATTAAACAAACTAACATGTATTATGTAACGTGCATTATTAAACTAATATTACGGTGTTTGTTAGCTAGCTAGCCACATTCATTTAACATTAAGAAGCATAAGGGCTCGAGACTAACAGTCCTGGCCACCCTCTCAGTCAAGGTAAGTAAGTACATTGCAACAATGACTAAGTACAATACTTGTTATACTGTCATTACACAAATAGCTACACAGGAACAGAGAATGTAAAGTGTGACTGTCTGGGTGGGTGGGATGTTCGGGTGGGGACAGATGTTATTGGATTAGATGTTATTTTATCACACACCACACTACTGACACTTTTTGGGTGGGGGCACGAGTGTGGGGATTTTTGGCTGGTGAACATGCTGAGTGGCTAGTGACTTTGGAAAACCACTAGCCACAGTGGCTAGTGAGCCAAAAAGTTCATGTCAAGCCCTGCTAGTAGTTCTTGAGTATGCCGCAAAATTATAACTAGTCCGTGTGTCTATGTGTGTGTGTGTGTGTGTGCGCCCGCCTGACAGTGTGTTACACCGACTGATAGCCTGCGAGTACTTTTCCGTGTGTGCGTGTGTACCTGTGAAGCCTCCGTCTGCGATGTTGAACATGAACCTGGTCTTGGCTTTCTTCTTCTCCTCGATGGCTGCAGCCGCTGCCGCTGCTCCCTCCTTGCTGCCGTCTCCGTTCTGCAGCTTAGCAGCTCCCTCCTCCGGCTTCACCACCTCCTTCACCTCCTTCTGGTCTGTGGACAGAACCGGAGACGGGGGGGGGTCAGTAAATACCATCTACACAGGTTTACAAACCTGTTTTATGCGAGGATTCAAACTCGAGGATGTGGAAACAGCGAGGGGATGGGCAGTAAGGATAAAAAAAATATTAAAAGGAGCCAAATACCTTTCTTTTCATCTGCCGTGGGAGACGTGTCCATCTTCTCTGCCTTGTCCTCCTTCTTGTCTTCAGCTGGACGTCCAACAGAAGAGAGTGAGAGACGTTAGACAATACAATTCAACTTCTAATGCACATCTGAATAAATAGAAAACCCGTAGTCGAACAGAAACAGTTTAAAACCCGTATAGGAAATATGTTGAGAGATAACCCTTACCTTTGACCTCTTTGACGTCAGAGTCTTCCGAATTGACCGCCGACCCTTCCGTCTTGGCTTCCGTCGGAGTCTTAGTCTCCTCCCCTCCCTCCGCGCTCTTCTTCTCTGTGCTCTCTCCGTCCTTCTCCTTCTCGCCGTCCTTCTCCTTCTCCGCCTCTCCGTTGGTGGGCTTGTCAGTCTCCATGGGCTCCTCTCCATCTTTCTCATCCTTCTTCTCCTTCTCCTTCTTCTGCTCCGGAGGCGGAATCTTCTTCTCCTCCTCGTCCGGGATGGCTATTACCTGGAGGAGAGGAGATTAAGAATCAAGATCAAAATGGCTGAAAGTGTAATATGTGAAGGAGAGTGTAGTGTCATTCATGGACCAAGGACCAAGACGAAGCAGGTTTCTTTCTATGGAGCTCTTGGGGGAAAAGGATAACCTGGGGGTTATTTCAGTGATTTCATCCTCCAATAGTTAAATTCATAAAAATATCCCACCAACTTCACTAATATTCCATTGTTTTTATGCCAGCAATCGATTTGAAGGAGATTTATCAGAAGGGAGGTCTTACTTGCAACAAATCTATTATGAATGCATCAATCTGAAGGAAGGTAGGGGGACCGGACCTTATTATTATTTCAACCACAGAATATTGGCTCTCTTTTTTTACCTCATCCTCCATCTTGCTTGTCTCCTTGCCGTCCTTCTCGCCGTCTGCCTCCTTTTTCACATCCTTCTCTCCATCCTTCGCCGCCTCGTCGTTCTTTGCGAGGTCGTCTGCTAGAAAGACAAGTGAAAAACCGCTGTGATAGTCCGCTTGAATAAAAACCTCTGTTTAGAGCGTTTCTAGAAAGACCCACCAGCTCAACATTGCCATATGCACCACAGTCTAAGTGTCTAACGAGAGATGATGTTTCATTTAAACCATCTACAGTGACAGGTTCATGGATGTTGTGTTTGTAGTATGGATTAACCAAACATGTATGGTAATTAGGGATGCACCGATACCAGGTCCGATACCAGGCTAAGATACTCAGAAAGCTTCCTAGATACTAAATCCGATACCAAGAAGCACATCCAACAAGAAAAGTGACTTGATTAGCTAAATATTTGACATGTTAACTCTAGAGAAAAATGTATTATGTCTCAATAATTCTTCCAATGACCCCAAAGCACAGGTATCGGTTGGATTGGTGCATCCCTAATGGTAATCCTTCAATATACTTAAAACTAGGTAAAAAAATTAAAAATGTAATCTGATGTAGGGTAACACTGGCAGTTAGAACAAAGCAGTCTCGGCCCTGTTGCCATAGTTTCAGGAGGCGGAATGGTTACCTGGGGCGGGGGTGTTGGGCTGGGTGTCTGCAGGGGTGCCACTGGCAGAGGAGGAGGGCGTTTTGGGGGCTGGGGAGGGCGAGCACAGACAGTGGGACAGGGGTTAGGACCAGACAGGGAGGCAGAAGCAAAGCGAGGGGTTATGGGGGTCTGGGATGGGAGGTGTAGATGGAGCAGTACAGGTAGGCAGAGGAGGAATTGGTAGCAGAGGTACATAGCAGTGGCAGCACACTAGACTAGAGGAAGCGGGAAAAGGGAAATTTTTGCTCCACCTGCCACCGTAGCAGGTGAATACAAAAACTGACCATTCTGGGTAAATATTTACCCTTTTTATCGATTTGACACAGATTTCAAGTTCAAAGTTAGGACAAAGTTAGGACAAAGTTGGTTTAATATTGACCAGCTTGTGTCTGGTGGCGCGCGGTTAACCTCAGCAGGGACACTTGACAGAAGGAGAGGACGCAGGCCGTTACCTGTGGCAGGTGTGTTGGGTTGTGTGTCGGTGGGGGTCCCGGTAGAGGGGGTCTTACCTGTGGCAGGTGTGTTGGGTTGTGTGTCGGCGGGGGTCCCGGTAGAGGGGGTCTTACCTGTGGCAGGTGTGTCGGCGGGGGTCCCGGTAGAGGGGGTCTTACCTGTGGCAGGTGTGTTGGGTTGTGTGTCGGCGGGGGTCCCGGTAGAGGGGGTCTTACCTGTGGCAGGTGTGTTGGGTTGTGTGTCGGCGGGGGTCCCGGTAGAGGGGGTCTTGCCGGGGGACTCCGGATGAGCTGCTGCCGCCGCGGCCGCCGCTGCTGCTGCTGCAGCCTTTTTACTCTCCTCCAGCTCAGCCATCCAGGGCATCGACCACTGACCGTTCACATGCTCAAACTCCTGCACCTGGAGACACAACAGAGACACGGTCAGGGGACATGGAGACACAACCAATACACAGACACGGTCAGGGGACATGGAGACACAACCAATACACAGACATGGAGACACAACAGAGACACGGTCAGGGGACATGGAGACACAACCAATACACAGACATGGAGACACAACAGAGACACGGTCAGGGGACATGGAGACACAACCAATACACAGACATGGAGACACAACAGAGACACGGTCAGGGGACATGGAGACACAACCAATACACGGACATGGAGACACAACGGAGACACGGTCAGGGGACATGGAGACACAACCAATACACAACCAATACACGGACATGGAGACACAACGGAGACACGGTCAGGGGACATGGAGACACAACGGAGACACGGTCAGGGGACATGGAGACACAACGGAGACACAACCAATACACGGACATGGAGACACAACGGAGACACGGTCAGGGGACATGGAGACACAACGGAGACACGGTCAGGGGACATGGAGACACAACGGAGACACAACGGAGACACGGTCAGGGGACATGGAGACACAACGGAGACACGGTCAGGGGACATGGAGACACAGTCAGGGGACATGGAGACACAACGGAGACACGGTCAGGGGACATGGAGACACAACCAATACACGGACATGGAGACACAACGGAGACACGGTCAGGGGACATGGAGACACAACAGAGACACGGTCAGAGGGAACCCACTCTCCACACTTTAGATCACCTAAACACACTTTATATTTATTGGTAAAGGATTTGCACTACAACTAGTACACCTTACTGTAAATTGTACCTCATCCCATTTCTGCTTTGTACTATATAGTATTGTATATTAGTACATTGCATAGTATATTGTATGGTAACTCAGTTACTTCTATTCTGCATCGATCATTGTACATATGTCTATACTGAACACTGCGACTTCTATTTTTAGTTCTATTACATGCCATACTATTTTATTTCATACCATCTTGTCTAGCACAGTCTCTGGAGCGTAACAGTAAGAAGCATTTTGTATAAAAGTATTCTGTACTTCTGTATGACAACTATTAAAGAAACTTGAAACTTGAACAACCAAGACATAGAGGGAACAACCAAGACACGGTCAGGGGACATGGAGACACAACAGAGACACGGTCAGGGGACATAGAGGGAACAACCAAGACACGGTCAGGGGACATGGAGACACAACAGAGACACGGTCAGGGGACATAGAGGGAACAACCAAGACATGGAGAGAACAACCAAGACACGGTCAGGGGACATGGAGACACAACAGAGACCAGGTCAGGGAGAGAACAACAGAGACCAGGTCAGGGAGAGAACAACAGAGACCAGGTCAGGGAGAGAACAACAGAGACCAGGTCAGGGAGAGAACAACAGAGACCAGGTCAGGGAGAGAACAACAGAGACCAGGTCAGGGAGAGAACAACAGAGACCAGGTCAGGGAGAGAACAAAAGAGACCAGGTCAGGGAGAGAACAAAAGAGACCAGGTCAGGGAGAGAACAACAGAGACCAGGTCAGGGAGAGAACAACAGAGACCAGGTCAGGGAGAGAACAACAGAGACCAGGTCAGGGAGAGAACAACAGAGACCAGGTCAGGGAGAGAACAACAGAGACCAGGTCAGGGAGAGAACAACAGAGACAAGTCAAGTCCTCTACTGAACTACTAAATTGTACTCGATTAGCCAATGTTTTAACAATACATCTGTATCAACCATGAAGATGAACCTCTCCGGTTCCACCACACCCCCAAAAAGGGTAAATGGACTGCATTACATCCAGCTTTACAGCATATACCTCACATTCACACACAGACGGTGGAGGAGACCGTGCAAGATGCCGACCTGCAGTTAGGGAGCAGTTAGGGGTTAAGTGTCATGCTCAAGGACACTTCCGACACGCTTCCAGGGGGGGGGGGGGGGGGTCGAACCGGGAACCTTCCGTTACCAGACGACCGCTCTACCTACTGAGGTTTCAAACGGATTTCAACACTCTCAATCTCAACTAAAAAAGGAAGAGACGCTACCTTCTTTCGGATGAGAGACATGACGCCGATCCTGGTGAGGACGTGTTGCCGCGATAAACCTTCTCTGGGGACACCATCTGCGAAGGTCTCCGCTCCGTCCGCACCGGGCTCACACAGGTGTCTCATGAACAGAGACACATACGCTCTGAGAGACAGAGAGAGAGGGAGAAGGATAGATATAGACAGAGAGAGACAGACATGGTGTATAAGAGAGCAGAGGTGGAGGAGAGGATGAGAAAGGGGGGGATACAGAGGATGTGAAAAAGAGATCAAGGAAAATATTTGTTAAAAGTCCCATTTAAAGGAAAAGGAAACTAAGACAGCAATACACTGTAGACTAAGAAATCACAGACTAGTCTCTCCTTCGAGGTGTGCAGAGGCAGGATGTGTAACGAACGAACAACAAGGGCTGAGGGGGAAGATGACATTGAGATTTTTTTTTATCGTGGTCAGTCTCTCCTGCTTCTTTTAGACAAAACGGAATCTAATTTAAAATCACATTAATGTTAAGAAGAGTCTCCATAATACCATATACACTGGAAACTGGACTGAGTTTTGCCATTAACCCTTTCGGGTGTTTTTGCGAGATTAGAATTTTGAGAACTTGGAACATTCTAATGATGACGATACTATAGCTAATGACACCTGAATGGGTTAACGCTCAAAAAAAAAAAAAAAAGTATCCCCTGAAATCCATTAAAGTAAACAAAAACAAAACAAGGTTAACTTTCCCACCATTCAGTTGACTCGAGCAGGTAAACTCACTTGAACTCCTTCTCAGACTTGCCCCGCAGGTCTCTAACCAGCCACTGGGTGGTGAAGGCGTCCTGGGGAGGCATCCCATAGCGCATCACTGCGTTCAGGAAGGCCTTCCGCTGCCGGGAGTTGAAACCCAACACCTGGGGAGACCACAAGACCAAGAAGAGTTCACGTCTGCGCTAAATCGGCCTTTTCCAGTAGAATAAGCAACACTTTTCATTAATTTTCAGTCTATGGGAAGTGCATTTTGAATATTTTAAACTGACCATCCTTCATTTGCAAAACAAATAGCACCAAGCCATGGAGCAGGTCATTGGACTTACTGATGTAATGTAATGTTCTAGTCCTACTTATGAATTTTTTTTGCCATAATTTTAATGGCCTCTTCACCACTATTGTATAATTGCAGTGACATATTAACGAATAAAAAACACATAGTCACCTTTAAATCTCTTAAAAACTAGCATGGCTGTAAGTAGGGAATGTGCCGCTCACCTCGATGTTGCCTCCCACTCTGGCCAGCAGAGGGGGCAGTGGCTTATCTTTCTCGTTCCTCAGGCCCTTCCTGTTCGGCCTGCGAGAGTTGGCTGCATGGAGAAGACATGAGAAGAGGTGAGGACAGTGACCACATGCGCACACTCAACTAACAAGAGCCTCAGTATAGTGCGTTTAAACAGGCGAAGATAACAGAAAACACACTATTATCATTTAAGTACCAACACTATTATACAAACATTGACCACATGCCTGCACTGCACACAAACATAAAGATGATCTTACCTTCCGTCCGCTCGTCAAAGTCTTCATCTCCCTCCTCTGAGGCCACAGAGTAATCCGATTGGCCATCGGACTGATCATCCTGCCAATCAGCTGTGAGATAAAAGACGAGAGGTGGGGTTATAAATCATCAAGTCATCTCCGATGACAATATTCATTTGGATTTAATCATGTTTTTTTTTATCTTGATTTATTGTGATGTTTCTTCTTGACTTGTTTAAAGAAGACTTGTCCAGCCCATGGGGACATTAACGTGTGATTGCGGGCTTTACAAATAGATTTTTTGAAAATCATAAAATATATATAATACATTTTATATTAATAATTTGCCTTGAAGATCAGACAGGGTTGCCCCAAACACTGCTAGCAATGAGAACTAGGCTTAGAAATGAACCACTACTAGAGGTGCAGTCAAAACTAAATGTAATGTCACGTCACCTGAACGGGTGCGAGGTGATTGCAGGCCTAGTAACCAGGGGATAAGAGACACGTAACAAAGAGGAAACTAGGACGAGCAAATCACACATACTAAACAGTAAACATACATTATGACGCGCCGCTTCTCACATGCACCCGCATGCACACACACAAGGCTGTTATTATATGACACTGTGCGTGCGTGCGTGTGTGTGTGGGCGCCGACATTTTGCGGCTGCTGCAGAGCGGGCTAAGATCATGGTGGCCATGCAAAGCATCATGGGTTCTGCTGTACAATGCAGCACTCTGCTCATGGTGGCGGTGGACACGCCCAGGCCTCGTCTGTATAATTAACTTACAGGAAATAAGAGGAATTTGCTGCGAGTGAGCAGAAAAACACTGTAATGTCCCACACAGTTTTAATGAGCCCCCCCCCCCCCCCCCCCGCACACATTTAGAATCTTTATTTATGTCCACATAAAGACAATGTTTAAAGGACACAAATATTATCAGTGCACTTGTACATTGTGGGATTATTCTGATACAATCGTGCCCAAATTGACAATGGCAACCAAAGTTACACACACATGGATGATGAACCGACAATCAACACACAGCTCATGGATACAGATCGTTTCTGATTATTCGAGCGTCAGTAACGGCATTCGCATTGAACACTAAAAACGGTTATCAGCCCGATCGCTATGAAAGCATTGCAGGATCAAGCTAGAATTTACGTCAAATCGCCCTTACCTTTGGCCGAAAGTAATCCAAAAAGAATATTCCAATTTCTTGATCGCCATCTGGTAGATCAAATCCCCATTTGCTCGACGTTATGAAGACCATAACATACGGATCAAGCATAGTTGACGGGCTTCAATGTAACCGGCTGAACTGTGCGCCTCCCCGAGAACAATTTTTTTTTAATCTGAGACCTGGGGTCATTCCACAGCCCAGGATACAATGTTAGAAATGTAGCTCGATATCGCCGCCTGGTAGGATGCGGCCGGTACTGCACCTTCGGATTCCCACTATGCATTGAAGACAAAAATAAAAAGGAAAAACAACCCAGAAACGAGAATCTTCGTTTATGGCACTGTACGGTTGGGGCACAGAAACGAGAATTCTCGTTTTTGGCAATTAATGTGTTAAAGCTAGGGATGACTTCCAAATCAAATTTATTTGTATAGCCCGATATCACATGGATATAGCCCCTATGGGCAAGTGAAGAAGAAACATCACAATAGATCAAAAACAGTAATTTACAACAGCGGTAAAGCAGCTCCTGAGCAAGTCTCTCTCTCCCTCTCCATCCCCCTCTCTCTCCCTCCCTCTATTCTACTCAACACCATCTGAAGGTTTATTCTACTCACCACCATCTGAAGGTTTATTCTACTCACCACCATCTGAAGGTTTATTCTACTCACCACCATCTGAAGGTCTATTCTACTCTCCACCATCTGGAGAGGTCTTACTCTAGTCTATTCTACTCTGCACCCTCTGGAGGTCTTACTCTAGTCTATTCTACTCTCCACCCTGTGGAGGTCTATTCTACTCTCCACCATGTGGAGGTCTATTCTACTCTCCACCATGTGGAGGTCTAATCTACTCTCCACCATGTGGAGGTTCATTCTACTCTCCACCATGTGGAGGTCTATTCTACTCTCCACCATGTGGAGGTCTATTCTACTCTCCACCATGTGGAGGTCTATTCTACTCTCCACCATCTGGAGGTCTTACTCTATTCTACTCTCCACCATGTGGCGGTCTATTCTACTCTCCACCATGTGGAGGTCTTACTCTATTCTACTCTCCACCATCTGGAGGTCTTACTCTATTCTACTCTCCACCATGTGGAGGTCCATTCTACTCTCCACCATGTGGAGGTCTATTCTACTCTCCACCATGTGGAGGTCCATTCTACTCTCCACCATGTGGAGGTGTATTCTACTCTCCACCATGTGGAGGTCTATTCTACTCTCCACCATCTGGAGGTATATTCTACTCTCCACCATGTGGCGGTCCATTCTACTCTCCACCATGTGGAGGTCTTACTCTATTCTACTCTTCACCATGTGGAGGTGTATTCTACTCTCCACCATGTGGAGGCCTATTCTACTCTCCACCATGTGGTGGTCTATTCTACTCTCCACCATGTGGCGGTCTATTCTACTCTCCACCATGTGGAGGTCTTACTCTATTCTACTCTCCACCATGTGGCGGTCTTACTCTATTAAAAAAAAGAAAAACAGGTGAAATGGCATAAGAGACAAGAACACAATTCATTCATCCATCCTCTTGGCTTACCCTTACCTCGGTCTTCTTGCGACCCGTCGTTGTAGTTGACCTGCTTGCGGATGCGCTTTCCTTTGCCCAGGTTGCGGGCCAAGTCCTCCTGCTGCTGCTCATAGTGGTGACGTAGCAGCTTCTCCCAGTAGTCCGGATCCACACTCTCCTCCTGCTTAATGACCTCCCTCTGCACCTCCTCCTCCTCCTGAGAGAGAGAGAGAGAGAGAGAGAGAGAGAGAGAGAGAGAGAGAGAGGAGCAAGGTATGGGGGGCATAAAGTGGTGAGGGAGGTATGAGAGGAGGAATGAGGAAGGAAGAAATGAGGAGATGGAGGAAGGAATCAGGGAAGATGAGAGATGGGACGACAAAGCGAGAGTTATATTGTGAATTAGACAAGAGTTAATAAAAACTAACAAATAGAAGTTCATGTTAAAATCTAGTATGATAACACTGAACATCCCCACTGCCATCTACACCAACATTTCTACCCTCTACATTCTCCACATCCCATCGGGAGTCAACAGCTCCTCGTCTCACACACACACACACGTGTACTCACCGGCTCCTCCTCGTCCTTGACCACGTACTGAGCCACCTTGAAGGAGCTGAGGTACTCGTTCATGCTCTGCTGGACCTCCGTGTCTTCTGTGTCTCTCTGGTCCCTGTTCAGCAGACTGTCGATGGCTCTGTCGTCATAGTGGATAACACTGCTGTCTTCCTCCTTGCTCTCACCTACAGGGAGAAAGAGAGAAAACATCACGTTTGAAAATGTGGACATTCAGGGAAATGTGATCAAGACCACGGAAAGAAACAATATGCAGGCGGAGAAAAGCAGCAAAGCCAAAATTCTCCCAGTAGGAAATAGGAATGTGTGGAACGCATTGTACAGATTTATGAACGTCCCCCAAGATGGGAAAAGCCATGTCTTCCATGTTTACATTTCAATCATTTACATTATTCATTTAGCGGATGTTTTTATCGAAAGTAACCTACAGTTGTATACATTTCCTACGTGGCAGTGTTTGTGTTGCAGCCCAGGCACGAGGACCTTTCTATAGTTAAAGTGCACAAAAAAAGAATGAAAGCCGCCTCTTGCGCTCTCCTCGTCCTTTAAGATTTACTCCATCACACACTAACCACCTCTCTATTCATCCATCCTGTCCTGATATGAGGAGTCTCTCACTTTCCCTTGTCGACAAACGTATCTATCCAACCATGACAAGTAATATTCTGTACACTTGAAATTACTAAGGGCAGGTGCATCAAATAAAAGGGAAAGCTTAAGGTTAGGACAAAGAGGAGGTCTTAAGCTTGTAACGAGGACATCTAGTTCTCTTGTTGTCCTCGACTTATCCATCCACCCATCTGTCCCCCCATCGTAAATCCATCCATCAATCTGACCCGACTTCTCTCACCTCCACCACCAAGCCCCAACTCGTCCTTGAAGAGCTCCTCCGTTCCAAACTTGAGAATGTCATCCAACTCCTGTTTGGACATGGAGCCAGTCTTTGAGCCCAGACCGGGCCGCACCACCAGGTGGGTCAGCATCATCTTCTTCTTCGCAACCTGGGCGGAGGGAAGGAAGGAGAAAATGAGAGATGAGACATGTTGAATTCGACCGTGACATTGTTTTTATATAGTTTACCTAGTGATCTGTAGGACTAGTGTATATAGTTTACCTAGTGATCTGTAGGGTATATAGTTTACCTAGTGATCTGTAGGGTATATAGTTTACCTAGTGATCTGTAGAGTAGATAATTTACCTGAGTGATCCTCTCCTCTACGGAGGCCTTGGTGACGAAGCGATAGATCATCACCTTCTTGTTCTGTCCGATACGATGGGCTCTGCTGAAGGCCTGGTCAGGGAGAGAGAGGGGTGCGGTTAATGAATGGGACCTGGGAGCCTCTACAATTAACCAGGGACATTTTATTAATAAAAGATTATTATAATAATAGTTACAAAGCAACAACAACAATACACGTAGCAAAAGACAAAACGCAAATGTGAATTCCCAGTTACCTGGATGTCGTTGTGAGGGTTCCAGTCGGAGTCGTAGATGACGACGGTGTCGGCTGTTGCCAGGTTGATACCCAGACCACCTGCCCTGGTTGACAACAGGAAGGCAAACTGGGGCGCTCCAGGAGCTTGGGGGAGGAAGGAGGGGAAAAGGTACATTAATATCAGGGTTCCCAGACATTGCAAAATGAAATTCAAGGACTTAAGTACTTTTCTAAGCACTATTTTTCATTTTAAGGGCATTTAAAAAAGATCTAATTCACTTTTAAATGAGTTTTATTTATTTTTTGGCTTAAAACCAATTCCCGACAATTAGTTACACTTTAGATTTATTAAAAAAAAAATTATTTGATCATGGATGAACAAAACTTTCGATGCGAATGGTTGATTTGAATTCCAAGGACTTTTAAAGCACATGTGGTTTTTAAAAAAAATTGGCTGTTTAAGGAATTCCAGGCCTAGACTTTTTTTTTTTACAAAGATCAAGCACTTCAGGGACCTTGTGCGAACCCTGTAATATTGTATTATGCATTTTATAATGTACATTTATTTTTTTAAAGAAATTATATTTCAGAGTGGAACATTAGCGTTGTGGCGTGCGTTTGAAGGGTAGTTCTTCAAGTGAGTACAGTGTGTGTGTATGGAGTCGTTGGGTCTCACCGTTGAAGCGGTCGATAGCCTCCTGTCTCATCCCTCCCGTTATGCCTCCGTCGATTCTCTCGTACTTGTAGCCCTCGTTCTCTAGGAAGTCCTCCAGAAGATCCAACATCTTGGTCATCTGAGAAGATAACACGGCAGCAAAGAGATTACGTGCCGGTTGAGAAAAGATGGTAAATTTTCTGAATAAACCCAAATCAGTCTCCAGAGGAATCGAAGGAAGAGTTGGATGGAACACCGTTTGAAGCTAGAAAGCTAAATGTTACCCTTTCACATAAACTATACACAAGGAAATGTCATCTAGGCTTTTGTTTACACTTGATGTGTTATAGAATACATTTTCAATGATTTTTCTATGAGTAAAACCACAATCAAACATTGTGCCAACAGTTGTCTTTGCGTGTCTAATAACGAGAGCCAAGGAGTATGGTTCTCTGAGGTAGAGGAGTGTGGTTCTCTGAGGTAGAGGAGTGTGGTTCTCTGAGATAGAGGAGTGTGGTTCTCCGAGGTAGAGTAGTGTGGTTCTCTATGGTCTCTTACCTGAGAGAAGATGAGGACTCTGTGCCCTCCGTCCTTTAGTTTTCTCAGCATCTTTTGCATCAGTGCCAGCTTCCCAGCAGCCTTCGTGAGGGCGCTGCCCTCGTACATCCCATTGGGTAACCTTGCTGCTTCCTGTGTTTAGATTGACCAACAAAGTTGAGTCAAAGATTTTGTAAACCCTGAAACAACTTTTGAGTCAAGTGTCCAAGGGGTGGATGCAAACTTGAGACTCTGACAAGATTATATCAATCAATTGTCCAGATTATCCAACATAATAGTTTCTACCCTCAATCAATTATAAATTAGGTGTGGGTCGTACCAAAGCTGCCACGGGGAAGAGGTAGGGGTGGTTGCAGCACTTTTTGAGGTCCATGACGACGTTGAGCAGAGACACCTGGTTGCCTCCTCCTCTGGTGTTCAACGCCTCAAAGTTACGAGTCAGGATGAACTTGTAGTATTTTCTGCAATCACAAAAATAGACAATGAGAACTCTTGAGAATCCATCCATCCCTCTTCTTCCCTTATGTTTAATTTCCTCTCCCAACTCCTTCTCACCCCTTCCTCAGTCGCCGACCTCTGCATGGGGCAGAACACAAACGACCCCTCCCTCCCCTCTTCATACATACAACCTGTTCAGCGTTTAAAAATATATGGCACTTTCTTAACTCATTGGACGCCACTCACAAATAAAGTCGGGTTAACTCGCCGACGGCTGAGCGCCAAACCCGGGTTTTCTATTTTATTCGATATTCCCATTCATAATCCATCAAGGGAGCCTGTGTTATCATTGGGAATGAGTGAGATCGCAAACGTCCAATACCGCTGCCTGTCGCCTTGCGGCCGGTATTGCACATCCTTGGAAACTCTCTGGCTTGGGCTGTGCGTCGATCTAAAAAGTCCAGTCCGGGTTTTCCTTGTCGGGCAGGACAAGCGTTTATAACACATGGATTGAGGAGAATAAAGCACTCTCGGTTCATGTTCTGGATTATGTTGGCAACACGATCGACATCAATACTTGGAATGGCGATCAGATAATTGGAATATTCTTTTTAGAGTACATCCTAGTCAAGGTAAGGGCTATATGGTATCAATCTTGCGTTGATCCAATAATCCCTTCCCCGCGATCCGAACGTTTGTGTGTAATGTGTGTGTGTGTAGCGTATTCCGTTGGTGACGATCGAAGCATAGAAAACCACCCCCCCCCCCCACCCTTTCATGCATTCATGATGAAACATAATACCGATAATATAGCGTTGATTTCCGATTGTTGATACAAGCGAGAAACGCCAAGTTTTTTTTTGTGAAATGCACTAAATGCTGCATAGTGGCGTTTTCTGGGATTACTCATATTCACCACGGTATAAAACGGGAATGTATGGATGAAGAAATTCTTTCTTTTTCACAAATTGAACGATAGATACTCGATGTCAAATGGGAAATAGTTTTATATCCATAGCTATGATATAAAATATAGTTTGAGCCCTGCAAACACCGCCATGTATCACTATTCTTTAGAGCGGTGGCCTTCTTACCACACGGTAAACAGCGACCTCTGGCGCTGATTGAGTTAATGTCTTAACAGGAGAGGCACCGGCGTCGGGCCGTCATTTGTTGCTGTTCGAACGCCACCTCACTCAACCAAATCCTTGCCTCGGTTCGAGTTACATGACGATATGTCAGGCGAGCGTCTTTTTATGCGCCGTGCATCAGATGACCACGCTCCAGAACTGCCAATCATCATCAATCAAAAATATTCGTCAGCGTTGTACTAGCCAACAAGTGTACGCTTCCAACGGGGGGGGGGGGTTGCGAATATAGGAACTAGGTGAAAGTTGACGAGCGAATGCGGGAAGTGAATCAGACTTCAGAATGCACAACGGTGGATGAGGAAATGGATTTTGGTATTTATATATTTTTTTGCTTCCGTTTTACTAAAACGTCTCTCAAAGACCCATTTCTGAACAGATTTTCATAAAATTTTGACCTGTACTACATAAGACTTCAGGATATGGAACAGCAGTGTTTCCCAGCTTATAACTATGCTGGAATATGGAATCTTGCAACCACTACAGAAAAATGTGAGTACACAAGTTCAAGTTCAGACCTCGGTTACTCGATTTCATTAGCACTAAAAGTGATTTTCCTTTTTTGCATTAGTAACTTCATAATGTTAACTTTCAAAAGAGACCAGGCTCATGCATGTGCTATAAGTATAAAGTATAAGCTAAGCTTTGCAAAGAAAGTATGCAGTCCTCAAGTTCAAGTAAAAACAATTGCCACTTTTCTGGGTGCCTGTTAAGAGGTTAAAAAGCAACATAATGAGAACATAAAAGGTTTGGGAAATCATATTTTTCAGTGCAAACTATCTTTTTTTCTACCAAATATATTTCTCCTGGTTTTTTACGCACCAAGCGAAGCAAAGGTTGAGCACGGCGATTCCTCCTACAAAGATTTTGCCGGCAACAAGACGTTTCAATGTCATTAAAGCAAAAAGAAATGGGTATTGTTGCCCAGAGTTGTCCTGTGTATTACTGCCTTTAGAAGTCATATTTTAGTGAAACATCCAACATCGTCTCCTCAATCCCTCTTCCCTGCACTTCAATCATTTATTCACCTCCACTGATGCTAACCTTGTTTGAAGAAGACATCAGCACTAGTCTCCTTCCATCTGCCTCATCCTCCTTTTTTTAAATGGCTTTGATCTCTCCACCCTAACCCAGGCTCACTCACTGCTGCATGGGGCTGAACACCACCCTAACCCAGGCTCACTCACTGCTGCATGGGGCTGAACACCACCCTAACCCAGGCTCACTCACTGCTGCATGGGGCTGAACACCACCCTAACCCAGGCTCACTCACTGCTGCATGGGGCTGAACACCACTCTAACCCAGGCTCACTCACTGCTGCATGGGGCTGAACACCACTCTAACCCAGGCTCACTCACTGCTGCATGGGGCTGAACACCACCCTAACCCAGGCTCACTCACTGCTGCGTGGGGCTGAACACCACCCTAACCCAGACTCACTCACTGCTGCATGGGGCTGAACACCACCCTAACCCAGGCTCACTCACTGCTGCATGGGGCTGAACACCACCCTAACCCACTAACCCAGGCTCACTCACTTCTGCATGGGACTGAGCTCCACCCTGACGATGAGCTCAGTCTTGGAGGGCATGTGTTTGAAGACGTCGGCCTTCAGTCTCCTGAGCATGTGAGGCCCCAGCATGTCGTGGAGCTTCTTGATCTGGTCCTCTTTGGCGATGTCGGCGAACTCCTCCAGGAAGCCCTCCAGGTTACTACGCAGAGAAATAGAGGTATGCGAGAGAGAGGGAAAGAGAGAGATGAGTTTGTGTACATGGTTTTCTCTATGTAGTCTATATCAAGATACTCTTTTTTCCCCCAACCAGCTGAGGGAACATTTTAACTAGGATGCCACTCAAATAAATGTAATGTATTTTTTTTTTTATATATGGCTTCTGAACAAATGTTTACATTTGTGTTAATAGTCGTTTTGCCCTTGAAACATTGCCGTGCCAGACCTGCCCCACTGCAAACTTCCTCACCACAGTAAATGTAACTGACGTGGGTTTAGTTCAGCGCTCTTGACAAAGGCTTTTTGACACATGCAAGACAATGAAAGCTTCTTTTCCATCAAAAAAACAATGCTCAGTAAAAGCGCAGTCCCAACTGCCCAAGAAATAAAACAATCAATCCAGTTATTGTCACTCATCGCCTAGAACAGGACTCCCTATGGTCTAGTCTGGATTTGTCAACAAGATCAAGCGTCTTGTTAACAAGAACAAGCATCTCCCAAAGCTGGAACAACGGAGCAAAGACTCCCGATATCGTCAAGTAACAAAGCTTGGAGCCTCTTTTGGCAACAAAGACCTAACTCTGTAGACAGTACTCTGGTAGCCCTTTTACACCGGCCAGGCTCCGTGCTGGAGCCGGTTCCCGAACGTGATCTTGCACCGGCCGGCGCGTTCAGACCGGGATTAATTGGTTCAGAACGTGACAAATCGGTGCTCAGCTGGCACCAAATTTTTTTTGGTTTTTCCTTGCGAACCGTGACATCATCAGTGGGCGTGTCATATTCTAGGCTGTGAAGACGAGTAAACGGGGGAAAGTAGAGTCTGCATTGCTCCATTCAACAGGAAGCGATTTGCGAGTACAATAGACCATCCAACCAGAGTGGATAAAGAAATGCTCCAGAAATTAATATGCGTAGGGAAAGGCTTAACGAGTCAGCGCGAGAGTGCACACAAAAGAATACACGGACACACACGCTGTATACGTTTGAAATGAATCGTTCCAGCAAAGTATGCTTCCATTATTCGAATTACTTGTTTTAATGGGTATCATAGTAGTAAGTCCTACTGTAGAACATGACATAATAGCATGACATCTGATTTATTAATGCCAATACTGGACGACAACCGCAATTGGCACTTGAAAAGCGTACACAGGGCTCTACGCTAACCTTTTTCACTAGGGGCACAGGTGCTCCTAAATGAAAAAAGTTAGGAGCACACAAAGAAATTTAGGAGCACCCAAAAATATTTAGGAGCACAGTGAAAATTTTTTTTTTTCAAAAATATGTATATTTGTACTGTGCGTGCATGTGTGTAAATTAGCTCTTGCTACAACCCTGCATGTTTACATTTTGTATTTTGTACTTGATGTTCATTAACATGTGCTGTCCCTATCAAATAAACTATCAAATCAAACTACTGCTACAAAAGTAACAGTCACTTAACTTTAGCCCCTTTTATGCATACAATGCCTATGTTTTGGCTGTGTTGCTCTTCTAGAGAAATAATCCTTTCAGGGTTGCCTATTGAAATACTGTACACCTCCAGTACAGAAACATTGTTTATGAGTTTGCGTGTCAGGTAGACCATTGATTGACAGTCGAGTCTGCCAATTACGTCACACCGCTTGCACTCCGGCCGTCCGGCGCTGCAGCTGGACCCTATTGCCCACCTCTGCTGTTCATAACGCTAGCCAAGTTAGCTGTACACACATACACAGTGGGCCGGCAGTTACTTTGGTGTAGGGGTGTAACAATGCATCGATCCTAAGGGGAAAATTCAACTGCATCGATTTGAAAATGTTAGAATCGATTATCGCAATTTGAATGTGTACACAGTGTTATGTTGTTATCATGTCCGTTACAGTCAACACAACGGCATACGCTACTGCATCAACATTATGATTAACAAAGCAAGGCATTCGTTTTGTTGCATTAACGTTATATTACTATTGCTATCGCTAAATCTAGGTGTTCTAAAATATATTGCTATTGGTAAGACTAGAAGTTACATGTCTCGGGAAACTCTCGCATATCGCAATGGTGGCGTTTCAGGAAGTAAACAAGCCAAATGAGAGCTTCCGATTGGTCATTTGCTTTCTTCCTCATGAAACCACGAGTCACGTCACTCTACTGTGATTGGACCGTTGGCTTGAGTGCAATGTGGGACTTGTAGTTTTTTAACGATTCTCGCGGTGGAGGAAAAAAAAGACGAGAGAGGCTGTAATCTGTACTCGCACAGCGTGCGCGTAGTTGATTTTTACGGTTCGCACACATATTTTTAGGGGCATATGCGAGCAATTTGGTCGCACTGTAGAGCCCTGTGATGGATTAGTCAGTCGCAGTTCATGACGGCCTGTTTAGCTCAACTGGTTAGTGGCTGCCTGTGGAGCATATGGTCCCCAGTTCAAATCTCTTGGTTACTTTTTATTTTTTTGTAACGTTAATTCATTTATCCACTCTGGTTGATAAGATAAGATATTCCTTTATTGATCCCCTTGGGGAAATTCAGGCATCATAGCAGCATGGGGGGGGTGGGGTACAGGTAGTAAAAACAACACAAGCAGTGTAAACAAATAAGTCAATATAATTGACTATCTAACTAACTGAAATATACAGTATTCACAGTATCACAGTATTCACATAAGGTGCAGTATGCATAAGGTGATGTTATTGTCCTTTTTGGGACACCAGAGTGGATAAATGTTACAAATTAACGTTACAAAAAAAAAAAAAAAGTAACCAAGAGATTTGAACTGGGGACCATATGCTCCACAGGCAGAGCACTAACCAGTTGAGCTAAACGGGCCGTCATGAACTGCTCCTGTCTAATCCATCATTTACACTTTTCAAGTGCCAATTGCGGTTGTCGTCCAGTATTGGCATTAATAAATCAGATGTCATGCTAATATGTCATGTTCTACAGTAGGACTTACTATGATACCCATTAAAACAAGTCATTCGAATAATAGAAGCCTACTTTGCTGGAGCGATTCCTCTCTTTTTTTTGGTTCATTTTCCTCTTTTTTCTTTCCAAAGTCACTTTTTCACATCATTTTCACAAACATTCTCCATTTCCTTTTCACAGTCACTTGTTCACATGGAGAGATTCATTTCAAATGTATACAGTGCGTGTGCTTTTGTGTGCGCTCGCGCGTTGAGGCTCGCTAAGCCTTTCTCCATGCATTATTTTTACCTCAGCCTGAGTAACGCCCCTGTTGATGACGGAGACGGTGGAATGTTGGTTCTGCTTAAATGGGTGTAAACACGGGCTGGTTCGCCAGAGAGCACCAAGGTTCAGAGGGTTCAGAACAGAGCTGGAGCTTGAACCGGAGCCCGGGCGGTGTAAAAGGGCTATATGTGATGTTGTGCATTTTCTGGTTCATAAATGTTAGTTCATAATGTTAGAGGCTCCATCATGTCGGTCTCAGTTCTTTACATAACGGAGAAGCCCCATCAAGTCAGTCTCAGGTTTTTACATAACAGAGAAGCTCCCTCAAGTCAGTTCTTTACAAGAGAGTAGAGCCATATGGAATCCGCGATCACGGAATCGCGGACGGAATCGCGGAATTGAGCAATAAAAATGGAATCCACTATAAAAACAAAAAATAAAAAAATAAAAGTTTTTTTTTTTTTATGTTGTGGGACTTGTACAGCACTTTGTTCAACTTTGTCAGTGCTGTAAAGTTTAAACCTTTTAAAATCTTAGACAAACAAAACACTTTGCTTTCATGAAATATTGTAAGCCGTCATTTGAGGCTTTATAAAAGCAGCACAATGAACACAAATCTGTCAGTGCCGAGTCCGACCTCATCTTAAATAACAAACAGCATTGCTTGTTGTAGTTAACAAAGAGAGGCAGAGTTGATTTAGCAAAAATATATATATATATATATATTTTTTTTTTTAATAATCAAATTTTATTTTCATATTCGAATCCCATGCCCATCGAACGAAGCTTCGAAGCTTCAAAGTATTTAAGACAGCCCTATTAAATGGACTGTTATATCTTATTAAATTGTGGACATTTATTCATTCCCACTTATTAGACACTATTTCTGATGGTAAAATGAGCGTACAAAGCAAAATACAGAATTCTGAAATATTAAAACGGAAAAAATTATGGAATTTGGAAAAAAATAAAACGGATTTCATATGGCTCTACAAGAGAGTTCCAACCTGTGCTTTCTGATGACATCAAAGTTATCTTTGAGATGGACACACCAATAATGGTATCAGCCAAATACCAGGTTAAAACCAGGATACATGTGGGAACATATGAATCAAAGCAACACGTTTGAGTCTAAAGAGGCATATCTATATACTGTGTGTGTGAGTGAGAGTGAGAGATCTCCTACCTGAACCTCAAAGGTGTGAGGAAGTTGAGCAGGTGGAACAGCTCTTCCAGGTTGTTCTGTAGAGGAGTTCCCGTCAGCAGGAGCTTGTGCTGCAGGGGGTAGTTGTTCAGCACACGGAAAAACTGACGAGAGGAGAGAGAGGAGAGTTCAGTATCCATTCAGCTGCACCATGTGTGGTTTGTACGTCAGACCGCCGTGTCGATGGTGTGCTTCAACTTACCTTCGACTGGTTGTTCTTGAGCCTGTGGGCCTCGTCCACCACCAGACAGGCCCAGTCTATGGAGCCCAGGATGGCCATGTCTATGGTGATGAGCTCGTACGACGTTAGGAGGACGTGGAACTTCACCGCAGAGTCTTTCTGTTAGGCGGGACACCAAACACACAGGTTATCGACCGATAAGTCATCTGGCACAACAACGTACACCTGAGAATGTTCTTTCTGTACTCGAGAGGTGACAACGTAACAAGGAATCTTTGTTACATCTTTTCTTTTGAAACATTTAACACCTTTAGCCCAACGGGCCCGGTACGGGGCCGAAGTTAATATCACGTCATAAATAGATCAATACAGTCCATATTAATTAATGTTGCGTTTTTTCTTCAAATGTAGCCAAGAGTAAAGACCCTAACCCTATCAAAACAGCAGTCAAAGTGTATATTTTCAGCACTACTGATGAATTAAGACACCAGGAAATAACACGCCATGAAACTGGGATGAGTCATTAAAAAAGTCCAGAACAGTGTTGACCGAAAAGCTATTTCTATTTCAGCCACTAGGAGGGAGTGCCGTGTGAAACGACACCTCCTCTGTTCCTGGCTGCCTGACCTCTGACCTGCATGCGCAGTTGTAGTAATTCTTCCTTGCCAAGGGCTTAATAAATGTAGGCCACGGCTAATAAACTCACATTGCGCTGCTAGAGTGATAGGGGACCAAATAGATGGCAATGTGGCAAAATTGTAAAGCGCACATGAGTCGTTTAACACATTATGACGAGTGACGTCTCCTTGATTTTACCCTCCTTGTCCTTGCCTCAGTAGCTGGCTGTAATGCAGCGTTAGCCCCATGGCAAACGTCCAAGACAATTGAAACTCTTGTCTAGTGTGGCACATGTGGACCAGGAGGCGTCCTGCCGAGGCACTATGTCCACAAGGCTGACTCGTCACAGAAAGCATCCCGTTTAGGCAACAAGTGAGGATGACGGACCAATCTAGTCAAATTAGCCTAGCATAATAATAAAAATACAGAAACTGCATCTTAAAGTGCTTCACAACAGAAAAAAGACGGGCATAAAATGAGCACATAAAGTGCAGACATATAAAATCACAGTTTTTCACATTAGGATCTAACATCCCAACAGGCCACCTTGTTTATGGTTTGATTCGGTTTTAAAAATGGACAATAAGAGTAAGATAGAATAGACAAGAATAAAATAGTGCAATAGTGCAGTGTAATAAGTAATAGAATAGAATAGACATGAAATGAGCGACCTATGCGTCTGTTAACCCTGTTATGAGGAAGTGAGTTTAACTTACCAGCCCGTAGGGGGCGGAGCTGAGCGATCATGGAGTAGACGTGTTTTCACATGAGCTCCCTTCTACCGTGCTGAATATACGTTTCTCCCCATTAGTCTTTATTTTATTTTTATTTGTTTTTTATCTGTTTGCTAGGTCGTCGTGTTTAGTATACATTCATCAACTTTTTTCGACTTTCTACGATGGCGGGGGTGGAAACCAGAGCCATGAAAGAGTTAGGCACGACACCGACACCGCCGAGCATGGCCGTACCGTCTCCCGCTGTCGGGGAGTTAAGCGAAGCTGTGCTCTTGGTCATGACCAAGCTACACGCAGAATCTGAGACACGCATCGCTGAAGCACAGAAGAAAGTACACGCAGACTCTGAGGCACGCATCGCTGAAGCACAGAAGCAAGTGCTGGCGGATTTCTGTATCAGCCTCCGTCGTGAGATATCAGAAGAAATACGGCTGGCGGTAGTCCCGCTGACAGAAAAGATGGAGACGATTCACGCTGCCTCATCGGCTAATGCTAACGAACTAGCCATGCTAACGACGGAGGTATCATCACAATGTGAGAAGATGGCGGGTCTTGAATCCGCCCTGCTGGCTAGGCAGGCTGAAGTCAACAAACTACAGTCGGCGATGGAGGAGATGCAGTCCCGGGATAGACGCCACAACGTCAGGATTGTTGGAGTACCGGAGACCAGCGGTGAAGGCCGTCTCTCTGAGACCATGCCCGAACTGCTGC
This sequence comes from Notolepis coatsorum, assembly GCF_963971535.1. Taxonomy (NCBI): domain Eukaryota; kingdom Metazoa; phylum Chordata; class Actinopteri; order Aulopiformes; family Paralepididae; genus Notolepis; species Notolepis coatsorum. The sequence continues at coordinate 46,860,984 of NC_140168.1, read as the reverse complement.
AGAAGATACTAGGGACGGACGTCCTCCCCTCGCCTCCTATCTGTGAGTCGGCTTACAGAGCGGGCAGGTTTTCTCCCGGCGTGAACAAAGAACCGAGGCCCATCATAGTCAAGCTGAACAGACTCCAACAGAGAGAAATCATCATGCGGTCGGCTCGTACCAGAAGGGGTACTCTGAGGTTTGGCGATCACAAAGTGGCCATTTTCGAGGACTTTACACCGGAGGTTCAAGCTCAGAGAGCCGAGTACAAGGTGGTCCTGACTAAGCTATGGAGACTAGGCCTGAGGCCCACGTTATTCGCTCCCGCGAAACTATCTGTGTTGGAGAAGGTCGGTGGTCAGCGTTTGTTTTGGTCGTTGGCTAAAGCGAAGGAATATCTCGCGAAGACACCCGAGTCTGTTGCTTGATATCTATGGAGGGTGAGTGACTTGGCGGTTTGGGCCTATATACATTGATTAGGTCGACTATTCACAAACACTTGCTGTCATGCCCAGACATGCTAACTGTCCTCTGCCCATCCAACTAGCGGGGCTTCCCAATGACTTCTGTTACTTGCTAAAGCTGACCTCATGGTCGTACTTGTGTATCGCCTCTTTGGAAGCTAACGAGCTAGCTGAACAATGTACATAGTAGGCTAACGTGCTATCCGGATTCGTCACTAGCTTACGCGCTAGCCTCGGGCTAGCCAGCGGGCTTCGACTATGGTCTGCGCTGAGACATTCGTTAATGGTTACGTATTTTGGTTGCTGTTGCTGTTCAAAGGGACATTGGTTTGCACAGTTCAAGAGTGACCGAGTCCCTAACTAACTTCTGGTATGCTTTTTATTTTTATATCCAGGTTGTTTTGAGCTTTGGTGATCCAAAGTAGATACCAAGGTCGGTTGAATATGCATAAACAATATTTGATAACAGGTTGGGTCGGGTATGGCTTGCACTTAATGGCTATATGGTTATATGGCTTGCACTCGAGCCATTACCCTCTCTTCCTTTCTTTTTTCTTTCCTACTGTCGCTGTTTTTATGTCATCTATATGCGCGATTTAAATGTGATCCGGTTCTACCTTGGACTAACTACTGACAAGCCTTAATTTTGTTTTGAATTTTCCGTGAGGCACTTATGCTATAACGTTGATACATTAATATGCAGACTCCAGGGTAGATGGTTACAGGTTGATGCTGAGTAATTATATAATAATTAGTGTCGCTGTTTTAAGGGCAATTGAATGAGCAATTAACCTGTGACCCGAACCTGCCTTGGACTATCGGCTGGGATGCTTTAATTTAATTTTGTATTGAATTTTCCTATATGTTTTAATGGCATTTGAATGAGCAATTTAAATGTGATTCGATCCTATCTTGGACTAACTGCTCCGACCGATATCTTTATTGAAACAATGTATGATGACAGGTGGTGTCAGGTGTTGCCTATTACCATCCCCGGATTGATTAATGAATGATTGTGTTTAATTCTAATCTTACATAGGTTGGGTCATTTCAGCCGTTGTGCCTGATCAGAGGGACGGCTAAAGGGGTGCACTTTGACCATAACCCCTTTTTTTTTTTCCCTTCCTCCTTTTTTTGTCATTGTTTAATTGACACTGTTCACACAATTTTGCACAATTAACCTGTGACCTGAACCTGCCTTAGACTATCGGCTGGGATGCTTTAATTTAATTTTGTATTGAATTTTCCTATACCTTTTTGGGCTATAACAATGTGATGTTGAAGCGCAGATCCCGAAATAGAGGGCTGCAGGTTGATGCGGAGTTATTATTTAATGATGGCTATTTTTACCATTATGGTTTTCTCATGTTGGGGCCAGGGCTCAGGTGGTTTTCGACCGATATCTTTATTGAATTTTATTTTATTATTATTTGTGTTTATTGGACTAGTGGGGGTTTACTCAGGGGTTTATCTAGAGGGGGGTGGGAGTGGGAAGCGTCTTATTGATCCATGTCTCTAGTGGGAAGTGATAGGAAGATGACCATCCTCAGTGGGTGGGGCATAGGGTGGGGATTGGAGAGTGGGTATAGAGGAACTTATAGTAGGACGGGTGGGTTAGGGTTTAGAGTAGAAGGAGGGGGGGTTGTAGCTGGGGTGGTATTTTTATGTGTTCTATGTACTGTTGTCTTATATATGTGTAAGTGTTCCTCCTCTGAACTCCTGGGATTGACCGTCCGGGCCCGCCGGGATCGGCACCTCTGTACTCAGCCTGGCTGCACGGGTATGTTCTCTACGCACTTATACAAGCTCGACCATGGCTAAATTGAATATTTTAATTTGGAACGCAGGAGGGCTTAACGCCCCACACAAGCGTGCCAGTGTCCTTTGGCTATTGAAGAGGAGAAATATTGACCTTGCTCTCCTTAGTGAGACGCATTTAATGGTAGGTGACGTGTCAAGACTGGCAAATCGGCAATATCACGTTATCTCCGCATCCTCAGCCGATGATAAGACGAAAGGAGTAGTCATAGTTACAAGACGTAACCTTGATATCAAAATCTTGGATGTATGGTCGGACACGGAGGGAAGGATTACTATAGCAAAAGTTGAATTTTTGCATAGGAAGATGGCTATAATAGCATTGTATGCTCCTAACACATTTGATTCAGCGTTCTATAATACAATCACGAAGAATATGTTGGAACTTAATGGATACGCTCTCATTGTGGGTGGCGATTTTAATGCGTGCTGGGATGCGGAGATGGATAGGTCTGGGCCCTCTGAAACGAGCGACCAGAAACGGGCCTCTAAGGCCCTCAGGATGTGGGCCAAAGACACGGGGCTCTCAGACCTCTGGCGCTTATGCAACCCCACCCTCAGAGATTACTCTCACCTGTCAGCCAGACACAAAAGCTTCTCTCGAATTGACTATGCATTCGCGTCCCCTAATATGTTTGATAGTTTCGATGTCTCATTGGTTCCCTTGGCTCTCTCAGACCACAAGGGGATTTTCCTTACGGCAACCTTTGGCAGGCTCTCCGCAAGAGCTCCCAGATGGCGTTTTAATTCGACCTTGCTAAAGAACGATGACTTCTGTTCTGAGTTCAGGAGTAAACTAGCTGAATTTTTGCAGATCAACGTTGGCACAGTAGAAGACCCTAGGGTCCTGTGGAACGCATTGAAAGGATTCATCAGGGGTCATGTCACACTATTTGCCTCCAATTTGCGAAAATCCCGGTCAAAAAAGCTAGAAGGACTGGAATCATTATATGCGGACCTATACGCATCCTTGCAAACTGACTATAATGAACGACTAAACACACAACGTAAGATAGTCAAAAAAGAAATAAACTCCATACTTAAACAACAGTCTGAGTTTTTGATACACAGGACAAGACAAAATTACTATTTTCACGGCTCCAGACCTAGCCATCTATTGGCAATGAAAATACGATCAAATGATCGTTTCTCAGATATCCCCTCGATTAGGACGAGCCAGGGTGCAGTCACTACTGATTCGAAAAAGATCAATGACACTTTTAAAGAGTTTTACTCACAGTTATATAGCTCAGAGGGTAATCTGGATGACTCTAGATTTGAATCGTTCATTGGCGGGCTTGAGATACCCCACATTTCTGAGGAAGAGGCCAAGGAACTGGGGAGACCGATTACTCTCGCAGAATTGAGGGAGACTATTGTTGAAATGCAGAGGGGTAAGGCGCCAGGCTGGGATGGTATTCCACCCGAAGTGTATTTAGCTTTCTGGGACCAACTGGGTCCATTGATGCTCGATATGATCAATTACGCTATCGAACAAGGGGAGTTCTCAAGAGATGTCAATATGGCGTTGATTTCTTTACTTCTCAAAAAGGACAAAGATCCCAATGATTGTGGTAGCTATAGACCCTTGAGTCTTCTCGGGGCCGATTTAAAGGTGTTTGCCAAGGTGCTGGCCCGTCGCCTGCAGAGATTTATGTCTGTATTGGTACACTGCGATCAAACTGGTTTTATCCCGGGGCGTCTGGCTGCAGATAATCTTAGGAGGCTGTTGCATGTAATCGATAACAGTAAAGACAATACAACTCCATCCACAGTTCTGTCTTTGGATGCCATGAAGGCGTTTGACAGACTTGAGTGGTCATATCTGTGGAAGGTACTTGAGGTCATGGGTCTTGGAAAGAGTTTTATTCATATGATTAAAGTCCTGTATGCCTCGCCGTCTGCGATGATACTGACAGGCAAAAACTGTTCCACACTCTTTCCAGTCTCCAGATCTTCTAGACAGGGTTGCCCTCTGAGCCCGGGACTGTTCGCGCTTTCCCTCGAACCTTTGGCCCAATTTATTAGGCAATCGGAGGACATCGTCCCCATAATGGTCAACAATACTCCACACAAAATTGCTCTCTATGCGGATGACCTGCTGATTTTCATGGACGACCCCTCCCGGTCGGCCACAAAATTATTGAGGATAATCGACGACTTTGGTAAATTGTCAGGTTTTAAGATTAACTGGAACAAATCAGCCTGCCTACCTCTTAATGAACTGGCCAAGGCGGTACGACTACCAGCTGATATCCCCATAGTAGAACATTTCAAATACCTGGGCATAGAGATATTCCCCACGCTGAACCAAACTACTAAGTACAACTTCACGGGTACTTATGATAAAATACGCCAGGATCTAGACAGGTGGTCGTCCCTTCCTAACTCCTTACAAGCCCGGGCTTCCATAATCAAAATGAACATCCTGCCTAGGATAAATTTTATTAGCTCAATGCTCCCCCTGCCCCCTCCAATAGACCACTGGCGCAAGGTACAATCGATGGTATCTAAGTTTGTCTGGAATAACAAACGCCCGAGAATCAAAAGGGCTACTACTCAACGTAGGAAACAAGATGGGGGCCTCGCAATCCCTGATTTTAAACTGTATTTCTGGTCCTTTTCACTGAGACCTTTGATGTGCTGGCTAGACCCTGTAGAGGCTGTATCGTGGCGCTCCTTAGAAGCGGCGGCGGTGTCTCCGCTAAGATTACAGGATGTAGTGTACTCCACTGTCTCTATTGCGAAATGCCGGCTGAGGTATGGACCGATCATAACTCACGTGATCCAAACGTGGCGTAATGTACAGAGGTCGTGTGGGGTTAAATGCCCTTGGCACCTGGACTCTCCAATTTTTAATAACCAGCAATTACTTGTTGGACACAAGCCGGTTAATATTCCTCAATGGCAAAGGAGGGGAGTGCATACTCTGGAGGATATTTATGATAAGAACGGCCTCCGTGCGTTTCAGGACTTAAGAGAATTTTATGATCTACCCGGCGAGTCCTTCTTTCTTTACCTTCAACTAAGGTCAGCACTGAGGGCGCATGGCGTACCGTGGGCTCAAGCCTTGCACCCACACCCCTTCCTCAGGCTCATAGTGGACAGGACGACATCCAGAGGGTTTGTCTCCGACTTTTATACGCTCTTAATTCAATCCACGTATAAAAATTTATCATTGGATACAATCTGGCGTGTGGATATACCGGAGTTGGACCCCGAGTTTGACTGGGATGATGTTTGGGCAAATGTGGCATTATCTTCCCGCAACCCCAATCACCAGCAAATTAATTTTAATTATATTCATAGGACCTATCTTACACCTAGGAAGCTATTTGCTATGGGACTGATAACCGACTCTCGGTGCACTTTGTGCTCTCAAAAGGCCACTGGCACTTATATGCATATGTATTGGGATTGCCCACCAGTGGCCCGCTTCTGGAGGTCAATAACGGACAAACTTTCAGATCTGTGTGGCTTAACTATCCCATTCACAGCTGTTACGCTACTCCTGAACGATATAACGACACTACCCGCGTCCGTACAACTGAAAAGGGTTGTCCTAGCGGGCGTCACAGCAGCGAAGAAGCTAATAGCAATGAGATGGAAGGAGCCTGAGAAGCTTACAATGATTAACTGGTCCCTAACTCTATTGGATGTGATTTATCTTGAGATATCCACGGCCCGGGTGATCGGGGTAGGGCAGGCTGGAATTGACCTGTGGTTCGCAGCAGCTGAGAAGGTAAAGACCGCAGTGTGCGGCTGAGCGGGGTTGGGGCGCTTGATCGGGGGGGTCCGGCGGTCTCTGGGGAGGGGGAGGAGGAAATGTCTTGTCTGTCTTGGTTTTTGTCTTGTCCTTCTTAACTTTGACTGGGGGGATTTTAGGGGGGGTTGGTATTTAGCTATTCTGCGCTATATGTCAACTCACATGCCATCTCCCCAAGAGACTAATATTGACAGACTGATTGACCTGTCAACCAACTTGGAGGAAGAATTTCTTTCTTCTTACACTTTACCTTCTGCAAGTTTGGCAGTCTTGAACATGTGTAAGGGACCTAGGCTATCTACAGTAAATCTGCGGCAACACTCTCATAAACAATCTTTTAAGTCACTCCACTTTGTAAAGGTGGGGAAAGGTTGCCATGTTTTGAAGACCCTTTTTGTTATTGAAGTAGCCATCTATATTTGATAGGTTGGACGCTGTTTCTTTTTCTTTTTGTCTTTATAATTTATTATTCTGTATTATTATTGTTTGTTATTCTCCTGTGAAAGTTATGTTTTTTGTTACTGTGGTTATTGTGTTGTCCTGTTTCATGTAATTAATAATAAAAAAAATTTGATCAAAAAAAAAAAGACATGAAATGAGCACAAAGTGCAGAAATATAAGACATATAAAGTGCCGACATATAAGGACTTAAGTGTTGTTTTAGTACCATTTCAAAGACAAAAAAACAACATTCTGTTAATGAACTGCTAATGTTTCTTTAAACATCTCCTCTCTGGGCGCACCAGTGGCGAACCACATAGCGCGCTCAGCCGCGACACGGCCGACCCGGGTTAGACTCCCGAACCCGTCGTTATTTGCCGAATGTCTTCCCCCCACTCTGTCTCCCATTCCTCATCCGTCTCTCCCTACTGGACTGCCCAGTAGCAATAAAGCGATAAAAAAAAAAAAAAAAAAAAAAATCTCCTCTCTGCGCGTACCTTCATTCTAGAGGCTTTCTTTCCTCCCCGGATGGCGTGTTCTTCGAAGGAGAACTCGTTCTCCCTGATGACGGCTCTGCTGTCCTTGTCTCCGACGTAGGTGACCACATACAGGCCGGGGGCCCACAATTCAAACTCCCTCTCCCAGTTAATGATGGTGGAGAGTGGGGCGCTCACCAGGAACGGCCCCTTGGAATGACCCTGGAGCCACAGAGAAGAGAGGAGGAATTGAATAACGTATAAACTTTTTTTATTTATAAAATGTTTTATGCCATAACCAAGGATATGATCAAGAAGAAATAATATAATAATGTGTAAAATACAGGAACCTGTGAATCAGTGAGTTATGCATCTAAAAAGAATGAAATCTTGTGGGGGGAAATCCTGAAACACATCATCCCTGCATAAAGGAATAGAAATGCTTTGAGGCATCTGGCTGAAAGGCTCCCTGTTGTTCACAAGAGGAAGTGTATTCTGGCCTCGCGCCCCTAGGTGGCAGTAACTCTCCATGTTGAGCATGTTAAGAAACAATGACCGTTTGAGTTCCAGCTTAATGTCGTCAGATTTCACCTGACTTATACAAAATGGCTGTATGGCTGTTGGCCAACAGGGCTCCCAGTTGGCAGCAGGAAGACACACTGCTACAAAACAGGAGGTGAAAACCCTGTCTGGTTGTCAAACTGTTATGAAAAGGTTTTCTGAATCTTTTTTTTTATTTTTAATTTTTACTACACTTTGAAAACATAATATATATAACAAAATATATTAAGTCATATATATATATATATATATATTAGTCATATAGAAATTTCAAGTCACCCAACCATGACACAATGAGTGACCATAACACATGAGGATCGCAGAACACAACTGTGTCAGAATGCCTTTTTGCAGGGAGAATGAAGGAACGAAAGTATGTAGGTATGCATGTATAACTGCAATTTACTAGTACTAGGACAGTGGAACAACATATTACATTTTTCAGTATGGGTGTTGAATCGGAATAGACTATGGACTACATTTATATAGCCAGAGCGCTTTACAAGTTATGCCTCACTTCACTCACACACAGAGAGCGGAGCCAACCTGCTCATCGGGGGAAATTAGGAGTCAAGTGTCTTTGCTCAAGGACACTTCCGGCACACTGCCAGGAGGAGCCAGAATCTAACCGGGAACCTTCCGATTACCAGACGACCGCTTGATCCACTGTCACCCCAGAATCAGAACCCCCCCCCCAACCCTGGCAGTATCAAGTGTCACGTTCCAGAGTGCCCACTGAGCTACATGGGAGCCACAAAAGAGCGTGACAAAGCAGAAGTCTTCCTCACCTCTTTATACAGTGAGTACAGGAAGACGGCGGTCTGCACAGTCTTGCCCAGACCCATCTCGTCGGCCAGGATGGTGTCGGTGCCTTGTGCCCAGGAGAACCGCAGCCAGTTGAGACCCTCCAGCTGATAGGGGTGCAGGGTCCCCCTTGCCAGGTCCAGGTAGTCAGGCTGACGGTCAAACTTGATAGTGGGCTGGAGAGAGAGAGAGAGGAGGAAGAGAGACAGAGAAAAGGGGGGAGGAGAAGATGGTGGTGGGAGAGAGAGATGGAGGAAGAGGAATAGAGGTGGAAAGGATTAAGAGGAGGGTCGAGGGAGGGGGGAGAGAGATGAAAGTAGAGAAGGAAGAGGATGTGTACAGAGTGAGGAGGGACAGCCGAGAAGAGGAAGGACAGAGTGAGAAAGAGTTAAACCTAATGTTGGTACAGACAGACAACGTTCAGCTTTCTTCGGTTGGGACAGTAGATAGAAAAAGGAGGACTTCATATACAACCATATTTTGGGGGACTTGGGACAGTTCTTCAGTTTAGGAAGAATTTAAAACTGTAGTTTGGGTCTGTTGTGAAAGGATATTGTAAGCCCTGCACACACACACTTACATCTACCACAAAACACACACACACTAGTACTTACATCTACCACAAAACACACACACACACTAGTACTTACATCCACCACAAAACACACACACACTAGTACTTACATCTACCACAAAACACACACACACACACACACTAGTACTTACATCTACCACAAAACACACACACACACACACACACACACACACTAGTACTTACATCTACCACAGGGTTCTCAGGGGGTCTGTCCACCTTTTTGACCTTTCCTTTCACCTTCATCTTCTTTGGAGGTTTGCCTTCGTCTCCCATCATCAATTCTCTGAGGGTAGGGGTAAAAAATAAATAAAAAAGTATATAATGACTTTTAGCAAATAAAACAACGTGGAATCATTAGTCTCTCTATGGACCCAATTAAAATACAGCCTGTAAGCCATATCTGCATTTTGGCTAACTTGTCAAACTAGGCGCTTCAGATCAAGCTACTTAAGATCCAGTGATTGCATATCCTATTTCTTGCCTAAAGTGTGGTCGGAAACACATTTTTTGTGAACGGGTTTACAAGCCGGCCTATTTTTCCTGCTACCCACGGCCCACTCCGGAACTGCTGTGCGCGCCTGGCTCACGAAATCCAGATCAAACTGTCAAACTAAGAGTTGCAGATCCACACACCTGGACAAATTTTTGAGTAACCACTTTGATACACAAAGATACACACACATTATAGTACATCATTTACATACATGCAGCAGTCCCAACAGATAAACAAAAAAGGTGAGGGATGCACCGCTATGTAGAATCTTGACAGATTACCGAAATAAGATTGTTTACAAAAAATATCTTGGTTACCAATACTGTTAGTTGGTCATTTATGCCCCCGTTTGTAAATGACTCTTTCACCTAACTAAACATAGCTGAGCAAGGAACACAAGTTCACTACTGCTGCATTTATATGTTTACATTGTTAACGCCTCCACAATAATAATAACAATAATAATAGCTACAAAATCCCTGCGCATAGCCTAAAAAAAGGCTAGACTTTTGTGAGATATTTTAGAGCCGGGTAATACAACTGTTCTCATTATGGGCTGTTCTCAAAGTGTTGTTTTAGTGGTCTGATATTACATTAAATGGTATGATGACCTAATAAAACAATACAGCCTGAATATGAGCATGGTCAGTATAGTGGTTACGTCATTGCTGTTTCTCCGTGGTCCACCCTCTTGAAAACGCAATGTAATTCCCCATTTCTAAATTATATTGTTTAAAACAAATAAAGCATGAACATTTGCATGGTGTACCTTTCTGTGCGTATTCATCCACAATCTATAGCTCAACATGAAAATATTCGCAATTAATCGTAAAAGGTAGCAAAATAACAACGCTTATGTTTTCGTTCACTGAGAAACTACACTGCCATTTGGCGCTGCTGACTGACTGACAGATTTCCCTTACATTCCATAAACTTAACAATTCGTACAATGGGAAAATAACTGACCCTGAATCTGTGGCTAGTATCCGTTTCATCCAACACTAGTGCTCTGGTGATCATAACCATTATCTCTAAAAGCCAACCACCATTTTTAAAAGCCACAACCACGTTACCATATTTGTATTTATAATTTAAATCGTATAACGTTATTTCGCTGCATATTAAATCACTGTAAATACTAATGTAAATCATTGTTTCGTTTCGTACATAGTGTATAGTTTATAACATTATAATTTTTTACGTAACGTTAGTAGCTAGCTAGCCGGCATGGTGCAGTGCTTTGCCCCAGAGTGTAACCACAGGTCTGAGAAGAGGACCTGCTCATTTGACTCATTCCCGAAACTCCTCTACATGCCCAGATTTAAAATGGTTCTCTCCTCTTTGTATACTTTTGTCCTCATCAACAAAGTATTCTGCCAGGGAACTTATGGACACGACAGTAGACATTGCTAACGTCTAGTACGTTTAGCTAGGTAACGTTAACGTTAGCTAGCTTGGTATCAGCTGGCCGTGACTTGTATTACGCGACAGCACTTAATGACAGGCGTTTTACTGCCTGTACTGGTAGTTATTTTTTAACAACAAATTAAAAACCTTATATACCGGTAACTACCTTTATTTCAACCAAAAATGCTTAAACAATAATGTTAGTGGTAGAAGGGAACAAATTTTGCGCAAAAATGGAAAGCTTGCCAATGTTCATGAGGCAGAATTGTTACAATAGCCGATAATCCATTTTCCCAATGATAAATCCCTAAACGGGTAGACCAACCGCGCGGTCCAAAGTGACGTCAGACTACACCTCCCTATTGTACTGGTAATATATTTGGAGCGTTCTTTCCTTGAGGAAAGAAAGTAGGTTACGGTTAAGTTATTGTATATTAATTATATATATAGTTATTGCCTGACACCACAGTTCGCCCTTTGCTTTTTATTAGCTTTTTAGTAGTGTATTCGTGTAGTTATTATTATTAGTGTATTTGTGTTTTGTCGCGAATCTCAATGGTCTGTGGGAGACAGCCAGACAGGCAGGCAGCTCCGGTGTCAGGTTACAAACAGAGTGGTAGATATCAATGGCTGTGATTGGTTGTCTGAAAATGAGCTCAGCGCATCGCTCTGAAAGTTGAGAAAGTTTCAACTTTCAGCCGCACAAAAAAGCTGAAAAGAGAAGCCGACTGCAGCGCACTTCCTATAGGCGGCGCATGCGGCCGCATACGCTCTCTCCCCATTGGAATACATTGAAAAAAGACGCGTGCGGTCATAAATATGCGCCAAGTGGACGTGGGCCCTTAGTTAGCCAGCATCAGCCAGGTCCCGACGTTAGCTCTCAACGTTAGCCACGTAGTGAGCCAGCATCAGCCAGGTCCCGTTAGCTCTCAACGTTAGCCACGTTAGTGAGCCAGCATCAGCCGGGTCCCGTTAGCTCTCAACGTTAGCCACGTTAGTGAGCCAGCATCAGCCAGGTCCCGACGTTAGCTCTCAACGTTAGCCACGTTAGTGAGCCAGCATCAGCCAGGTCGCGTTAGTTCTCAACGTTAGCCACGTTAGTGAGCCAGCATCAGCCAGGTCCCGTTAGCTCTCAACGTTAGCCACGTTAGTGAGCCAGCATCAGCCAGGTCCCGTTAGCTCTCAGAACGTTAGCCACGTTAGTGAGCCAGCATCAGTCAGGTCCCGACGTTAGCTCTCAACGTTAGCCACGTAGTGAGCCAGCATCAGCCAGGTCCCGTTAGCTCTCAACGTTAGCCACGTTAGTGAGCCAGCATCAGCCGGGTCCCGTTAGCTCTCAACGTTAGCCACGTTAGTGAGCCAGCATCAGCCAGGTCCCGACGTTAGCTCTCAACGTTAGCCACGTTAGTGAGCCAGCATCAGCCAGGTCACGTTAGTTCTCAACGTTAGCCACGTTAGTGAGCCAGCATCAGCCAGGTCCCGTTAGCTCTCAACGTTAGCCACGTTAGTGAGCCAGCATCAGCCAGGTCCCGTTAGCTCTCAGAACGTTAGCCACGTTAGTGAGCCAGCATCAGTCAGGTCCCGACGTTAGCTCTCAGAACGTTAGCCACGTTAGTGAGCCAGCATGGGATCATCCCTATGTTCCCCGGGTCCTATGTTCCCCGGGTTCTATGTTCCCCGCTTTGATTGATTAATAGATTGAAAATTTTATACATTTTTATTATTTTATTAATTATTAATGTCCGCCTTGTTTCGAACGGTTAAGCTTAGGCCCTCGTTCGAACTGGTTAAGGTTAGAGTTTGGAATCAAGGCTGGTGGTCTAACATTTTCAATCAATCAAAGCGGGGAACATAGAACCCGGGGAACATAGGACCCGGGGAACATAGACATGCTCCCGCCAGCATCAGCCAGGTCCCGACGTTAGCTCTCAGAACGATAGCCATGTAACCCTCTGCTGCACTACAATCAACTCCGTGTCAGGGTAATAGCAGTCTGTGACGTCACGGTATTGAGAATCATACCGGCGGGATCTCGAAATACCCTGGTATACCGTAATACCGTCATACCGCCCAAGCCTAATACCTAGCATGCCCCAGGCACGCCCACGTCTTCCCTTTACATACACACACAGATCTCATCTCCTCTCAGCTCGCTCTCAAGTATCTCATGGCAACTCATCTCTCCTCACTGAAAAGTGTCCGTGTTGAAAAGTTGATAGTATGTTGAGCACAATTTTAAGCAGACAACGTCCAGAAAACAGAAGCAGGGCTGTACACTGCGATGATATCGTCGCGAATTGCCCCTTTAATTGGCCGTTGCGATTGGTAAATATTATCTGGGGGCGGGCTTGCGAGTAGTGCTTTCAAGCCTTGTATTAGCATTTCACTCCTAAATTATCCAAGGCGTGTGATGACTAGGGATGGGTACCGAATTCGGTACTTTTGAGGTACCGAACCGAAACACGTCGGTACTACCGAGTATCGAATCAAGTGAGAAACCGAAAAAAAAATAAAAAAAAAATTAAAAAAAATATTTTTTATTAATTTTCTTTTTACTTTTTTTTTTTTTTTTTACTTTTTTCTTTTCATGTCAACGTTCACACGCACAATATATGCTTACCTAGGATTTGACTTGATTCAACAACAAAGCAGTCGGAGCAATGACAAGCCAAAAACTGTCGAAATTGTAGTTATTTGAAGTTTGGATTTTTTTTTGTACGACTGAGGTAGGTAAATTAAATTTCGACAGTTTTCGGCTTGTCATTGCTCCGACTGCTTTGTGGTTGAATCAAGTCAAATCCTAGGTAAGCATATATTGTGCGTGTGAACGTTGACATGAAAAGAAAAAAGTAAAAAAAAAAAAAAAAAAAGTAAAAAAAAAAATTTATAAAAAATATTTTTTTTTATTTTTTTTTAAAGTACCGAAAAAAGGTACCGTTGGGTACCGGTATCGATTCACAGGTACCGGTACCGGTATCGGTTCAAATGTGAAAGGTACCCATCCCTAGTGATGACGCGATGACGTCACTCACGCGAGCTGAGCAGTGAGCACTCAGCAGGCATGATCAGCGGGAACAATCGACTGAGCACTCACTCTGATAGACTGGCTGACTTGATTTAGCTATGAAGAAAAGTAAAGTTAGTATTGCTTCATATTTTCGACGCGTTCGACCTCCTATAGTGAGCCGAACTGAACTGAACTCAGACACACGGAGAGAGCTGCGGCGTCTGCTGCGCCTCCTCCCTCCCGCACCCGTGGCTGTTGTAAACACTAGTCTAGTGGGACACTGGGACCTCGGTGAGCCGGCTAGCTACTGATAGCTATCAACAAATGCTCCAGTAAGTCTAGTAGTGCATGATAGCTCGCGTTAGCTTACTGTTCAAAACGAAACGTCCCATTAAACTAAATAGTTCAGATAGCTCCTGATATCAATGTCTTATAACACTGAGTCGATGCGTATTCGAGCTGAGGGCACGCTGAATATAGTCAATAGGGTCCAGCTGCAGCGCCGGAGAATCCTGGCCGTAGCTGGAGGCTACAGTATAGGGTCCAGCTGCAGCTCCGGGGAATCCTGGCCGTAGCTGGAGGCTACTCGAGTACACACAGACAGTGGAGCTGGTTGCATATAGCGAGCATTTAGACTTGTTGCGTGGTGGCGATGTCTCGCAGATAATACAACTACAAGTATGATTATATAATATATATATTTTATAAAAAAAAAATTATAAACATTTCTTTCTTTTTTTTAAATCAAAAACAATCGATATAAATAATGGTAAAATTGTTATTTAAAAATGTGCCCCTAAAAAATATTTTTTGCCCCTAAATTTCTCATTTAGGGGCAAGTGTGCCCCTAGTGAAAAAGCTTAGCGTACAGCCCTGAGAAGTACGACTGTTTTAATTAGTCTGTAAACTGCTCCATTAATTGCAAACCGTTGGTTTACAGCAGATATTAAGCTCGTAAGGGCATTGATGGAAATAAAGTTAGCCCACGAGTATGTGTGGCTAGCGCTATTGGATCACAAGCATTTTTGGTTAGATTGCCCGTTTTGTTGTTCAAATGTATATCAGAACCTCGCGTTTCTCCTGCTTTAGTTTTATGAGCACCACCACACACAATGATGTGAGTGTGTGAGTGAGTGGGTGGGTAGGTTACATGTGGGCTGGTGTCCTACCTACAACATCAATACAGCTATTTCTAAGCTTGATGTGTGTGTGTGTGTGTGTTGCACCCACCTGTGGTTCCAGTAAGATAGCTTGAAAATGTCATACTCTGGGAAATCCATGTCGTCAGCCTCCCAGGTGGCCTGGTCGTACTGCAGGTCTCTCCACTTGATCAGGTAGTGCACGTTGTTCTTCCTGTCAACACTACGAGGGGAAAGACGAGACAGGGAGGGAGGGATGGAAGAGCAAGGCATGGGGGAAGAGGAGGGAGAGATGAAGTGGTAATGAGGATCATGGAAGGAGGAGAGATGGAGAAGGTCGGGAAGTGCGGGGGGGGGGGGGGGGTCACAGTAAGAGGGAGAGAGAGAATGACATATTGTGAATTAGATGGTTAATCAAAACTAACTAACATAACACTGAACACACAATCACTACCATCTACAGTGAGAAGACGCAAGTAAACACATCAGATCATAACATCTCAAACTCAAACCAAGAGAAATATAATTCAAAATGTAATATATGCTAGGGCTGGCCGATTAAGTGAGTTTCTATTTGGATTTTGTCTTCCCACGATCATTAACATAATCACGATAAAACGATTATCGTGCCGCGTATTGCATTCATATCGTCTTGTGTTGTAAATGCAGTGCACCCTTCCTTCACAGCGGCTTTTTCTGTTCCCTTGAAGAATGGACCCATCTCAAACCCTGCCCTCCTTTCTTGACCCGCCAATCACAGCTGTCGTTCATCTCAAACCCCGCCCTCCTTTCTTGACCCGCCAATCACAGCTGTCGTTTGTCCCCGATAGGGATGGGTACCGAATTCGGTACTTTTAAATAAAAGGTACCTACCGAAACACGTCGGTACTACAGAGTATCGATTCACGTGAGATCCACAGGTGCCAACTTTCGGTACTATGCGCAAAAAATTCGATGACGTCACGTTTTGTTGACCGCAAAAACGAAACCGCACGTTAAGGCACAATACATGTTTTCAAACTCTCTTTGGGTGTTTGGAATTCATGGGGACTGGGGAGTATATGTCTCTGATATCATCATATCATCTCCCTAGCCACAGAGCGTCTTTAGAGAGGAGATTGAATCCGGGACACAATGGGACACTGGCTCTGTTCATGGTCACAAATGGATTCCAGCTTCATTTATTTACTACAGATAACAAACGTGTTGTTTCTGTTTTTCTTTTTTACATACATGCGCCACACGGAACAACTGATCACTACAGCCCAGCATCATATTACTGTAGCCAGTCTCTTGAAACGCCACTATCTCCAAACGTTCTTTTGCCATGTGCTCGCGCTGCCACGGTGAGTTTTATTTTTAGCGGTCGGCTTACTCCTTCCATAGTTTCACATATTTGTAACCCATTTGACATTCTTAAGCTGACGTTAGCTAAGCTAACCGTCGGACATAACGTTAGCTCCTAGGGCTACAGTGCAAGCCGGCACAACTCACAGAAGAGTAGAGGATGTGACGTCGGTAAACAAGCCACACACACCGCAGAGCGGGTCTACTCTTCTCCAAAGCGGGGGTGGAGAAAAAATAACTGCTAGAATACTCAATCAGCAGCAGAGTAGTTCATTGCTGCTAGATTAGATTGTTTGTTTGTTTAATCAGTTGTAAAATACTTTACATTAGTAAGATGTAAATAATAATAAAGTAATAATACTACATTATTTATTTATTAAATAGGAAGTTTGGATTTTTTTTTCTTCTTTTTTTACAACTGAGGTAGGTAGATACATTTTTTTGAGACTAAAGTACAGAAAAAAGGTACCGTTGGGTACCGGTATCGATTCACAGGTACCGGTATCGGTTCAAATGTGAAGGTACCCATCCCTAGTCCCAGAGGAAAGCAACAGTTGTGATTGGAGGATCAAAGGAAACATTTTAAATAAAAATAAAAAAAGATTGGTCCATTAAAAACATTCTTTGTGCACTACTCTGTATGATGCGAAGACGCCATTTTCACATGGTCCGCGTGCTGCTGGGCTCAAGTGTTTTGACCTCAATATGGGTCGGGTCACAGGGGAGAGCGGCTTGGGAAGCCCCGCTGTATGCCTGTTCCGTATGTGTGCATGTGTGCGTGTGTGTGCGAGTGCGTGTGTGTGTGTGCGCGAGTGCGTGTGTGAGTGCGTGTGTGCAATGCATGCACACCAACACTTCCCAAAGATAAGGACGCAAAGCATTTTTGACCAATACCAACACCTTGCTCACTCAACTATAACTGCAACCGTGAATACAGTAGATGCTTCAATGTGTCTCAGTTCTGCCTGGAATGAGGCAGCCGTACACAGGAAGTGAGACAGGAGACGACATGTCATGTTAATATCTGAATCCTACTTAACCTCCTTAGCCTGAGCGGTTCGCCGGCGGACCGCAGATGACATCACGTCATAAATCAATCTCTCCAGACTGTACGACATGTTTTCTTTTCAAATGTAGCCAAGAGTAAAGACCTTAATCCTGTCAAAACAGCAGCCATAGGGCTCGTGTCCATAGCGGACGTTTTATGAGTTGTCAGCTCCTTCCTGTCATTCATTGCTATGCTACAGGCGTGACCGGCGCGGTCCTCTTCCCAGCGCCGCGCCTCGCGTTTATGAGCTCTCGGCAGCAGCGTTTTTGGGCGGAGCGCTCCCAGTGCATAAAGTTGAAACTAGTTAAACTTTTGGAAAGGAGCGCGCTCATCAAGGTAATCAACATCGAGGAAGGGGCGGAGCCGCGGCAGTCGCGAGACCCAGGAAAACGCTCTGAGCTTTTTCCCCCTTTTCTTCAAAGCGGTCCGCCTTGGAAAAAACGTCCGCTATGGACACAAGCCCATAGTAGTGTATATTTTCAACAATACGTTTGTTTATCAATAGTCTAAAGTGTTATTAGTGAGATTTTAGTTCATGGAATGTCTTCATAATTTAGCAAATATCCACAATTTTTTATTAGCGGCGCGTCACCGTTTGTAGTCATATGAGGAGAGGGCATCCAGAGCTCTCATGAGCGTTGAAATTTCAAAAAACCATTTCCTAGCCGATTCCAGCTTCCTGCAAGCAAATTACTTCTGTATGAATTTTGTTTATTTCTCTTATTTCTCGGGATTCTCCATCACAAAACTGAACGTTATTGGCATAGATTGGAGCGCAGTTAGTGTGTCTACCTTCTGTGAACGTTTAACAACAAGCGTTGCAATCCGATCCAAAATGGCGGAGCCATATCCTTTATAAGAATGGAACTGTACATACAGTAGATTTCGTTCACGGTTCTTGCTGCACGCATGGTGATACTAAATCCAAATTGAACTCTGCCATTTGAAAGAGGAGATTTGGCCCGATCCATAGATGTGCGATTATAATGGTTATAATGTCATTTATAGGCCTGGTATTCTATAATAATATTTCAAATTGCATGTGTCCGGATGGCAGAATTCAGTACTGTAATCTACAAAACATTGTTTAATCATCTTCCCTTTATTCATTTGCTTAGATTTGTACACATGATCTCAAGAAGGTGCTGAACAAGCTCAGTGGCAGTTTTTCATGTCTGGTCATTTTTAGCATGGTGTTATTCACTATCAAAGATGTAAAGAAAAATCATAATTTATATTGTCCTTTGTTTCATCACAATTTACTCAAGCCTAGTAACAGACACAATATTTCTGACACTGGGAATACATTCCATGAGATCCACAGATGTCCCTAGATACTAGAGCCATATGAAATACATTTTTATTATTTTCCTAATTCCATTTTATTTTGTTCCAAATTCCGTTTTTTCCATTGAAATATTTCAGAATTCTGTATTTTGCCTTTTACGCCCATTTTACCATCAGAAATAGTGTCTAATAAGTGGGAATGAATAAATGTCCACAATTTAATAAGATATAACAGTCCATTTAATGTTTTTAAGTGCTGCAACTCAGAAATAGTTCAATTTTACACAATATGCTTCAAATAATAGTGACCAAATAAAAATGTTAAGTGTAAACAAGATACAGCTAGCTACTTTTATCACAATGTCAGTAGCCTAGCTATATCTATTCTATTGTGATGGAATATAGTAATGCATAATTTATGCACCTTTAGTTTATTTCATTTATAAAGGACAGTGTGTAGGCCTACTGACAATCATTTGCAAATAGATGGGTGCACCAGATTTAGCAAGACGCTATAATTTCCATAACGTTACATAGCTATTTAAATCACAATAGTGTCAGTGATTAGCCTCGCCCTCTAGCTGTATCTATTGTGATCACCAGAGATCATCGTTAGAGAGTTGGTGTGTTTTGGGAAGCACAGTCCTTGTTCCTGACATGGCTTTTGAAGTGATCTTCTCACATGTTTTTGCTGGTCCAGTCCACGGGGTATGTTGACAGAATTTGCAAAACACCTTATCGACTGAAGCATAAAAGTCATTAGGATACTGCTCTGCTCTGAATTTAGGGCTTATTGCGGAATTTCTTAGCTTCTTGACGGCGTTAACACCAAAGCAGTGAGACGCTTGGTCACCGCTGTGTTGTGTGTAACACGCAGCGGTCCCCGCCTCCTCATGTTTGCTTTGCAACAAACGTTCCACCCAAAAACAGAATTTCAGTCCAGATTAGGCCAAATTCTGCAATATTCCACGTTTTGCAGTCGATTCAATTTTTATTGGTAAATTCCGTGATTCCGTCCGCGATTCCGTGAACGCGGATTTCATATGGCTCTACTAGATACCAAGAACATGCAAATGGACCTTGTAGAAGTGGAGCAATCTTCCATTAGGTATGTATTTGATGGGGATTTTCAGAAAATAGGGCTAGGGCTTAACAGGTTAAAGTATGTGTGATGTAGGACTGTTAATATCTGAATCCTACTTATAGTATGTGTGATGTAGGACTGTTAATATCTGAATCCTACTTATAGTATGTGTGATGTAGGGCTGTTAATATCTGAATCCTACTTATAGTATGTGTGATGTAGGGCTGTTAACCTCATAACGTGCACTGGGTTGTATACGTCCCGTTTCGCACTTTGCAAGCGTCTACCGTAACTGAATCTTCAGAACGAAGAGGTGGATAGCCATGGAGGATTTTCATACATTTTCTTTTTTTGGTACACCGTTTACTAAAACCTCTCAAGCCCAAAACACAAACAGATTTTTATAAAATTTGGACCTGTACTACATAAGACTTCAGGCTATGGAACCGCAGTGTTTTCCAGCTCACACCATGCTGGAATTTTAAAACAGGAATCTGGCAACCACTAAAGAGAAATGCGAGTACACAAGTTCAAGATCAACTCAAGTTCAAACCTCCGTTACTCTATTTCATTAGCACTAAAAGTGATTATCCTTTTTTGCTTTAGTAACATCAGAATGTTACCTTTCAAAAGAGACCAGGCTCATGCATGTGATATAAATATAAAGCTAAGCTTTGCAAAAAAAGGTATGCAGTCCTCAAAATCAAGTAAAAGAATTGCCACTTTTTGGCTCAACCTGTTCCACCCCAGGTGAAAATCTGCATAAAATGTATACCTAGGTAAATGGAATATTGCTCCACTTCTACAAGGGCTATTTGCATATTCTTGGTATCTAGGAACATCTATGGACCTCAATGAATGTATTCTCAGTGTCAGAAATATTGTGTCTATTACTAGGCTTGCTTAAATTGTGATTAAACAAAGGAAAATATGAATTATGATTTTTCTTTTCATCTTTGACAGTGAATAAAACCATGATAATAATGACCAAGCTTAAAAAACTGCCACTGAGCTCATTCAGTACCCTCTTGAGATCATGTGTACAAAAGATCTAAGGAAATTGATAAAGGGAAGATGATCAAACTGAATGTTCTGTATATACAGTACTGAATTCTCCCATCCGGACCAATGCAATTTGAAATATTATTATAGAATATATGCTTATACATTACCTTATTATAGCCAATTCGCACATTTATATATATATATACATATAGTATCTTTCAAATGGCCGAGTTCAATTTGGATATAGTATCACCAGGCGTGCATAATAACAGATACTGATATTTACTGTAATCGACTGTACTATTTTATTTCCCCCCCAGTGTAACCATTTTGAAACTAATTTCAGATCTAATTCTTCCTACATGATAACAATAGTGTGGAGAAACTGACTGCGTTTCAATATGTCAAAAACGTTACCTTTTGTAGCTTATTATCGCGAATCATAACAATTATTGATATGATTCATTCAGAACGCTGAACTTTGAACCACCATAGTATGTGACAGGAAGTGTAGATCGGAGAAATGTCAATGCAGGCCGATAGCTAGCGATCTCCTCTACAAAATGGCTGCAAAACTACAATTCCGATGGTTCAACATTTCCATTTCCGGTTCCGGGTCAGAATAGACGATCGCAAATAGAAAACTTAAAATGATATAAGTACACTTTTAACCTATTGCTAAACTATTGCCAACCTAACGTTTTACATTCTACATGTATTTGTGACATAGTAGTGATATTAATACTTGAAAACGGTTGATTTTAAAATCACAAATTATTTTGCATCTTCATAAAAATATGCCTATAATTTAATAAGGTCAAAAGGGGTCGGTACCGACCCCGTCGAGTGGAACAGGTTAAGAGGTTAATATCTGAATCCTACTTATAGTATGTGTGATGTAGGACTGTTAATATCTGAATCCTACTTATAGTATGTGTGATGTAGGGCTGTTAATATCTGAATCCTACTTATAGTATGTGTGATGTAGGGCTGTTAATATCTGAATCCTACTTATAGTATGTGTGATGTAGGACTGTTAATATCTGAATCCTACTTATAGTATGTGATGTAGGGCTGTTAACCTCATAACGTGCACTGGGTTGTATACGTCCCGTTTCGCACTTTGCAAGCGTCTACCGTAACTGAATCTTCAGAACGAAGAGGTGGATAGCCATGGAGGATTTTCATACATTTTCTTTTTTTGGTACACCGTTTACTAAAACCTCTCAAGCCCAAAACACAAAAAAAAATTTATAAAATTTGGACCTGTACTATATAAGACTTCAGGCTATGGAACCGCAGTGTTTTCCAGCTCACACCATGCTGGAATTTTAAAACAGGAATCTGGCAACCACTAAAGAGAAATGAGAGTACACAAGTTCAAGATCAACTCAAGTTCAAACCTCCGTTACTCTATTTCATTAGCACTAAAAGTGATTATCCTTTTTTGCTTTAGTAACATCAGAATGTTACCTTTCAAAAGAGACCAGGCTCATGCATGTGATATAAATATAAAGCTAAGCTTTGCAAAAAAAGGTATGCAGTCCTCAAAATCAAGTAAAATAATTGCCACTTTTTGGCTCAACCTGTTCCACCCCAGGTGAAAATCTGCATAAAATGTATACCTAGGTAAATGGAATATTGCTCCACTTCTACAAGGGCTATTTGCATATTCTTGGTATCTAGGAACATCTATGGACCTCAATGAATGTATTCTCAGTGTCAGAAATATTGTGTCTATTACTAGGCTTGCTTAAATTGTGATGAAACAAAGGAAAATATGAATTATGATTTTTCTTTTCATCTTTGACAGTGAATAAAACCATGATAATAATGACCAAGCTTAAAAAACTGCCACTGAGCTCATTCAGTACCCTCTTGAGATCATGTGTACAAAAGATCTAAGGAAATTGATAAAGGGAAGATGATCAAACTGAATGTTCTGTATATACAGTACTGAATTCTCCCATCCGGACCAATGCAATTTGAAATATTATAGAATATATGCTTATACATTACCTTATTATAGCCAATTCGCACATTTATATATATATATACATATAGTATCTTTCAAATGGCCGAGTTCAATTTGGATATAGTATCACCAGGCGTGCATAATAACAGATACTGATATTTACTGTAATCGACTGTACTATTTTATTTCCCCCAGTGTAACCATTTTGAAACTAATTTCAGATCTAATTCTTCCTACATGATAACAATAGTGTGGAGAAACTGACTGCGTTTCAATATGTCAAAAACGTTACCTTTTGTAGCTTATTATCGCGAATCATAACAATTATTGATATGATTCATTCAGAACGCTGAACTTTGAACCACCATAGTATGTGACAGGAAGTGTAGATCGGAGACATTTCAATGCAGGCCGATAGCTAGCAATCTCCTCTACAAAATGGCCGCAAAACTACAATTCCGATGGTTCAACATTTCCATTTCCGGTTCCGGGTCAGAATAGACGATCGCAAATAGAAAACTTAAAATGATATAAGTACACTTTTAACCTATTGCTAAACTATTGCCAACCTAACGTTTTACATTCTACATGTATTTGTGACATAGTAGTGATATTAATACTTGAAAACGGTTGATTTTAAAATCACAAATTATTTTGCATCTTCATAAAAATATGCCTATAATTTAATAAGGTCAAAAGGGGTCGGTACCGACCCCGTTGAGTGGAACAGGTTAAGAGGTTAATATCTGAATCCTACTTATAGTATGTGTGATGTGGGGCTGTTAATATCGGAATCCTACTTATAATATTTGTATTGTAGGGCCGTTAATATCGGAATCCTACTTATAGTATGTGTGATGTGGGGCCGTTAATATCGGAATCCTACTTATAATATTTGTATTGTAGGGCCGTTAATATCGGAATCCTACTTATAATATTTGTATTGTAGGGCCGTTAATATCGGAATCCTACTTATAGTATGTGTGATGTGGGGCCGTTAATATCGGAATCCTACTTATAGTATGTGTGATGTGGGGCCGTTAATATCGGAATCCTACTTATAATATTTGTATTGTAGGGCCGTTAATATCGGAATCCTACTTATAGTATGTGGGATGTAGGGCCGTCCTACACATCCTATATGACTACCGTAATCGATTGGTTAATCGCATCGTCAAATCTGTCAAATTGCGTTTCCCACATGCAGTCACGCAGAGGGACCTCTTCAAACTCAGTGCTCACCAGAGATGTGCTTTTCATTTCTTCAGGAAATAAAACGACTAATTGATCAGTAGAAGTCTTGGTCGTCTAAAACCAAACCGAGCAGTTAGCTGTGAAAGAGGGAGCGTCTCCGGTGCCATGAGACGCAGCGGCTTCTCACCTGTGGTTGAGGATGCGGTGAATCATCATCCACTCCATCTTGATGCCGAAGCGGAAGAACTTGTCGTCTAGCTGGGCGTACACGGGGTCCTTTGCCCTCCTCTTAGTGCTCTTTTCTGCATCTCCCTCGATGCCGAATTCTATGATCGGAGGTTCGTCCATCTCGTTCTTACGCTGGTAGTTGCGGAACATCACCTGGCAATGCAGTTCCAACTGGAGGAGAGAAAGAGAGACAGCAGGGGTTAGGAGAGAGAGAGGGATGGAGACAGCGGGGGTTAGGAGAGAGAGAGAGGGATGGAGACAGCGGGGGTTAGGAGAGAGAGAGAGGGGTGGAGACAGCAGGGGTTAGGAGAGAGAGAGGGATGGAGACAGCGGGGGTTAGGAGAGTGAGAGAGGGATGGAGACAGCAGGGGTTAGGAGAGAGAGAGAGGGGTGGAGACAGCGGGGGATGGAGACAACAGGGTTAGGAGAGAGAGAGAGGGGTGGAGACAGCAGGGTTAGGAGAGAGAGAGAGAGAGGGGTGGAGACAGCGGGGGATGGAGAGAGGGATGGAGACAGCAGGGGATGGAGAGAGGGATGGAGACAGCAGGGGATGGAGAGAGGGATGGAGACAGCGGGGTTAGGAGAGAGAGGGGTGGAGACAGCGGGGGATGGAGAGAGGGATGGAGACAGCGGGGTTAGGAGAGAGATAGGGGTGGAGACAGCGGGGGATGGAGAGAGGGATGGAGACAGCAGGGGATGGAGAGAGAGAGCGATGGAGACAGCAGAGTTAGGAGAGAGGGATGGAGACAGCGGGGGATGGAGAGAGAGAGAGGGATGAGACAGTGGGGGATGGAGAGAGAGGGATGGAGACAGCGGGGGATGGAGAGAGAGAGGAATGGAGACAGCAGGGGATGGAGAGAGAGGGATGGAGACAGCGGGGGATGGAGAGAGAGAGATGGAGACAGCAGGGTTAGGAGAGTGAGGGATGGAGACAGCGGGGGATGGAGAGAGAGAGGGATGGAGACAGCGGGGGATGGAGAGAGAGAGGGATGGAGACAGCGGGGTTAGGAGAGAGAGGGACAGCAGGGTTAGGAGAGAGAGGGACAGCAGGGTTAGGAGAGAGAGAGGGATGGAGACAGCAGGGATAGGAGAGAGAGAGGGATGGAGACAGCGGGGTTAGGAGAGAGGGATTGAGACAGCAGGGGTTAGGAGAGAGAGAGAGGGATGGATGGAGACAGCAGGGGTTAGGAGAGAGAGAGGGATGGATGGAGACAGCAGCGGTTAGGAGAGAGAGAGAGGGATGGAGACAGCAGGGGTTAGGAGAGAGAGAGGGAGGGATGGAGACAGCGGGGGTTGGAAGAGAGAGAGGGATGGAGACAGCGGGGGTTAGGAGAGAGAGAGGGATGGAGACAGCAGGGGTTGGAAGAGAGATGGAGACAGCAGGGTTAGGAGAGAGAGAACACAGAGTGTGTGTGTATTTTAGGAGAGAAAGAACAGTGTGTGTGTGTGTGTGTGTGTGTGTGTGTGTGTGTGTGTGTGTGTATGTTAGGAGAGTAAGAACAGTGTGTGTGTGTGTGTGTGTATGTTAGGAGAGAAGGAACAGTGTGTGTGTGTGTGTGTGTGCGTGTATGTTAGGAAAGAAAGAACAGTGTGTGGTGTGTGTGTGTATGTTAGGAGAGAACGAACAGTGAGTGTGTGTGTGTGTGTGTGTGTGTGTGTGTGTGTGTGTGTGTCCATCAATCACCTGCAACTCTGAAACCCAGGAACAATGCCAGTAGGACATGTTAGACCACTTGGCGAAGAACTCCCTGTCCGGTCTCCCCGGCAACGGGGAAGGGTCAGGAGCATCGGCCGCGAGGTCGGGCGGGCGGGGCACGGGCGTGGCGGGAGGCGGCTCGCCCCAGCGCCATGTCAGGATCTTCTGAACTTTAGCCTTCATGGATGGACACTGGGATTCGGGGAGGGAGAGAGAACGAAGAGGAGGAGAGAGAATTAGGTGAAAGCGCCCATGACTCAACGTGGTGATTATTAGCAGGGAATTAGCTCTTCAGTCAACGTCAATATTTTGACATCTCTCCATACACCCGACGTCATTATTACGACAGCCGTGCCTTCCCCACAACTGGCCGGCTCACCGTGCATCGGGGACAGATCCACTCTCCATTGGGTATCTCGGGGAGGGGCGGGTTGAGGCAGTGGATGTGGTAGGAGGAGGGACACGTGTCGCAGCAGAGGAGCTCTCCCCCGTCTTTGCACACCCTGCAGAACTCCATGTGGTGGTCGTCCTCCTCCGGCTCCCCGATCCCCTCCTCCTCCTCCTCCTCCACCTCCACCTCCGCCTCAGAGCCCTCCTCCCTGGCCTCCCACTGGATGCCCTCCTTCTCCTGAGGGAGAGAAAAGATGGGAGGTTTAGTGACGAGGCGTTTAGGAATATGAACTAGGAACTTTAGACTTTCGACAGAGTTGACCGCTTATTAGCGTGTTGCCGTTATAGCAAGGCATGGACCTGAAAACCCACCATGGCTCTGTGGTGGAAAAATAATTGTAAAGTAGCAAAAACAGGTAAGTAGCAAGAAGGACTATTGGATGAGGTTTGCGACTAGACCAGTAGCATCGACTGGTCAACAGGCGATGGCACAGCACTGCTAGGCCTCGGAAGTGCTACTCCACCGCACCGTGTCTCCGTGTATATGAGAGTGTGTGCGTAGGTGTGGTCCTTACACAGTGTGGGCAGCTCCAGGTTCCCTCTGGGGCCTTCTCCATGTCGGGGTCCAGGCAGACCATGTGGTAGGCCCTGGGACACGTGTCACACAGGATGATCTCCCCTCCCTGCTGACACACCTCGCAGTAGTCCTGGTGGTCCGTCTCGTAGCCGTCGCCTTCCTCCGTCTCCACTGCAGGGGGGATGAGAGAGAGAGATGTTAGAGCAACGTGAACAATGTATTGTAGCTGTTTCTACTGCAGGGAGAGAGATGGAAGAATGGATAGCAGGAGATACAGGCCAGAGTGATGTCATGGGTGTGATCATGATCACCACCAACTAAAACAGCAGGGAATCAAAGGTAGGGAAAAAAAGGAAAGGAACACGATTCATTTCAAGCTCGTTTTAATGGCTCTGATCTTTTATTTACTAGTCATTAGCCGGTCCGCGGAAGAGCCGCTGCACATTTAGATTACGACTACGGAGCCTTCTTCACTCTTGACGGTGTAAGCGTTCTAAACGGGCCCGAGTGTATTTCCTGTTGCAGTGTTTGCCAATGTCAGTAGTTCACAGGAGATAAAAGCTGGGCTCAAGCTGTTCCCTTAGCAATGCAATTACGTGAATAATTGACCGTCATATCAATCTGTCCAAATAGGGCATCTTGAAATGGGGGGGGGATTTGCCTGTTCATCCAAATATGGCTGAGAATATGCTCAAATTAATCATTTGACTTCTTAATCATTGTACCATTAAACAATAAAAAGTATGGAACCAAAGTAGTGAGTCATTGTCCAAATGCTCTCACTAACCATTGCAAACATCTTTTGACACCGACTTCTGGAGAATAATGTGGGGAAGTCCGTTTAATCTCCATGCATCCCTTACGCTTGGCAAACAAGTCATTCCTCCATCACATATCCAACTCAATGAGGAACCACAAACTTTGCAAAACAGGACCGTACGATCATTTTCAGTTCAGTGAAGTTTGCTTTGGGTTGGAAAGTCTCAAAATATATGATTCTAGCCTTGAAGCATTTAAGAGAAAGCAAATGCAACAGCTACAAAAAATAATAA
Organism: Notolepis coatsorum; assembly: GCF_963971535.1. Lineage (NCBI taxonomy): Eukaryota > Metazoa > Chordata > Actinopteri > Aulopiformes > Paralepididae > Notolepis > Notolepis coatsorum. The sequence goes on along the minus strand of NC_140168.1, from coordinate 46,833,151 downwards.
TCAGATCACCTGGAGTTGTTTCCATTTCAAGGAATGAATTCTGCGTGTACCATCTTGATATTTACCAATGTGCAGGATCTAATAACATGGCTGCCCCCTCGTTCCATCTACATTCATTATCACGCTTCCGTTTTGCACTCTGCTTAATTACTTCTTTCAGGTGCCTCGCCGCCATTATGAATAGATTTCTCACAATTGCTCCCGTTTACTAAAGGCGTCAGCTTGCAACACCTCAAATATACAGAATACGTCAGTATGTGGCATTATCTCTTCAGACGAGACGTGGTCCCCTAAATATATCATTTTCCAGTGACTCATGAACACATGACTCATGCATGCGCGCACACGCACGCTCTCCAGCACGTACATTATACACTTACATTCGCTCCCCAGCCGCTTCTTTTCACCTGACAGCGAGGAGTTTCACTGGGAGTGTGTGCAGAGGTTCACGCCATTTCCCCCAGATCCCCTCCCTGCTGAACAGGCCCCCCGACCGACCAGTAGGAGTCGTAGTTTACAGCGACCAGGACACAAACCCCACCGACTACCCACCCGCTAACACTGCCAATTGTGTTAGTAGGGACGACTAACCAAGCCGGAGGTACCGCCGACAGCTGGATTCAATCCCAGAGTCTCTGCGGTGGTAGTCCACTGCGCTACCCAGCCGCACCTATTTTCTGTTTTCTATTCATGCGAGGGACATTGGGACCCGACAATATGCTAAAAACAGATCTTTATAAAAACACACGCACACGTACCCTTCTTCTTCTTGGGTTTGCTCTTGGATGGCTTCTTCTTGGAGCGGCTGCTACGGCTGTTGGATCCGTCCGAGACGGAGACGCTGTTCATGCTGGCGTCGTCGAAGTCGCTGTCCACGTCCGGTTCGTCCTCCTCGCTCTTGGGGGAGAAACGCATGGCAGACAGAGGGGTTACCACAGTTACCGGTGGCGCTGATGCATATAATTTTCGTGATCGGGAGTTACGACAACAGAGGGAGACGGAAAATAGGCATCTTAACCCTTTCACTACCACACTACAGAGGTTAACCTTCTGTAGTGTGGTAGTGCAAGGGTTAAGAGATTTTTTTTGTCATTGAAAGAGTTAGCGGGGGTATTTGGGCCCAAAATCCAGAGGAAATACGTTCCCTTCCTAATTGGTCGCTATGAGAAGAAACGCTCCGGCCCCGTGAGAGAGGAAACATCATCACAAGCAGAGTACAAGGAGACGTCGCAAGAGATGGGGTGCATAGCAACATCTCTATATTCCAACAGATGCAGAGAATAACGTGCGTAGCGGGAATGGCGATGAGAGCGACTGAAACGAAGGAAGGAAGGAAGGAAGCTTCTTACCGAGGAGCGCTTTCTCTTGCTGTTGAAGCCGCCCAGCTTGATTTTGAGCGGAGCCACTTTCTTAGTCTTTGCGTTGTTCTTCTTGTCCTGAGGCTTGGCGGCCGGCTTGGACTTCTTGCGGGCGTTGGGACCTGCGGGTGCAGCGCAGAGCTTCGTTAGTAAGCGGTCATGGGCAGGAGAAACATTTAAAACAGAACAACAAATGCTGTATCACACTAGTCACTTCCTGTAATGAAAAATGTGTATTGGGCATTGGCAAATATATTATATTAAAAAAAAATTACAACTTGTAAGAATCCTTCAAGACTGCTGGCCAAGTGGTATCACTGTATTACAGTAATATACAGAGTGCAAACAGGCGATTGCCATTTGTTATTGCCTTTGACAACCCATTCAGATCAATATTTGTTTTGTACACAATGGGGCTGAACAATTAATTACATTTAATTTTATTGCAACAATGCTCAATGGTCTTGTGTAATATCCAAATCGCAGGAGGCTGAAATAATTGATAGTGGAAAATTGTGTCAAAATACCGTTCTAAATAAAGTGTGGTGCCTCAAAGATTTCTGTATAAATAAAGATATAAAACTGTATCGCTTGTGTTTTGTTTTTCTCTCTCTTCTCAAATGAAAATGAAATCTGCAAAAAAATACTGTTCCTTCAAGCGAGGCAACACTGGCAATAGGACACCCTCCCCTACCTTTGCCCTCCTTGGTCTTGGCCTTGCGGAGAGGGGGCGCTGGGGGTGGTGGCGGCTGCGGTTCGGGCGGAGGTGGCGGGGGGGGCGCGGGTGGGGCGGCCTCGGCCACCATGTTGTCCACGGCGGCGGACACGTTGGCCGTGGCCAGGGCTGCGTTGGCGGCGGCGGCGCCCCTCAGGGGGTTGTTGGTGCTGAACTCCCTCCACTTGGCCCCGAGCACCATCATCATCTTGGACACGGCAATCTTGGGGTTCTTGGCTGCGATCAGGGGCCTAGAGGACGGACACGTGAAGTTAGAGAGACGAGGGGAGGAGGAGCATAGAAAGACAAATACAGACACAAGACCCCGACACTCAAACTGCTCTAAAGTAACAAGATGCCTACTGACCAAGTTTTGGCTGTAAACATGCTGCTACAGTATGTACTGGGGAGGACTTTCAGTGTCTTTCAGTACTGCTGCCTCAACGTTTTCCTCATGTTCCTCTTCATCGTTAACATTAGTAATGGAGGAATTTTGTATAAAGGGACGTCCGTTTCACCATTACTGTAATCTACGGCAACCATAAAACCATTACTGTAGTCTACCCAGGGCTCTACAGTGCGACCATTTTACTCGCATTTGCCCCTAAAAATATGTGTGTGCGAACCGGAAAAATCAATTACTCGCACGGTGTGCAAGTGAAGATTACAACCTCAGTCGTGCTTTTTTCGCTCCGCTGCTAATTGTTCAAAAACTACAAGTCCCACAGTTCACAAGCCACATTAACATTCCAATCACAGTAGAGTTTCCTGTGGTCACGCAACTGGAAAGTAATGCCCGGCACTGTATTCATTCAGTCAGCCATGTCGAAGCCCATTCATTTTTATTTTGCGCGAAAGATAGAGAAAGAGGAATCAGGCGAGGCAGCTCATGTTACCGAGGCGGATAACGTAACTTGACGGTAGATAACGATAAAGTTATCTAAGATAAAGTTAACCAAGATAGCGACGTTAGCCGGCATGCTAGAGAAGTTGGCCAAGATAGCGAAGCTACAACGCCCACTGGAGCCGGCGGAGGGAAGACATACAAATTTAATGTGAATTGGCAAAAAAAATTCAGCTGGACAACAGATATCCTTTGTGTTTAGTAGCATTGGCCAGTGAGTTTGGGGGTATTGCACATGTCCCGTAACCGTTCCCGTTTGAACACGCACACAGTGGGCCAGTGACTTGGTGCTATTGCACATGTCCCGTAACGGTTCCCGTTTGAACACGCACATACACACACACAGTGGGCCAGTGACTTTGGTGCTATTGCACAGATGTGTTCCGTTCCCGTTTGAACATACACACACACACACACAGTACTATACATGTACATTTATTTTTGTTTAAAAAACGTGAGTTTGTTAACACATACACCGCCAAAAACGGCTTACGACGGGTTTCAAGGTCATGCGAATTCCGCCATTCCACGGCGTACAACGTTATTGAGATCATATTTCATTTTTTCACCATGGTATTCATAATTCCCTCACCCAGCCTCGGCTGAGACAGTGGGACTCGGCACAACCGTGCAACGCTTCAATACCGCCGCCTGGTGGATGATCGGGCGAGTTACAACCGGAAATGGATCTCTGGTGATCTCCGTGCATCTGGGAAATGCGTCCGGCAGTCACATATTGTTGCGGGACTCTAGACACACATCCGTGTATATGGATCGCTGCCATAACTCAATCGATATGATTTGGGCGTTTATTTCGCCATACAAACCGGAAATGGATCTAGTCGATCAACGCCAAATAAGTGGGATCTTTTTCCTCAAGTCTCATCGGCGAACGGTAAGAGGACAGTAACGTTACTTTCGGCGTGATTGTTTATTATTATTAATGCAAACCTCTCTGATCAATATATCACCCATACATAAAGCATTTACTGACTATCACGGAATTATAAACGACCCCCCCCCCCCCGTTCATCCACGCATGATGAGTCATAACGTTTAGGATCATAGGGGTGGACGGTATGGTCTAAAATTTATATCACGGTATAATTTGAAGCATAGACGGTAACGGTATATATCACGGTATCAGTGTTTTCGTTAGAATAATTTTTTTTGCCTGATAGGCAGGCTATATACAGAATGACATCCTCAAGGCATGTAGATTTATAATATTTTAACTTAAAACTAGGCTACTTTTGCGTATACAGTCATTATATTCCAAATAAAATAAGTCCAGAGTCGAGACTCCGTGCTGCTCCCAACGAATCCCAATAGTATGCAACTGCAGAGCCGCAGAGTAGGGGCGCTTTCAGGTCCGGTCACAGGCACTACACAGTGAGTACACACACACATATCATAATGTTCACAGCAAACTGTAGTTGATCACCAGGTATGTTCTATTAACGTAGAATAATTCATATAAGAAAAACGATAGGGAAATCTCTTACCTTTCTCCACTGGTTAAAAATGCCAGGAACTGAAATTGAAACTTGCTGTGCGCCGCGGTGATATGTGTTTATTATGAAATGACAATTGCGTATTGACACGCCCACTGCGCGAAGCCTCCTAAATAACTTTTTCCAGTTTGCACATATCTATTATCTATGACTAATTCTATCTATTTTTAGGGGCAAATGCGAGTGAAATAGTCGCGCTGTGGTTACATGACGTCATTGCTATTTTAGAGCTGCTCTACCGGTTACAAGGTATAGTCAAAATCCATACCGTAGAGCAAATTTATACCGTATACCGTTTATACCATCCACCCCTAATGTACAGTTGAAATTTTTAATATAGCGTGTATCGGCAACAAACGGCAGTTGATAATCTATATATGCGTTTATGCCTATAACTCACGTTCTAGGAAATACTGCAGAAAACGATAAAAACATATTTATATTCTAGACGGCATTTTCGTATGAATTTATGAATGAAACAGTATAACGTTCCTACATCCTGAACGACAGATAATCGATGTTGAATGGGCCATAGTAATGTCAATTTAGCAATACAATTTAAAAAGTTATAGCCCTGCAAAGAAGGTGAACATCTCCATAGGCTTAGGCTGCGGTTAGACTTTCGTTTCATTTTCGTTTCATTGTCAGATGAGTTTTCGCCGCAACGTAGCAGCCTCGAGTCACACTTTCGTTTTTGTCACCTGAGCACAGTGATGTAGTACACTGCCAAAGCAGTAGGTGGCAGTAGGTGGCGAACATGAAGGCAATTTCAACCAATCAGAACTTGAATGTGCCAATACACTTCCTGCAAAGAAAAATAAATGTCAACAAGGCGGGCGCCTATGGGCGCCACCATCTTTTGCCTATTTACCCAATGCAGCAATTCTTTTTTCAGCAAAGTCTAATAAAAGTGTAATAAACAAAACGGATACATTCACTGTGTGTTCTGCCTGTCATTTGTTGATTAAACAAAACTAACATCAACACAAGTGACCACCAAGAGCGGATAGTTTAGTCTAAAAAAAGATTGGTAGCTACATTGTTAGCTGCATGCTAACGTCAATGGAATATGCCATTATAACAATATAGCATTGTGGCTAGAAGCTAACGTTAGCTCACGCTAGTTAGCCAGCACCAAACTGATGATATCGGGAGCTATCAGTAGTTAGATAACATTAGAGACAACTAATGTGTGTATTAAACAAAGGTGAATAGATGACTGGGCCATTTTGTTTAATGCTTGTTAAGTTGAAAGAGGAGCTTTGAGCTAACGCTAGCTCATGTTAGCCAGTGGCAGTGCTCAACCAAATCGGTAATGCTAGCAGAATGAATGGATGTAAACTTTATTTAACATATTGCATAATGGGTACAATACAATACGGCTCAATACAAACAATTGTTAAGGGAATGCAGACTGTTGTAGCTTGGACTGGGGTCCTTATAACAATAACTTGACAACACATGGTAGCTGCAGCTATTTGGGACACAGAGCAGCTCTGTCCCAAACACACACACACACCCACACACACACTCTTGTCACCGGAAGGGCACGCAGATGGTATCTACTGCGCATGGGGCGTTTTCGCAACAACGGCTCCGTGAAGGCTACACGACTGTTGTCGGCGAGTTTTGGCGCTGGTCAAAAACGGAAAACACAATTTAGCGTATTCACTAGGGCCACAACGTATCCCGCCAAAAAACGCATTTCTGTGTAAAAGGGACATGAAACGTATTCAAAAACATATAAAAACGAGCACAAAAACAGACAGTGTAACAAGCGCCTTAGAGTGGTGGCAGAGAGTGGTATGAGAGGGGCAAACTGTGTGGCAGTTAATGTGTTAACACTTTGACTGCCGGAAAACGCTTTAAAGCGTCATTCCCGGCCATGCTCAAGTTGCCGGAGGACGCTGTACAGCGTCCTTATATCAATATTTCAAAAATCTGCGATCGGATTCATATTTCCCCTCCGCTGGCCTGAGATCCACCAGGAGGACCCACTGAGCTCTCTGGCGGTTCAGGAGCGCCATCTGGTGGCCGATCGGCGCAATCGCCAAACAGGAAGTGCTATGGAGGTTGTGCTGGTCGACCATATTACTTCCGGGCACTCTGTTTGGCTCACGGGACTCGATCTCGACACAATACATAGCGATCGATTGCCAATAACTCGATAAACAACATGATTTGGACATATATACTATTATACAAGCTGGAAATGGACCCGATATTTCTACATACCATAATAGGTAAATTACTGTTCCACGCTCATCGCCCAACGGCGCGAGGAGGATACGGTAAGATTCAGCGTTATTTTTGATCGTATTCCATATAAACTGTTATGATGAACATATCACCCACACTAGATGAATCATCTAACGCTGCCCACGGAATTATAAACGATCCCCCGCCCATCCGGTCATCATCAGATCATACATAGATCATTCTAGAAGTACGTCCAATTGAAATTTTTCATATCGCCCCGATTGCCATCAAACTGTATTTCATCATCAATATAATGCATTTGGGGCTATATATCACGTTCTGGAGAAAGCTGCAGAAAGAGATGAAAACATACTTATACATTAGACCATACTTTACTATGAATATGTGAATGAAAAAGTTTAACGTTGCTACACAATGAACAATACATATAGGACTTTGAATGGGCCCTAATAATGGCAATGTAGCAATAGAATTTAAAAAGTTATAGCCCTGCAAAGAAGGGGAATTTCTCCATAGACAAATAGCGCTGGCAATCCACAGTCATTTTCTGGATTTCTGGCCGGCACCCATAGTTAGAGCTGCCGCGATAACCGCATTACCGCGGTATCGCTGTTGCATCACGCTCACCGCAGAGTTAGGCTGAATACCGCGTCACCGCTGTTTTTTATCATAATAATAAAGTTGGCTTGCGGCTCTGCAGATATACCCTACTCGGTTCCAAGCGACCCTATTGGGTAGAAGTGGTACCAGAAAAGTCATGTGAAACATTGCAGACCACTGACTGGTCAGAAGAGAGACGCGTCACACTTTGTAGCCTCAGTCTGAACAAAAACAGAACGCCGGCGCCGCCATCTTTACTGCCTCGCTAAGGATGCATTTCGTTCAGGATTTGTTTGCGACAGAACCAAGCAATAAACAAAAAAGAATGGATTCACTGTGTATTCTGCCTTATTTATTGATGAAACAAAACCGACATCAACCCAATTTACCACCGAGCGGAGAGTTTAGTGTCACAACAAGATCGCTGATGTGTTAAGTTTGTTGTTGTTAATACTACCGTCGGCCGATATACACGAGAGGTAACGTTAAACCCGGGTTTGCTTGGTAGAATACACAATGAGAGGTAACGTTAGCTTTGGCAGAATAGACGCAACGAGAGTCTGGTTAATGTTGTTATTGATTGATTGATTGATTGATTGAAACTGTGTTAAACTCTGGCTTGCTGCAAGCCCTCGGACATCTATGCCCACGGAGCTTTCAGTGTACACAAGCGAGCGGCCCCGACTGCATTCCCACACGGAGACAAACGGAGTAGTACCTGGCTGCAGTGGAAAAGGAACGAAGTACCAGGTGCCTAAAGCGGGTCGAGTCGAGTAGGTACTATGCAGTGGAAAAGCGCCATTAGACTAGAGGCAGGCTATAAGAGTAGACTACTAAAAAAAATAAAAATGCATTCAAACTTTTTTTTTTTTTGTGCGCACTGTGCGGTAATTACCGCGGCGGTAGGAAATATTTCGCAAATTCGTGCGGTAAGGAAAATATCAATACCGCGGCAGCTCTACCCATAGTGTTAATAAACTTGTTAATAAACTCTTACTTGAAACATTTTCACTGTGCTCCTAAATTTATTTGTGTGCTCCTAGGGCTGGGCGATAAAACGATAACTATAATTATCGCGATACATTTTAATAATTGATATCGAAAAGAATTTAAATGTTGTGACCTGCAACAGGGCAGTTTTAAAACCAGAGACAGTGGACAGACTTGTCTTTCTTGCCTGCAACTTAAAGTAATGGCTTTGCTTGTCCAAATGACAATACTGACCAAATTGAGATTTATTTTTCTCTTGTCCATTTATTTTGTTTGCTTTCTAATTTAAAATAGAGTTTGAAACAGTCTGTACACAGTAGGCTATGTGTGCTAGCAGAGCTAGTCTCCAGTCTGCGGTGGTTTGTCCACCAAAAAAGCGCCAAAAGATAGAAAAGAAACTAGCAGAGCCAGACCTATTCAACTCCCCTGGAGCCACAGCCAGCAGAGAAGCTTGTTTACTTTCGCTTTCAAACCAGCTGCAGCCTGAGAACTGGAGTGTGAGGGGATGTAACACTAAAGATGGCGGCAACGACAAAGAATTGCTGCAAAATAAACATACATCGGTTGTTTAAAAAAATATATATATATATTTTTTTTATACTTATAACGATATCGATAATTAGTGATACCGAGTGATACGATATCGCTATCGTGATATAATTTTTTGCCATATCGCCCAGCCCTATGTGCTCCTAAATTTTCTCATTTAGGAGCACATGTGCTCCTTGGGAAAAAGGTTAGCGTAGAGCCCTGCTACCGCAACCATAAAACTATATAACAATTTACTGTAGCCTACCGCAACGATAAAACTACATAAAACCATTAATTTACTGTAGTCTGCAACCATAAAACCATTACTGTAGCCTACCGCAACCATAAAACAATTACTGTAGCCTAGTGCAACCATAAAAGTTAACTATATAAAACCATTACTGTAGCCTACCTCAACCATAAAACTATATAAAACCATTAGTGTAGCCTACCGCAACCATAAAACCATACTGTAGCTTACCGCAACCATAAAACTATATAAGCCATTACTGTAGCCTACCTCAACCATAAAACTATATAAAACCATTAGTGTAGCCTACCGCAACCATAAAACCATACTGTAGCTTACCGCAACCATAAAACTATATAAGCCATTACTGTAGTCTACCGCAACCATAAAACTATAAAACCATTACTGTAACCGAACGCAACCATGAAACTAACCATTACTGTAACCGACCGCAACCATAAAACTATATAAAACCATTACTGTAACCGACCGCAACCATTACTGTAGCCTACCGCAACCATGAAACTATATAAAACCTGTACTGTAGCCTACCGCAACCATGAAACTATATAAAACCTGTACTGTAGCCTACCGCAACCATGAAACTATATAAAACCTGTACTGTAGCCTACCGCAAACATGAAACTATATAAAACCTGTACTGTAGCCTACCGCAACCATGAAACTATATAAAACCTGTACTGTAGCCTACCACAACCATGAAACTATATAAAACCTGTACTGAAGCCTACCGCAACCATGAAACTATATAAAACCTGTACTGTAGCCTACCGCAACCATGAAACTATATAAAACCATTATTGTAGCCTACCACAACCATAGAACTATATAAAACCATTACTGTAGTCTACCGCAACAATAAAACTATATAAAACCATTACTGTAGCCTACCACAACCATAGAACCAGGGCACGAAATTAACTTTGACTCACCAGCAGATGAGAAAAATCTACCCGCCAAGCATATTTCTTACCAGCCAATTTTTTTTTAATAAAATATATATATTATATAATCATACTTGTAGTTGTATTATCTGCGAGACATCGCCACCACGCAACAAGTCAAAATGCTCGCTATCTGCAAACAGCTCCACTGTCTGTGTGTATACTCTAGTAGCGTCCAGCTCCAGAAAGGATTCTCCGGCGCTGCAGCTGGACCCTATACTCTACATTCAGCATGCAAGGATTCTCCGGCGCTGCAGCTGGCCCTATTCAGCATGCCCTCATGCGATGGAAGCCAGGGGCTCGAATACGCATGTTATAAGACATTGATATCAGGAGCTATCTGTAGCTACTGCTAGATAACGTTAAGACAACGCCTCAGTGAACTATTTAGTTTACTGGGACATTTCGTAGTGACTAGTGAGCTAACGTGAGCTACCTAGCCAACGGAGGTATTATGCACTAGACTATTGCTGGAGCATTTGTTGATATCAGGAGCTATCAGTAGCTAGCCGGCTGGATAACGTTACACAATGCCTCATGTATTAAACTAAAAGTGAATAGTTGACTGGGTCATTTTGTAACGGTAGCTAACGTTAGCTCACGGAGGTCCCACTGACTAGACTAACGTCACGGTGACTGCCCGAGGCAATAGCCTCTGTGTTTACAGTACACAGGTGCGGGAGGGGCAGGAGGAGTAGGAGGAGCAGTACGCTGCATGTCTGTATGCTTGAGACAGCGAGTGAGAACTCCGCTAAGAATTGGATCATGATTTTCGATCGGTTTTCACATGACTACCGATATTTGATTGCCCGCCACATGGCGGACAGACCTCAGTCTCACTCGCCAAACGTAAAATCTGCCCGCCAATGGCGCTTGGCGGGCTTTAATTTCGTGCCCTGCATAGAACTATATAAACATGTACTGTAGTCTACCACAACCATTACTGTAGCCTACCACAACCATAGAACTATATGAAACCTGTACTTTAGTCTACCACAACCATAGAACTATATGAAACCTGTACTTTAGTCTACCACAACCATAGAACTATATGAAACCTGTACTGTAGCCTACCACAACCATAGAACTATATGAAACCTGTACTTTAGTCTACCACAACCATAGAACTATATAAAACCATTACTGTAGCCTACCACAACCATACAACTATATGAAACCTGTACTGTAGCCTACCACAACCATATAACTATATAAAAACATTACTGTAGCCTACCACAACCATGGAACTATATAAAACTATTACTGTAGCCTACCACAACCATAGAACTATATACAACTATTACTGTAGCCTACCACATTATTATAGGTGTAAATCAGGTCAGTATTGTGTGCAGGTCAGTAATGTGTGCAGGTCAGTATCAGTGACAGCTATATGGTAGCGCTGTTTTCCCTCAGTCTCAGGTCGTTAGCGTTATTTGTTCATGAGTGCCGACTGCCTGGGGGGAAGAAACTGTCCCGGAGTCTGCTGGTCCGGGCATCGAGGCTACAGCACCGTTTGCTAGACGGTAGCAGCTGAAACAGTTTGTGGTTGGCATGGCTGTGGTCCTCGATAATCCTACAGACTTTGCTGACACTGTCCATTGCATATATCCTGGATGGAAGGGAGCGCACAACCACAGATGTTCCGGGCTGTTCGCACCACCCTCTAGTCTAGAGCACTTTGCGGTTGAGGGCGGAGTAGTTCCCATACCAGGCGGTGATGCGTCCAGTCAGGAATCAGGATGCCCTCTTGCAAAAGGCCCTTAGAATCTGGGGGGCCGTGCTGACTTTCTTCAGCCACCTGAGGTGAAAGAGGCGTTGTTGTGCTTCCTTCAGCACCTGGCCAGTGTACTCATCCCAGGTGAGGTCCTCTGTGATGTCTGGTGTGCTCGTCCCAGGTGAGGTAATCTGTGAGGTCTGGTGTGCACGTCCCAGGTGAGGTCCTCTGTGAGGTCTGGTGTGCACGTCCCAGGTGAGGTCCTCTGTGAGGTCTGGTGTGCACGTCCCAGGTGAGGTCCTCTGTGATGTCTGGTGTGCACGACCCAGGTGAGGTCCTCTGTGAGGTCTGGTGTGCACGTCCCAGGTGAGGTCCTGACCTCTGATGTCTGGTGTGCACGTCCCAGGTGAGGTCCTCTATGATGTCTGGTGTGCACGACCCAGGTGAGGTCCTCTGTGAGGTCTGGTGTGCACGTCCCAGGTGAGGTCCTGACCTCTGATGTCTGGTGTGCACGTCCCAGGTGAGGTCCTCTATGATGTCTGGTGTGCACATCCCAGGTGAGGTCCTCTGTGAGGTCTGGTGTGCACGTCCCAGGTGAGGTCCTCTGTGAGGTCTGGTGTGCACGTCCCAGGTGAGGTCCTCTGTGAGGTCTGGTGTGCACGTCCCAGGTGAGGGCCTCTGTGATGTGAACACCGAGGGACTGCCGACTCTCTCCACTGCAGACCCGTTGATGTTGACCCCCCCGGTCCTGTAGTCCACGACCAGCTCCTTGGTCAACGTTGAGGGAGAGGTTGTTTACCCTGCACCAATTGTGCCTGTAGGCAGTTTCGTCATAGTTGGTGATTAGGCTAAAGCACCATGTTGGGAGCCGTGCATGGCTACACAGTCGTGGGTGTACGGGGAGTAGAGGAGGGGGCTCAAACACAGCCTTGAGGGGCTCCTGTGTTGAGGATCAGAGGGGCTGAGGTGTTGGGTCTGATCCTCACCACCTAGCGGCAGTCTGACAGGAAGTCTAGGATCCAGCTGCACAGGTTGGGGTCGAGTCCCAGGTTCCTAAATTTGGTGTCAAGTCTGGTGGGGATTATGGTGTTGAATGCTGAGCTGTAGTCCATCTCATACTGTACCCACCTCATGCTATAGTCTACCCATATACTCAGTATGATAGCATGTACAATGGTGCCGTATATACCGCACAATTACATTTATATATTTACAGCATATATATATCCATCTCAATATACCTTCATATAATCCTTCTATATACCTAATTATACACCTGCATATAAACCATATACCTCTGTATGATAGCATGTTCAATAATGCTGTATATCAGTTACCTGGCATACTGGCGCTCTGTGTGTGTGTGTGTGTGTGTGTGTGCGTGTGCGTGTGTGTGTGCATGTGTGTGTGTCTTACTGACATGTCCTTGCAGTGAGCCAGTGGGTGGTTATCGGACATGCTGGCAAGCTTGTTGCTAAGCATTACCTGACGTATTGGCTGAAGGCCTTGTAGTTGGTGAGCGAGCGGTAGTCTTCCTCTGTGAAGACGTGGTCGATGTCCTCCATGCCCCAGTCATCCAGCAGCTGGGATGACGTCTTGGGCTCCTAGAGGACACAACCAATAAACGTCAACAAAAGATATTAACAACATTAGACAGCAAAAAAGTTCAACTTGTGATTAGGACAACAAAAAAAGAATGAATCAAGCGATCAGATTGAGAGTTGTCAAACTCCTACAAATAATGATTACTCCTATTATTTCTCTACATGTCTTATTGTACAGAAACCCAACCTATTTTAGTGTGAATGGGTTCATCTAAAGAACTATAGGGAATTCATTCATACAAATACATTAACAACTGCAATATTCAGGGATTAAAGCAAAAAAATAATCTCCTGACTGGCCAAGTCATATTCTTATTTTAACCTCCACTATATATTTTTATTTAATAGCGTTAGCGTTTTAAGGGAACTAGATCATTTTGAACATCTTTTCTATTGCCAGTTTGCTTTTACGTAATATCAATGCTGTTTTCAATTCATTAAATGAAAATGATTGCAAGGGTTGACTGACTTTGTCATACAAATAAACAAATCTACATACTGTAACTTTTCAGTATTGTGTATAGTTCAAATTCAGTATTGTGTATAGTTCAAATTATGTATCGTCTATAGTTCAAATTATGTATAGTTCAAATTATGCAGGGCTCGAAATTAACATTTTTACTTGGTAGCACTGGTGCTCCCAACTTCAAAAAGTTGGGAGCACCAGCAAAAATGTAGGAGCACCCACCAAAATGTAAGGAGCACCAACAATATATATGTAATATATATTTTTTTATTGATAAAAAAAAAAAATATATATATATATATATATAACAGTACTGTAATGCAGTAAAACAGTGAAAGTAGCCTTAAACTATAGTATAGTGTAGACCTAGTAGTGTAGCATATAGTGTAACTAGGCATGTGCCGGTATGACATTTTGAGGGTACGATAACCTTGGGCAAAAATAACACGGTTTCACGGTATTCGGTACATTCCCCATTGAACAAAACGTATTACAGTGCACAATAAGCATGTGTGAAGACTGTCTGTATTACACAAAGGGAACTGTCTGACCACTTTAAAGGCCAACTTGCAGGTTAAACCCTACTCTGCAATTATGGGTAAAATTGCAAAAAAAATTATTAGATACCAATGATGTAAATCATTGGTATCTAATAGTGTTGTCACGATACTGGAATTTCGACTTCGATACGATACCTTGAAAAGTATCGATACTTTCGATACTTTCAATACCAAAAAATAATTATTATTATTTTTAATTATTAATTAAATTATAATTATAATTATTAATTATTTTTTTTTAACAAATTTTGCTTTTGTTGCTGGTTGATTCTCCTCAGCTTCTCTCTGGTACTATACGAGAAGATAAATACACTTTTAAAACCCTTTGTTTATCTTTAGATCAGAGAGAGAGAGAGAGAGAGAGAGTGGCTGCTGGAGATTTTAGGTCTACTGAGCGCACCTTTCTAGTTATGACGAGAGAGAGAGAGAGAGAGAGAGAGAGAGAGAGAGAGAGAGAGAGAGAGTTCTCCGGAGCTATGCTCGGAGCATTTATTAACGTTACATTTTCAACAACATTTCTGCTAATTGGACACTTCATGGAGGCGGGGTAACGTTGTGTCGAGTTCATGTGTGTACTGGTGTAGGATGGGCTCCGGCTCCGCTAGACCTAACGTTGGAAACGGGGTAGTTGTGTCGAGTTCATGCGTGTACTAGTGTAGTGGGCTCGGCTTGACGTTACTCCGTTTCCATGAAGTAATAGGTGGCCAGCTAGCTAGCATTAAGCTAACGGAGGAACGACAGCTAACGTTAGCTAATAATAGCGTTGTTTACAAACTGAAGACAGGGCTGCGCTGCCCGGCTGTGAGTGGAAGGAGGCTGCAGCAGCTTGTGTCTGTTGCTCTGAGCGAGGAGGAGGAGGAGGAGGAGGCGGAAGGGCAAGGCTCTGGCAGCGCGTCTGTCTGTCAACAACTTGCGGGAGCAAGCCAGCTGGTACCGATACTGTAGAAAGTATCGGTACTTCGGGAAATGAGTATTGAAGCCGTTTTAAATATTCAGTATCGATATGTATCGATACTTCGATATTTTTGACAACACTAGTATCTAATTTAATTTTTTTTTTCATTTGCCGCCGGAAATGCCACTCAGAAAGGGTTAAAAAGGTCCACGCATGAATAACATGAACGGAGCAAGTCAAAAAGCTTATCAGACGCTAGCACAGCCATGACGTCACTTCAGGCAACTTATGCCCGTCCGGGTCATAGTACTACTGGCTATATGGCTCTTAGCAATATGACTACTGTCGTGAACCATTTTAGATCAGGGCTTGTAAAAGAGTTTTGGGAACAAGTAAAATGAGCAGGTCCTCTTCTCAGACCTGTGGGGCAAAGCACTGCAAACGCATCATGCAAGCTAGCAAGCTACACGTCGCGGCATGTTGATACGATAGCCCCTTTAGCTGCACTCGGCGGCTACCAAGCTAAGCTACGTTAGCTACTAACGTTGTATACACAATATGTACAACGACACAATGATCAAACACCTTATAACTACTACTACTATTGTCGTGTCCATAAGTTCCATGGCAGAATACTTGTGAGGACAAAGGTATACAAAGAGGAGAGAACCATTTTAAATCGGGCATTGTTAGGAGTTTCGAGAATGGCGGCTACCAAGCTAAGCTACGTTAGCTACTAATGTTGTATACACAATATGTACAACGACACAATGATTTACATTATTACAAATATGGTAACGTGGTTGTGGCGATTACAAATAGTGGCTAGCTTTAGAGATGAATGGGTCGTTGTCTCTCCCCGCCGTGGAGATTTTGACCATGGATGAATTCTGGGGGGGCTTGTGTAGTGATTGTTAATTGTACATAATTCACCCACGGAACTCGCCCGAACATTCTGGAACATTTGTGGTCATGTCATAGCCAAACGTTCTAGAACATGGCTGATGTCACCGTACGATTTAGTGCTTGAATGCCCACCATCCACTTCAATGTTAGCGTTAATATCACCTAATCTATGTTTTAAATTATGGCTATGAGTCTAATCTGCCCGTCGCTTATCAATGACTCATTTTCCAGTCAACATTGTCGAAGCAGATTGTTTTTTTATCGGTTCATTTTCGTTTTATAGCATCTTGAAAAGCCCTCGTTTTCAAGGAAAATAAAAAGATTCCATAATAAACGGAATATTCTAGAATACACAAAAACCCTCATTTTCGGCCTATTTATTAATAGTTTTCAAATAAACGCTAGATTATCGATAGTATATGCGATCTGATCCGATATATTTCCTGATCGCTCGCACAGCCAAACAGCCACATCACACATAGGGGAAAAGCTTATATCTCCGTGAAAACAGGTCTGATTATCCTAAGACTGGTAAAATAGATTCCTTACCCGAGATCAGATGTTATCCAAAAAGATTATTCCAATTCCTGATCGCCATTCCAAAAATCTATCGCTTTTATTGATCCAACGCTACATACTGTAAACACATACACGCTGTTCTGATGGTCCACAATGAAGGATTTGGGGTGCTTTTTCAATGTATGTGATGTATAGATTGGGGGGATGACCACAGCTAAAACGGTGAGATCTAAATGTGCATGGAAGACGGTGATAGAACGGTGACCAGTGGATTGAATACACTGCCAGCGAGGGTGTTTTGTTTTGAATTCCTTGTTAGAACAAATTGATAGAGAGTGTAGGCCCAGAGCAGGAGGGAGAGAGATTCATCTTAATGAAACGTGAAATGTGTGTAAAGGTTAAACGCGGTTGTCATGACAGCGCGGCACATGACAACCAGAAGGCGGGGCCGTCGTTGTTACGACGAAGATCTATAAGTCGAACGGTGTTTCCGGGTGTAAGGCAGACCAAGAGCGAGTAGGACTGAGATCACACAGAAGACACTCTCTCCTCTCAACGAGAGGGGGGGGGGGGGGGGGGGGGGGGGGGGGGGTTAGGCTGACGACCAGGCCTGAACACTATTGGACTGAATAACAAAAGGACGATAGACGAACACACCGAAAGATCATTAGAATAGACTTTTCAAGGACAATAACATCTGTTAACATCTGAGCTGAGGTTTCTGTTGATCAAATAAACACGCTTTTCCTTGTAAGGTATTTCACGTTGTCAAAGTGTCGGATTCTTACGGAGGTGGAGAATTATTATGGTTTGCGGATTGTACTAACGGGGAGAGATAAGGATCTTATCAGCCAGTATCTGAGATGTCAGGACCATTAAAATGACACAACCAGGGAGCGAAATTAACTTTTTGACTCACCGGCCAGTGGCGGGTAGATGGGAAGAATCTACCCGCCAAGCAGATTTCTTACCTGCCAACTTTTTTTTGATAAAAAAAAAAATTATTATTATTTTATATAAACATTTTTTTTAAATAAAATATATATATATTATATAATCATACTTGTAGTTGTATTATCTGCGAGACATCGCCACCTCGCTGTCTGCAAACAGCTCCACTGTCTGTGTATACTCTAGTGCAGGGATCGGCAATAGGCGGCCCGCGGGCCGAAATGGGCCCGCCAGCAATAATTTCTGGCCCGTCAGGTTATTTTGAGAATATGATGTTTATTTTACGCGCAGGAAATATTCACTCGTTGTGACGCCAGAGTGTCTTTTGAAGCTGTATCTATCTATTCATCATATCTATGGCTGTCACTATAGCCAATTGAAATGCTAGAAATAGTCACATGGACTGGGAGAACCAATGGAATTTCACTTTCACTTCCGCGTTTGGGATGTCGGCGAGCGAACGTTTGCAAAAACAAAACAAACGTCTTTGAATAACTTCTTTGCAATGCAACAGGGAAATATGATGAGCCAGAAGAGGAGCCTACGACCTATAAAGCTTATTTTAATAAACAGGAGTCATTCTTAAAATACGGGTTTATCGCAACAGGTAACTCTTGCAATAAGCAACCGGTGACTCTCGCTTGTTGACATGGCAACACGAGCAAGCAACTGTGTTCAAGTTGGGTGGGCATTCAACGCGAGTGGACATTTAACATGTTATTAACATGGATTTTGGAGGACCGAAGCAGAAACAATATCAAGTCCAGGGCAGGGCTGCCTGCATTATGCTGGTGAGTGTTGTGTTTTAATAATAATACATTCGATGTATAATACACCTGCTGTGGTGCTTAAAATCAAATGCACCCTACTGATCTCGATTTATAATGCGAGCACCTGCATTAAAATCAAATGACTGATCTGTTCATGTGTAATGAATGCACTGTCTGAGAGGCACTTTATAATAGAAAAAAGACAGTGCAAACATGTATATGTCGTTTCTTTTTTTACAGTTAAAAAATGTTCACTTATCATTGGCTCGCCACACAATGGCTTGGGGAAAATTTGGCCCGTGGGCAAACCTAATTGCCGACCCCTGCTCTAGTGGCCTCCAGCTCCAGCAAGGATTCTCCGGCGCTACAGCTGGACCCTAAACTCTTACATTCAGCATGAAAGGATTCTCCTACCCTGCACCTGGACCCTAGTCAGCAGCGCTGCAGCCCTCATGCGATGTAACTGGACACTTGCAGTTGTTTATGTCGGGAGCTATCAGAAGCTAGCCAGCTGGATAACGTTACACAATGCCTCATGTATTAAACTAAAAGTGAATAGTTGACTGGGTCATTTTGTAACAGTAGCTAACATCAGCTCACGGAGGTCTCTCTGACTAGAGTAGACTAACATCAGTCACGGTGACTGTGTGTTTACATGCAGCATACAGAAACAGGTAGGGGAGGTTTAGGAGCAGCAATGCGCTCAGACAGCGAGTGAGAACTCCGCTCAGAATTGGATCATGATTTTCGGTTTTCACATGACCATTTGATTGGCCGCCACACGGCGGTCAGTCCTCTAAGTGGGAGGCGCCAAACGTAAAAACTGCCCGCAAATGGCGGGCGGCGCTCTCTAGTTTCGGTCCCTGGACACAACGCAGAGGAATTGGATGGAGAGCCAAACAGACGAAGACGTGATACTGGCCAGTTTGATCAGGATCTAACAACAATGACTGGGATCATCTCCGGTTACATGCGTGAGAAGTAAAATGTGGATTCCGGATTTTTCTTTTCTCATCCATTTTCATTGAGTCCATTCCAAAAGGGTGCATTACCATCTGGGAGACAATAGGGGGCGCTTTTTTCACATCTGAGCTCCTGATGGGGCTGGTTTCCCAACGGTAGACTCGGTTGATGAAATATGAATTCAGATCGCTAATAAAAGAAATTAAACTAATTGTCGTGGTGGGCATTCAGGGGGCGGGCTGATAACACGTGTTATGTCGTTTTGGGCATTCAAAGTGTTAAGATGACACACGCACGTTATTGAACCATGGATTAAAATATGCATGTGCGTGGAGCTTGTGGTTTGGTCGACAAAATGTTTGATAAAAACGCTAAAACTGGGTCAATTTCGATTAAAAAAATTCCCCTCTTCATGAAAGTCAGCGTTGGCCTAGTCACATTGTTTATTGAACAAAAATACAACCTGCAAGTTGGCCTTTAAAACTAAGTACAGAATATAAAATACTTCCAAATAAACTTTCATGATTATGAATATGTAGGCTACATGTCAAAAGGGCATTTTGCTAATGTAATCTACTTGCAAAGATGTGTTATAATTAGGGGTGCACGATATTGATTTTTTGACCCCGATATCAATAACTTTCTGCTCCTCAAGGTCGATATATATATATATATATATATTTATTTATTTATTTATTGTATTATAATTTTATTTTATGTATATTCCTGTAGTTTTGACCTAACCAGATTTATCATGACATGAGCGTTACATCTTTGACTGTGAATAACACTATGCTCAAATTGACCAGACCAGAAAAATCTAAGCAAATTAATAGATGGAAGATGATTAAACAGAAGGTTTTGTAGATACAGTACTGAATTCTGCCATCCGGACACATGCAATTTGAAATATGATTATAGAATATCAGGCATAAAATGGTTAAGCGATTAAAATGCAATTAATTAGATACATTTTTGTAATCGCCTGACAGCCCTAATATATATAAACGAACAGCCAATAAATGTGAAGTTATCTTTGAACCCCGGTTGTCAAGCCTAGTCAATATACCCCCCCCTTTCCTCATTAATGGAACTGGTATCGTGGAGTCACTCCTCTGTGAGCGTTTCCACGGTTAGCGGCTAACGATAAGAGGAATGGCGAGGATGCCAAGCATGTTACACATTGGACCCGTTGCTCACGCTGGTCTGTGTCTTATGAAATTACAATTGCATGTCATTGAAGGTCCGCGCTGGTCTGTGTCTATAATGAAATGACAATTGCTCGTCATTGAAGGTCCGCGCTGGTCTGCGTCTATAATGAAATGACAATTGCACGTCATTCGAATTCAGATTTTTTTGGGCTGCCGGGTAGCGCAGCGGACTAAGCGTCTGTCTACCACCACAGAGACAGTGGGATCGAATCCAGCTGTGGTGCTTCCGGGTTGGCCGACCGTCCATACTAAACACAATTGGCAGTGCTAGCGGGTGGGAAACCCGGCGAGGGTGGGTCCTGGTCGTTGTAAACAGCAACTCCTACAGTTCGGTCGGGGCGCCTGCACAGCAAGGGAAAGATCTAGGAGAGGTAGTGTGACCTTCCACACGTTACACTCTCCCAGTGAGAGTCCGCGCTGCCAGGTGAAAAGAAGCGGTGGGCTGGGTACACATGTGTCGGAGGAAGCATGTGATAGTCTCCGCCCTCCCTGGCCGACGGTAGGTGGTAGAGTGCGCAACGACCAGGAAGGGGATTGGGAATTGGCATAACGACTAACATTGGGATGGGAGAAAAACAGAAAAAGAAGGGGGGAAAGATAATAAAAAATTTAAATAAAGAATTCAGATTTTTTTCTAACTGTGCCACCGATTGATCTAACGTGAATCAATACTCTGTAGTGCCGACGTAATTCAGTCGGTACCCTTAAAAGTACCGTGTTCGGTACCCAACCGTAGGCGAGTGGCATGCACGCAGTGAATGACTAACAAGCGGCACCTTTTGAGAGACCAACTCTAGCTCATTTGTCCGCGGCACACTTCCATTGTGCCTAGTAGTTACCTACAGGTTTTTATTTAGAATGCCTCGTTTTGTCCTCTCGCCTTTCAGAGACTTCTGCTTTGTTACCTCCAGGTAAAAACATTTGTTCTCTCACATTTGCAAAGACCAATTCTATCAATTATTGTGGTTCCATGGCGTGCTGCCACCCTGCCTGGTTTCCTACAGGTAAAAGAGAAAGCGAAATTGTCTCTGTGACAGCCTTTTGAACTGAGCCCATTTCCTATCGCCCTATAGGCCAGCAATCAGTTAGTGAGAGGCGGGCAGGCGTTATGGACTAGGCTCATTTCACAGTGAATCAAAGTGTTTATCTAACAAACAAAAAGAAAAGGGGTCAAGAGCGTGGCACTAGACATGGTTTCCATGGTAACAGCCATATATGCCTTATATCCCTTGCATAAGTGTCATTAACTAGAAGGCCTCCCATTGGTCAGCTGGTTCTCTGTCAGACAGACTCCTTTGTTAAGAACACCACTCATATCTATGACTCGATGTTCTGCGAATCATATCCATTTAACAGTCAATGGCTGTCCCATTTAAATCACGGTGAATATACTTTTGAATAACATAAATTGCAAAATAATGGTACAATTAACTGGAACAGAAAAATCTTTAATTATTTATTTCCGCTTGGGAGTCAAATAAGATATTTAGTCTAACATATTGCTACTGTTGTCAGGTACTATGGACCCACCAGAAGTAGACCTGTGGCCTGTTTGGGGTCCCTGACTTTAGTTTAAGAATCCAGTACATGAACAAGTATATGGTAATCATAGGAAAGACACTCTTTTAAAGTAGAGACCAATTAATTCCCATAAAGCTGGCATTAGCACACTACAGAAGGTAGACTTGTCTACGTTTAACCCTTTCACTACCACACTACAATTGGTTAATGCTTTCACTACCACACTACAGAAGGTAAATACCATGTGAATTGGCTGAGATGGTACAAATAAGACCTCTTCTCAACTCACTGGGGACGGCGAGAGTGTGCCTGCTCTCAGTCAGTCATGGTTGCGTTTTTGCCATCTCTGGATTCACTTAAACTTTCTGGTCAGGTGCGTCACCAGACGGCTTAACTCTTCTAATACTGACATCACCTGACCGTGTTTAAACCTGGCTGATATCAGTGCACCCTGGCCTACCTTTAGCACGCCGTGTGACCTAGTGTAGGAAGATAGAGGGGGGGGGGGGGGGGACAGGATCACAGCCACCAGGTCAGACTCTTAACATGCAAAGGCCACCCCACTCTCTCCTTCCTCACCGAGTTATCGTCGTCGTCGTCCTCCTCCTCTTCTTCTTCCTCGGGCACGGACTCTTTCCTCTTGGAGGCAGAGCCTCCAGCACTCCTGTCGGCCCCCGTGCTGCTCCTCTTCTTCTCCTTGCCGCCGCTGGCCTTCTTCTTCTTCTTGCGTCCGGGAGTGTAGTTGCTGCCCTCGCTGTCTGAGCGCTGGGCAGGGGCCCGGCCCTCTGCCTCCTCGGTGGGAGCCGTGTCCATGGGTTCCGGGGAGCTGATGGTGAGTTCCTGGAGAGGAAAGAAGGGTGTGATCAGTACAACCATCTGTGTGGCAGTGTACGCGTGCATAACGACTAGGGATGTCTCGATCCGATCACGTGATTTTCAGAAGATCGGAATCGATCGGGACATCCCTAATAACAACAGAAGATCGGGAAAACAACAAGTACATCCCTGAAGGAGGGAGGGTGATGTGCCTTCATCTAGTTGCGCCACTAATAAAAAAAAATCTCAAATGCACAGAGGCTGTGGATAAGAGCTGGACGGAAGCGGGTATCAAGATATGGGACGTGGTACAAGAGACCGGTGTACAGGGTGGATCTCATATGGTAGCAGATGGGTACTGAGTTATTGGCACTAAATAACCAGACCTGTATAACTATATTAGCGTCACAATGCAAGCAAAGTAAGTAACAATAGTTACATTAAGAGTCACTTCAGAGCTAGAGCATCTTAAGACAAGGAAGGAGGAGACAAAGTATAAAACAAAAAGTGTATATGTCACCTCTCTGCGGGAGCGCCTCTTGCTGCTCTTGCTCTCGCGGTTCTTCTTGGCTTTTTTCTTCTTTTTCACCTTTGGAGTTTCATTCTCGGATACCTCTTCTTCCGCATCACCTGCAAGCAGGTCAGAGACGTCATTTTAAGCAGATTATGGACGTTTTGTGTGCGTGGCGAGTGTATGTGACATACTTATGGAATAGCCACACCACAGAGCGGATGACTGTACTCGTTCCAATGTGAGGTTAAAGGCCCACTGAAACAGTCCGCTTGTGCAGTCATTTGCATTTGTGCAGAGGTCAAAGGGCTCAGATTACAGTGTGCATGCTACAACATGGCACGTATCTACATAGATGGGATCTATATGTGAATGAACCACTGATGACAGACAGGAGATCATCATCACACAAGGGTTATTGTGGATCAGACAAGCACATTATGATATGAGTTGCACCAGGACAGTTTTAGAAATAACTTCCATGCCACTTTCCTTGTAATTGTACCATCAAACGTATGGACAGTTTCTACGTCAAATGTATATACTCTCTTTTCTAGACTCTTTTTGTATCACAAACAGTACTGTATTTGCAAATCTGGTATGTCATAAATGTATAGATGTAGCAGTACTGTCTATCTGTATGTTGTGTATGTCATATGTTATGAATTGAAAATGGGGGACCCTGGTGTAAACAAGACGAAAGTCTTTCTCTGGTCTGCATCCCGTTAACAATTGTATGTATTGAGCTGTACTGTACCAATTCTGTAATCTGTTAATAAAGTTTTCAATCAATCAGGCATCGAAAATCCAGCCGATTCGTCAATAAGGCGTATTAAAAATATTCGGATAAATACAATACAGTTTCAGGGCAAGCGTTTTAACGTCATCGGCCTAATCTATAAGCCGAAGTGTAACACATGGTATACGTTTATCACAATCGCGCACTAGTAGTACTCTGTGTTCTGAAAGGGTGCTTTGCTAAACTGTAAACAAAGCAGTCACGGTGGCGGTACAGCACTAGACTGTGAGAAACCAGAATTCACAAAGAAGGAGCATTCCGCTACTACTAGCCATCAAAAAAAGATCTCCCTTTTTGTTGCAATTTAGTACTTTCTACCACACACAGGAGTGGTGCTTGTATAGTAAACAGATGGATATAGCAAGCTAGCATAAGGACACATAGTATAACTGTAGATTGATTGAAAACTTTATTAACAGATTGCAGAATGGGTACAGCTCAATACATACAATTGTTAAGGGGATGCAGACCAGAGAAAGACTTTCGTCTTGTTTACATCAGGGACATCCCCCATTTTCAATTCATCATAAAACGACTGTAGATTGTATAGCATTGTATAGAAGTGTACATAAGACCCAGTGCCTCATCCGTAGCTAACAGTGTATTGCACTATCGCAGGACCTTTAGCATGTCTCCATGCTTTTTGTAAACTTTATGTACATATACCCTTTATGTCTTATTCTTATTACTTGTATTATTGCACAAAAGTCGTATTCTCATTCCTATTCTTATTATTGTATTATTGCACAATCGTTGCGGGCAAGACCCCCCCCCTGCATTTCACTGTATGCTTGTATGCCGTGACAAATAAAAAAAACTCTTTGACTTGACACTCAAACCCGGAGCCACCAAACAAACCACGAGGAGGAGGAAAGCGACCGAACGTCATCCGCCAGCTTCCCAGCTAACTGGCTGCCTCCTCCATCTTGTCATCGACACGTCCAGACACCGGTAGCTCGCAGGCAGGGCCCCGGGACGGTGCCGCCGGTGGGCTCGGCGTGGTGGTGGTGACTCCATGTAACGTCCACGTTAGAGCTCCAGCTGCATGCGGTTATATATGTGCAACAAACCCGGGGAATCTAGACTGGTTCTACCGGTAACGTTAGCTATATAATAACCATACCGACCCGGTAGTTATAGCTAACGTTAGCCAACACATAGTAGCCACAGCACTTGCTATCGAGTAAAAAAAAAAAAGAAAAAAAATCCGCGAAATGACTCACAGGGTTGACACACAAAGCTCTGTTCGTGTTCACGGTTCAAGCGTTAACGTTGATTTACACACATGACGGTAACGTTAACGTGAGAGACCCGGCATCGTCTTACCGTGTTTTAACCGGTCTTCCGGAGGTCCAAACTCATCCCTGTCGTCCTCGCTTCCAGACATGACTAAAATGGCAAAAACTTTCAATTTAGTTAGCTAAAGTATTAGCTAACCAAATAAAGTTCTTTATAGTTTTGCAGAATAATCCGTTTCGGTCCCAGAGTTATATATCCCAATCTTGAGTCTGTTGTCCAAGTCGTGGTTTGTGTGTGTTGGAGGGAGCAGCCAGGTTTCAGCCCCGAGGAAATAAAAAGAACATAAAGAAAACGGAAGTGAATATGTTTGCACTATATCATATTCAAAACATTCATCCGGTCAAATGAACATAAACAATCGCCCAACTTACGTGTACTTTAAAACAAGAGTTAACTTTCTTAAACCCGGTGGGTTATTATTGCAAAGCGATCAAGTTGGACAGTGTACAAGATTATCAGCTTCACTCAGACATTCGATCTGTGCGTTCAGCTGACATGCCATCTTGCCGCTAACGTTAGTCTCCCCGTCCCATTAGCATGCGTGCTAGCTGAGCTCTACCGGCGGCCCGGTTCAGATCGAAACGAATCAAGACACGAACACACGTTAACTGCCCGTATAGAGAGCGACAATTCACAATTAATCGATCAGTCTTATTATCATCTAACGTTAAAGCCGCCATCAACATATAGTATGTCAAGCTAGATAAATTAACAAACAATGTACCAAACTATGATACTCACAACTTGATTCCACTGCTTCCCAAAACAGTAACACGCGGTTTAGTTTCTCTTCGGTCAACACTTGGTGGCTGTTAAGGCTTCGATATTCAAACAATTAAAATGTATTTGCGTGTTTTTTTATGTGGCAGTGTGCACACACGACGCCGTCTCCTCTCTCGCACTACACACCCCGCGCGCGCGCACACACACACAAAGAGATCAGGGGGCAGACATCCCATAATATCCCCCCCCACACTTACTCACCCCTCCCCCACTCTGCATAGTTACCTTGCAACGTACAGACCATAATACTCAACTCACCCCCTCCCTCTCCACATACAGTCTCTTCCCCATTCCTCCATGCACCCCCCCCCTTAGCAACCAGCGTTACCATGGAGACGCTCACCCCCTCCCACCCCCGTGCGACATCCCATAATATTAATGAGCACAGTCACTGACATCCCACAATAAGCATAACTCCAAAAAAAAGAGAGAGAGAGATGGGAGAAAGGAGGAGAGACAGGGGGGGGGAAACGTCACATGGTAACTGTGCCACATGACTTCAGTAGGCAATACATGTATGTATGTGCACTGTACTGTACAGAGAGCACATTAATTTGACTCACTGGTAAAGACTATGTAGGCTGCATGGTATCAACGCACAGAGCCATTATATGGAATCGCTTACACCAGGGTTCATCAAATGGCATAGGTGGGAAAAAAAACATTAATTGGAAAGGGCCTATTATCCATAAAGCTTATTCATAACTTGAACCATTCTCACCACCAACACACATAAGTAGACATGGACAAAGACGAGGTTCGCTGCCCAGCAAATTCTCAAAAGTTTTGTCATCGTGGCCCAAGTGAGGTTAAAAAGGCAATGTACATGGAGGGGCCAGGCAGACAGGGTCAAGGGGGGGCAGGACCAGTCAAAGCCGTGTCTGCTGCTTGAAGCCTGCTGTAACATCCAGCCCAAGGAGAAGCCAAGTCAACAGCTGACTTGCACTGGCTACGCTTCCAGACTTAGGCCCATGTTCCAGGAGCCTCTGTGAAACGTATTGCAGTCAATGGTGGGAAAATGATCGAGGCCCTAGAGACGTTTTTCCCACCATGGACTGTGATACATTTAGACTTCAGGCAAAATCCTGTATGCTCACCCTGTACAGACAATATTTAGAATTCTGGCTTGTCATGAGAGAAACCACATGTCACCTGTCAACCCGATGGGCAGCATGTGGGGTTTCCAGGTCTCGTCAAGGTTAGGACTGAAGTCATGTAGGACTAGAATGTCAAAATGCCAACTGGAGATGTCCGTGGCTCTGGCTCTGTCTAGGGTTAAGGGTTAGTGTGGTGTACTACTACTACTGCTGCTGCTACTAACCTACAAATCTCAGCTACGTGATCGGCCGATCTTGACTAATTAAGAACGAATTGTTGTCGATGGAAAATGGTTGTCCTAATGACGCAACACCACATGGTATTATGGATATGATGTCGGAGTACGGTTATCATTATTGTGTCATTCTTCCCGTTAACTCGAAATGGGAGCATGTCTATGTTCCCCAGGTCCTATGTTCCCCGGGTTCTATGTTCCCCGCTTTGATTGATTGATTGATTGAAAATTTTAGACCACCAGCCCTGATTCCAAACTCTAACCTTAACCAGTTCGAAAGAGGGCCTAAGCTTAACCGTTCGAAACAAGGCGGACATTAATAATGAATAAAATAATAAAAATTTATAAAATTTTCAATCTATTGGCGGCTACGTGGTGTAGTGGGCAAGGCGCTCGCCACGAATGCGGAGACGCTGGGCTCGCCTGTTCGAGCCCAGCGCTCCACATTGCTTTCAGTTTAGCTGGTCGTTCATACTAATACACATTGGCCGTATTAGGGGGTGGGAAACTGATGGGTGGGGATCGGGCGTTGTGGACAGCGACTCCTACAGGTCGGTTGGTGCGCCTGCGCAGTAGAATCAGGAAGTGTCGGGGGCAGCGTGAGCCTCCCACGCGTTACTCCTCGCCACTGAGAGATCGAGCTGCGCAGGTGAAAAGATGCGACTGCTGTTACCTCAAGTACCGGAGGGGACTTGTGCTATGTATGACTTAGTCCACATTGCAGCCGGCTTGTGGGAGGCAAGAAACAGCGTTCGTGACAGGGGAGGGTTGAATTGGATTATACGAAATTGGGATGGGAGAAAATATAGAAAATGGGAGAAAAAGTGGATAAAAAAAAAAAATCAATCTATTAATCAATCAAAGCGGGGAACATAGAACCCGGGGAACATAGGACCCGGGGAACAGGGATGATCCCCTCGAGATGACTGAAACCCTGATTTATCAGCATTTAACCACTACGCTGCAGCACTACCAAACGGTTAACCCTTTCACTGCAACAATACACAGAGGGTTAACCCTTTCACTGCCACACGACAGCGGGTTAACCCTTTCACTGCCACACGACAGAAAGTTAACCCTTTACTATCACACAACCGACACTCGCCGATGGGCAGCGTTGCCTTCAGGAGAAATGGGAAAGTATTAAATGGGACAATATCATTGTGGATGACAAAGTGGACTTGAAGGAACAAAGATATCAGTGGGGGAAAAATACTCCTGCTGGTCATAATTGATGGAAAAATTGGCCACATCCAATGCCTCAAAATACTGGCCCTGTATCGTGACCTCAGGGATTCATAACGTCAGTATACAGCTGTGCTGCACTCTTGCTTTTGCCTTTGACCCTTTTCAAATGGATGGCGTCTATAAAAAGCATTAAACAAAAAAAGGCTTTAATGAGCTATAAATATCTCTCCTGTCCCTCTTCTTTTTGTAAGCTGTTCATCATTGTCTCTGACTCAGCACACCTTCATTTTGACTTCTCTCTCTCTCTTTCTCTCTCTTTTCCTCTCCTCCCTCTGGCCCTCCCTTTGTCCCGCTCACAGCGTAGCAGCACAGAGCTCTTCCTGGGTTTCTTGCTCTCACACAGAGACACCGGGCAGCATAAAGAACAGCGGAAATGAACTACATGCGCACACCACTAAGTTCTCTCTCACTCACACACACAGACACACACATACACAAATACACATTCTATCTTTTTCTCTCCCTCTCTCTCTGTCTTTTTCACCTATGTCTCTTTCTGCCTTCCTCCCCTCCCCCACCTCCGTCTTCTTGACTGTGGACACAGTGTTCATGTGTGCATTTGGGGGTGGGGGGTGGGTGGGGGCGAGGGGGGGGGGGGGTGTAACATCCCATAATCACCAATCAGAAGGATATGGGGGCAGTTGTCATGGAAACCCGCGTAGTGCCTGCCCCTCCCCCACCTCGCATACGCACACACACACACGCACGCATATCCCATAATAATAATATCACTTCTGAAGAAAAAGAAATGGAGAGAAAAAAAAGACAAGAAACTACAGGCCATAATCGTCTTCCTGTGCTGCTCGTCGCCATGGAGATAAGCAGTTGGGTGGGGGCGGGGGTGGGGGGTTACAGACAGGGTCAGATTACCATGTAAGCCAAAATACATACCATAATACTCCCCCCTCTTCCCTCCCCATCGTCTCCATCTCAGATAGCCTTTATGTTCTGTAGTAGGCTACTAGAACTGATTAGACTAAACAGACCAGAGTGACGGACAGATAAAAAGAGATCTAGACTGGCAGGTTGAGAGGCAAGCACAAAAGAATATAAACGCGTGTAGCCAGTGTGTATTACCGCATTAGGTGTAGCCTGGGTGGTTTAAACCAGTGGTTCTCAACGTGGGATCGGGGGACCCCGAGGGGGCCTTGAGGAGGTTCCAGGTGGTCCCCTGCCGCACGCCACCTGAGTGGCTTCTCTAGGAGCTTGCGACACAGGGACACAGGCGGTGATGGTAAAAGCAGACCTGTTTATTGTAGAGAGGTGGCTAGATGTTACAAGCCAGGAGCAGATGGAACATGCTGTCATGACAAAGGCTCTCTCATCTATGTGTGCGTGTGTGCGTGTGTGTGTGTGTGTGTGTGTGCGTGTGTGTGTGTGTAGACGGCAGATTTAACCTGTGTGCATTGATTACCTCAGACGGACACGGTCAAGGGGGGGCAGGACCAGTCAAAGCCGTGTCTGCTGCTTGAAGCCTGCTGTAACAAGCCAACAGCTGACTTACACTGGCTACGCTTCCACACTTAGGCCCATGTTCCAGGAGCCTCTGTGAAACGTATTGCAGTCAATGGTGGGGAAATGATCGAGGCCCTAGAGATGTTTTTCCCACCATGGACTGTGATACATTTAGACTTCAGGCAGAATACTATACGCTCACCCTGTCCTGATAAAGTGCACCAGATTTACGCTTTGTCATTAGATTAGATTAGATTGTACTTTATTGTCATTATATTTGCATACAGACCCGTTTCTTGCCATATGCGGCCTATGAGGTTGCATAGGGCCCCCGAAGCCACCCGGGAGCCCCCTAAAATGCAAACAAAAATAATAATAAAATAAATCATCAGTTAAAAAATTTAACCGATATGACCACAAGTGGACGTTTCTTTATTAAAAATAAGTAGCTTACTGACACAAATGTAGTTTAACTTTATCTTAAATAGTTCCATTTAAATTTCAATATTGTAAGTCAGAAATGTAAGGAAAATGCAGTATCTGTCTCATTTATGTGCATTTTGGAGATGTAAGTTTTCAGGAGTTTCTTGATGTAGGGGAGCCCCAGTGTTTCCTATTTATTATTTATTATCATGGATCTAGCCTCTTTTCCTCTTAAAGTGCACTCTTAAATGTTAAATGCATGCCCACCTAGGGTTTGGAATCCCCCCACCATAGTTTCACAAAATAGGGGCCCCAAACAACATTTCGCGTAGGGCCGCCAAAAAGCTAGAAACGGCCCTGTTTGCATACAACAAGATTTGGGACTCAAACTTAAGGTGCAGTAATAAAATCACACAAGTAATAAAAGAGAAACATAAAATACTATACAGAAACATAAAATACTATACAATAAGACAATGTTACAATCCTGTACAATATACAAAATATCAACAATATACAAAATAACAATACACAAATAACAATCACAGTGTCAGACGTTAGTGGGTGGGTATCATGAGAGAAACCACACGCTTACCGCTCAACCCGACAGGGCAACCCGTTTAGCACATGGAGATATGTGGGCTTTCCAGGTCTCAGTCAGGGTTAGGACGGAAGCCATGTAGGACTAGAATGTCTCAATGCACAACAGGTGCCCAGCCACTCCTGCTCCCAGGTTTAAATCAGCTACCCCCAAACCATGTACCCCCCAACACCAAAGTAGCCCACTAACTTAGCCTACCTACTTAGTTGCCGTGCTGCCTGGGTTGGAGGTGTAGTTGGGCGGAGGTGTAGTTGGTGGAGGTGTAGTTGGGTGGAGGTGTAGTTGGGCGGAGGTGTAGTTGGGCGGAGGTGTAGTTGGGCGGAGGTGTAGTTGGGCGGAGGTGTAGTTGGGTGGAGGTGTAGTTGGTGGAGGTGTAGTTGGGCGGAGGTGTAGTTGGTGGAGGTGTAGTTGGGCGGAGGTGTAGTTGGTGGAGGTGTAGTTGGGCGGAGGTGTAGTTGGTGGAGGTGTAGTTGGGCGGAGGTGTAGTTGGTGGAGGTGTAGTTGGGCGGAGGTGTAGTTGGGTGGAGGTGTAGTTGGGCGGAGGTGTAGTTGGCGGAGGTGTAGTTGGGTGGAGGTGTAGTTGGTGGAGGTGTAGTTGGTGGAGGTGTAGTTGGGCGGAGGTGTAGTTGGGCAGAGGTGTAGTTGGGCAGAGGTGTAGTTGGGCAGGTGTAGTTGGGTGGAGGTGTAGTTGGGCGGAGGTGTATTTGGTGGAGGTGTAGTTGGGTGGAGGTGTAGTTGGTGGAGGTGTAGTTGGGCAGAGGTGTAGTTGGGCAGAGGTGTAGTTGGGCAGAGGTGTAGTTGGGCAGAGGTGTAGTTGGGTGGAGGTGTAGTTGGGCAGAGGTGTAGTTGGGCAGAGGTGTAGTTGGGCGGAGGTGTATTTGGTGGAGGTGTAGTTGGGTGGAGGTGTAGTTGGTGGAGGTGTAGTTGGGTGGAGGTGTAGTTTGGCAGAGGTGTAGTTGGGCGGAGGTGTAGTTGGGCGGAGGTGTAGTTGGGCGGAGGTGTAGTTGGTGGAGGTGTAGTTGGGTGGAGGTGTAGTTGGGCGGAGGTGTAGTTGGTGGAGGTGTAGTTGGGTGGAGGTGTAGTTGGGTGGAGGTGTAGTTGGTGGAGGTGTAGTTGGGCAGAGGTGTAGTTGGGTGGAGGTGTAGTTGGGTGGAGGTGTAGTTGGGTGGAGGTGTAGTTGGTGGAGGTGTAGTTGGTGGAGGTGTAGTTGGGTGGAGGTGTAGTTGGTGGAGGTGTAGTTGGTGGAGGTGTAGTTGGGTGGAGGTGTAGTTGGTGGAGGTGTAGTTGGGCGGAGATGTAGTTGGGCAGAGGTGTAGTTGGGCAGAGGTGTAGTTGGGCGGAGGTGTAGTTGGTGGAGGTGTAGTTGGTGGAGGTGTAGTTGGTGGAGGTTTTGATTGATTGATTGAAAACTTTATTAACAGATTGCAGAATGGGTACAATACAGTACAGCTCAATACACACAATTGTTAAGGGGATGCAGACCAGAGAAAGACTTTCGTCTTGTTTACATCAGGGTCCCCCATTTTCAATTCATCAGGACATATATGACATACAGATAGTCAGTACTGCTACATCTATACATTTATGACATACCAGATTTGCAAATACAGTACTGTTTGTGATACAGAAGGAGTCAAGAAAAGGGAGTATATACATTTGACGTAGAAACTGTACATTGGAGGAGGTTGGGTGGGGGCCCGGGGGGTTGGGTACATTGGGATATTGACAACCATACTGGGTAATTTACATTGGAGGTGGTTGGGGGGGGGGGGGGGGGGGCACACTGTATAAACAAGTAAAACTGTACATTGAGGGGGGGGGGGGAGGAGACACTGTACAAACAAACAAAATTGTACATTGGACTATTGACAAAACCATACTAGGTAAATGACTGTACATTGGAGGGGGTTGGGTTAGGATATTTACAGGGGCCAGTATTGAATTGCAGTCTCCCGTAGGTGTCCCTTGAGAGAGGTTTTGAAAGTGGGTAGTGATCCACATTCCTTTACAGCTTTGGGTAGGGCGTTCCACATTGATGTGGCATAATTGCGAAACGTGTTTAGTCCCTTATTTGAGCCGAATCTGGGTTTAACATGATTTGTGGAGCTCCCTCTGGTGTTGTGATCGTGGTATTCACTGACCTTTGGGAAGTATTTTGACATGTACATGGGTACCTTGGTCGTGTAGTGTATCTTGTAGACCAGGCCCATTGCAAGTTGCTGTACTCTGTCGTCTACTCTAAGCCATCCTAGGTTGTCAAAGTGGGCAGGGGTGAGGTGGGTTCTAGGAGTAAGGTCAAGCAGTAGTCTGACCAGTTTGTTTTGAGATGTTTGTAATTTTGTTTTTAGCGCCTTTGAGGTGCTTTGGTACCATGAGGTGCAAGCATAGTCGTAGTACCCCTGAATGAGTGCTCCTGCCAGAGTCTTCAGGGTATTCTTGTTTACCAGAGAGGAGATCCGGTACAAGAATCGAGTTCGTTGGTTGACTTTTTTTATTACATTGGATGCCATTTTGTCACAGGAGAGATTAGCCTCTAGGATGGAACCCAGGTAGGTAATTTCATCTTTCCTTGTGACAATATTGTCACCCACTGTAACTGAGAAGCCGTCGGTCTTGCTGAGTTTGTTATTTGAACCGAAGAGAATGGACTCTGTTTTGCCCATGTGTAATGATAGTTTGTTATCAGCGAGCCATATGCAGATTCTGCCTAGTTCCGAGCTGAGGGTTTTTCCAACCTGTAACTTGTTCTTGTCAGAGACCAGCAGGTGTAGTTGGGCGGAGATGTAGTTGGGCAGAGGTGTAGTTGGGCAGAGGTGTAGTTGGGCGGAGGTGTAGTTTGGCGGAGGTGTAGTTGGGCAGAGGTGTAGTTGGGCGGAGGTGTAGTTGGGCGGAGGTGTAGTTGGGTGGAGGTGTAGTTGGGTGGAGGTGTAGTTGGGTGGAGGTGTAGTTGGGTGGAGGTGTAGTTGCGGGGGGCTGCTTGGAGGGGTGGCCTGGCTGCTGGGCGGTTGATGGCGGTGGAGGAGATGGTTGGCCATGGCGGTGGCTGCTTGGAGGAGTAGCTAGGTACATAGGATGGCTCATGGTGACCGCTACAGCTGCTTCCCCCCTGTCCTCCACTGGTCCTCCGCTGCTTGCTGCTGCCGCCAGTCAGGAAAGGGCCGGTGCTGTGGCCCTTCCCTGTGCTGGAGGGCCCTACGTTTGGCGCCAATGTGGCAGCTGTGCTTGATGATGTGCTTTTCCACCGTCATGTTTTTATTTTATTTTTTTTGTATCCACTTTTTCTCCTTTTTCAGTTTTTTCTCCCATCCCAATTTAGTCGTGCCAATTCCCCCCTCCCCTGTCTTTTAAAAAAAAAGTATTATCTTTTCCCCCCTCCTTTTTCCGTTTTTCTCCCCTCCCAATGTTAGTCGTTATGCCAATTCCCAATCCCCTTCCTGGTCGTTGCGCACTCTACCCCCTACCGTCGATCTGGGAGCGTGAATACTTTCCCTAAGGTGGTTGTCCTTCCGCGTTCAGTTTGCGCGATCTGATTGGCCACTGACGTTTCTGGTCATGTGACATGTGCGCCAATCGTGTGCCGGCAAGTTCTGCGCCAATTTCCGGGTCTAACAGCCTGCAAATTAACGCCTAGTTTATCACTGGTTAAGCTTAGGCGACTCTTTCGAAGTTGGTTAAGGTTAGAGTTTGGAATCAGGGCTGGTGTTCTATCCCCATGCTCTAAGACAAACTCTAACCGTAACCAACTTCGAAAGAGTGCCTAAGCTTAACCGTCGAAAGAACTTGCCGTCACACGATTGGCCGCACATGTCACATGACCAGAAACGTCAGAGGCCAATCAGATCGCACAAACCGACAACCACCTTAGGGAAAGTATTCACGCGATCTGCGTGGGCGGAGACTATCACATGCTTCCTCCGACACATGTGTACCCAGCCCACCACTTCTTTTCACCTGGCAGTGCGGACTCAGTGTGGAAGGTCACACTACCTCTCTTAGATCCTTCCCTCGCTGTGCAGGCGCCCCGACCGAAATGTAGGAGTCGCTGTCCACAACGTGTCCACAACGACCCAGACCCACCCACCGGCTTCCCTCTCGCTGACTCTGCCAATCGAGCCAGTATGACGGCCAGTGTCTCTTGCGTTGGTGACGAGCGCCTTGTCCGCTGCGCCACCCAGCCGCCATCCCCCTCCCCTGTCTTGATCGTTGCTCGCATGTGCCCCCCACTGGTCGGTCGTAGGGAGGGTTGAAGAATCTATCGTATGTCCCCTCCGATACATGCGGAGTCAGCCAGCCACTTCTTTTTCACCTGCCAGTGCGGACTCTCATTGGCGAGGTGTAACGTGTGGGAGGCTCACACTACCCTCGACATCTCCTGTCCGCGACGCCTCCTGTCCTTGCTGTGCAGGCGCCCTGACCGACCTGTAGG
Source organism: Notolepis coatsorum (assembly GCF_963971535.1). Taxonomy (NCBI): domain Eukaryota; kingdom Metazoa; phylum Chordata; class Actinopteri; order Aulopiformes; family Paralepididae; genus Notolepis; species Notolepis coatsorum. Next base: position 46,797,327 of record NC_140168.1, on the reverse strand, counting down.
AGTCGCTGTTTACAACGACCAGATTACCACCCATCAACTCCCCTCCCGCTGACTCTGCCAATTGAGTCAGTATGATGGCCGGCCCAAGCCGGATTCGATACCAGTGTCTCACGCATTGGTGACGAGCGCTTAGACCGCTGCGCCACCCAGCCGCCTTAGTCATGTTTTTTTTATTTTTTTATTTTTTTTATTCAATTTGAATGTATTGTCCAGCACAAGTAGTTCAACTGAAAGAAGTTTGGCATCCAACCAGAGTGCAAATGTAACAGTAAAGTGCAATAGTAATATACAATGTAGGCCTACAGGTGATTAAACTGGATATAAAATATATAAATTAGTACTACTGAGTGTAGTGCTAATCAGATGTATGTACAGAGTTGTAATACCAATATGTACAGTGATACAGGTATAAAGTCAGTATGGTAGTAGTCATACTGGCCAGCAGCGTAACTAGTAAGAGTAGGTAAGGGATATGTACAGATATAGATATAGTATCTACAGATATGTAAAAAGGGTTATATGCAGCTATGTACAGACAGATGATGTATATAATATATATATACAAACAATAAGAAATAAATATATATGCTGTATATATGATATATACAGCATTATTGTACATGCTATCATACATTAGTTATATGGGTTATATGCAGGTGTATAAGTAGGTACATTCAGACAGATATGTATATATATATATATATATGCGGTAAATATAAATATATAAATGTGTATATACAGCACTATTGTACATGCTATCTTACAGAGTTAAATGGGTAGACTATAGTATGAGGTAGGTAGTTATGATTATTATGATTATTATGATTACAGTGTAGGGCAGTTGTAGACAGTGAAAGCAGTAGGTAGGTATAAATTGAGCTGTCATCATGGCACAGAGTCCTTTGCAGGGACTTTATGACATCACCATAACACACGATTGCAATTTACATCCTACGTTACCTCCATTGTAGGAGGAGTGGAGTTGAGTGATGGCAGAGAAAGGCCTGTGAACTTTTGACATCACAATATCTTTGGCAATCAGCATGTAATTCATGAACATCTAGGCACTGATAAACATCCAGGACAAAAGCTCAGATGCTAAATGTGTTGGTAGACCTGTCATTAACAGGAATGATATATTTTGCTGGATTGATTTAGGTATTTCATCATGAACCACTGTCCTACAACATGTGTGTCGTATGTCCCGGACCAAATTCAGCCTCCCATGACTATTATTTTTGGCCCTCCAAAGGATTGCAGAAACTATTTCATATTTGGTCTATTATCGAGCATTTTCGATCGAATGACTGATAATAATGTTTGGTAATACTGACCCTTTGTCTAGCAATGCCATGAGTGAATTGAATTCACATTCGAATCAGAAAGTAAATTAGTTGATTGATTGATTGATTGATTGATTGAAAACTTTATTAACAGATTGCAGAATGGGTACAATACAGTACAGCTCAATACACACAATTGTTAAGGGGATGCAGACCAGAGAAAGACTTTCGTCTTGTTTACATCAGGGTCCCCCATTTTCAATTCATCAGGACATATATGACATGACATACAGATAGACAGTACTGCTACATCTATACATTTATGACATACCAGATTTGCAAATACAGTACTGTTTGTGATACAAAAAGAGTCCAGAAAAGGGAGTATATACATTTGACGTAAAAACTGTACATTGGAGGAGGTTGGGTGGGGTTGTGTGGGGGGGGGGGGGGGGGGGGGGTTGGGTAGGGAGGGGTTGGGGGGGGGGCACTGTACAACTGTACAAGCAAAACTGTACATTTTTGTACATTTAGATTGAACAAGGGTGGAAACCTACCAGTTGGCCAGTCTATTATTAAACTGTTCTTTATAGCCAGCTGCTGGTCAGGTCTAGTGATCAAAAGCACTCTTTCATCAGCGTTGAAAATAGCAATCAGTTTTTTTCCCCCAGTTTCTAATTCACATGAATCAAGAAAGTGAGTGTTACACAGGGCAATGGATTTCAAAATAAAATCTACATCTCCAATCTGACTGTACTGAGAAGTGATAATGTTCTCCATTGTGTGTTGTACTGCTCGTGATACTGGTTTACTGGTACAGATCCAACAACCTCCTGAGTTTAATTTATTGTCAAATAGCTGTCAGTCTCTCTCTCTCTCTCTCTCTCTCTCTCTCTCTCTCTCTCTCTCTCTCTCTCTCTCTCTCTCTCTCCTCTCTCTCTCTCTCTCTCTCCTCTCTCTGGTCTATAGTCACTCTGCTACCTGAAGGTAGATACCATATCCCTACCATAGTCTGTGCACGTCAAGCCTTGATCTCAATGCGTATGCACGCACACAGCCACACATACACACACATGCAAGGCTCCCTTGGTGATGGTGCTGGCCGTGCTGCACGCACACACGCATTCTCACGCGGACAGGAGAGGGAGGGAGGAGGGAAGAGCCACACAGCACACAAAAACAGGCCTAGGCCAGACCATAATACTCAGCACCCCCCCCCCCCCCCCTGCCTTACTTGCCCGCCTCCACCCCTCCCCCGCCCAACAACTCTGACATCCCATAATATGCAGAACGCCTGCCCCCCTCGCCCTCCCCCTCCATCGCCTCCCCCCTCCTTCCTCCACTGCCTGGCCTGCCACTCCGTAATAATCGCAGTGCTAATTCGCCTTCTTCCTCTCTCTCTCTCTCTCTCTCTCTCTCTCTCTCTCTCTCTCTCTCTCTCTCTCTCTCTCTCTCTCTCTCTCTCTTTCATCTCTCCTTTCTTCCTCTCTCTCTCTCTCTCTCTCTGTCTTTCCTGTCTTAGGCCTATATGTATTTCAAGTACAGAGTACAGTGTGTCTCTCTCCAAACAGTGGCCACTCAAGAAGCCCAGGGAGCTCAAAATACATTGCCTGCCTTTCAGTGACGTCTTCAGCCACCGTATCTTCATTACGCTGGCGTTCCTCTATCTCTCTCTCTCTCTCCCTCTCTTTCTCTCATACACATTCAGTACAGTGGATGATCGCAGATGTACATAAATAATAAAACTCTTCAGGATATACATAGATATGATCAGCGGGTCCCACTTCGAAATATGGGCCCATTATCGAGTCCAACTCGCCACGGATATGACTGTGACTTTCCTCAGGCTGGCCTACCCACGCAGTCTGAAGGCCTCATACGCACTTGATCTAATATCACAGGGTTCTTGTCGTCTAGGGTTGTTTGGGTCATATCAAACCCACAGGAACTACTGTGGGGATTTCTGATCGGATGTT
>NC_140168.1:46651082-46793868 GCF_963971535.1 Notolepis coatsorum | reverse complement strand
AGCATTAAAGTCATATTGTGCGATTTCTATTGTCCGTGTGTATATATTTTTTGGGTGTGTTTATGGATGTGACTGGTTGTAAGTCTACTCATAAACAGGTATCGTTGTGGGAGGACATACTGGCTCCGCTCCCTCACTCTCCATTCTGATGTATCTTTGTTTAGGGCAAACCGTGGGTGCGTGTGTGCATATAATGTGCATGCGTGTAAGTGTGCACGTGTACACATGTTTGTGTGTGCACGTGTGTGCGTGTCCTCTGAGAGAAGGGGGAAAAAAAGAGAAAAAAGGAGAGGTCAGGTTTCTATCCCATGATGCAACTCTTCTCTTCCTAACCCCCCCCCCCCCCCCCCCCCCCCCCCCCCCGCCCCACACCACTACCCCCCCCCCCCCCCCCCCCACTGGTTGCCTATGGCAACGCACTTATAATGAGGTCAAATGGACATCCAATAATATTCACCAACCAAACAACCAGGCAGAGAGAGACTCGGGACATGCAACCAGTCAAAGTGTCAGCAACCATATATCACCACTAGACATACATGACAAGGACAAGATGGCTCCCCCCACCCCCCCCCCCCATATCACCCACCTGGCCTTTTGTTCAGAAAGTCTCTAAGAGGTTGCGGGGGAGCTGATGCAGGAGCAGTGATACAGGTCACATGACCATAAGCTTTATGATGACTCAAGAGGTGAAGCTAATCCTAGATCAGCATTTCTAATCTTAGATGTTGGGGTGGATTTGAGGCTCTTGTTTCTCATTTCTCAACACTCCCCCTCTTCACCGGCAGACCATTGTTGACTCCTCATTAAACGAAGGTATAGCCAACACTGAGAAGTCCAGAATAGACCATATGTACCCCTGGACCAAGTTCTACCATAATAACGTCTGTTAAGAATTTTCAGGGTATCCCAAATGTTTCTCAGCCCAGTTAAGAAAGGTAAGGGCAGAGGCAAATTTAAAAGAGGTCGCTACTCTTGCTCCACTAGACACATTTTGGTTTCCAGACCATGGACATGAACAAAACAATGGTAATTGACTTGGATGTAGAGCTGTTCATGACTTACACGAGATAGGACATTAAAGCGGGCATTTGTATGAATTGGAGACTCTACTGAACTCCAGTTGGCATTTGGTTGGCAAGCATTTGGTGAGCTCCATTGATTGGCGTAAAACTAGGCCTACTTGTTAAAGGAACATGACAACATTATGGGAAATGTGCCAACCGTCTTCTCCAGAGTCAGACAAGGAGATAGATGCCAAATTCCCCTCTGCGTTCAGTAGAAAGCTATGTGGCTGCATGCTAGCCTAGCTTAGCACAAATGATTGGAAGTGGATACAGACCACTAGCCTAGCTTAAAACTCCGGGAGAGGTGATTTTGGACAACAGCTAGGGCTAATGTCTGTATCAGCTTACATTCATTTGTGCTAAGCTAGGCTAGCTTGCAGCCACATAGCTTTCTACTGAACGCACAGAGAGGAAATTGGCGTCTATCTTCTTGTCTGACTCTGAAAATAAGCAGTGTAAACAGGTGCAGATGAGAGAAGGGGGAAAGCCCGGGAGCATGTCTATGTTCCCCGGGTCCTATGTTCCCCGGGTTCTATGTTCCCCGCTTTGATTGATTGATTGATTGAAATTTTTAGACCACCAGCCCTGATTCCAAACTCTAACCTTAACCAGTTCGAAGAGGGCCTAAGCTTAACCAGTTCGAAACAAGGCGGACATTAATAATTAATAAAATAATAAAAAATAATAAAGTTTTCAATCTATTAATCAATCAAAGCGGGGAACATAGAACCCGGGGAACATAGGACCCGGGGAACATAGGGATGATCCCGAAATGCCCTATCAGGTATATACGTTACAAAAAAGATGGGCAATAAAACACTTAGAATCTGAATATATACTATGAGTTACTATAAGTAAAATATACACAGGTGCAGTATACATACGGTACCCTAACTGGCATGATATATGTCATACGTTATATGTTGTAATCCGTGCAGTTTAGGTGGTTAAGAGTCAGACACACTTAGTAATCAGACATTCCTAATAGTTCTTGAGTTGAGTTCTGCTGCCGTTAGTTCTCCGGCTGCTGGCAGCGGTCCACTGTTGTGGAGCCCTGATGACCGCTGGTATGAAGGACTGGCTGAGGGCGGTTAGAGTTGTGTTGGGGGGTATGAGACTGGCGGAACGTGCCTCTCATCTTGGCTAGCTCATCATAGGGGGGGGGTGGGGTGGGGGGGGTTCTCCAGAATAGCAGCCAGCTTCCTTCTCATCCTCCTCTTTGCCACCACCTCTAGTTTTGACCAGTTCGACTCCCACCATTGAGCTAGCCTTCCTCATCAGCTTGTTCAGCTTGTTGGAGTCCCTTGAGTTGATGTAGCCCCCACCCCTTCCCCCCAGCATACAACAGCAAAGATGAGGAAGCTGGCTACTAGATATTAGTAAATGACTGCTGCAGTCTATAGCACACATTGAAGGAAACGATTTACATGAAACTAAGGTATAGCATAGCCTACACTCATCTCCTTTGCTTCAAACTAAGGTATAGTAGCCTAATAGCCAACACTAATCCCCTTTACAAGGTATAGCAACACTCATCTCCTTAACATCAAACTAAGGTACAGTATAGCCAACACTCATCTTTAACATCAAACTAATGTATATAGCCAACACGCATCTCCTTTACATCAAACTAATGTATAGTATAGCCAACACACATCTCCTTTACATCAAATTAATGTATAGTATAGCCAACTATAGCCAACTATAGCCCCAAGGACTTCAAAATCGCGAGAGTGACCCCTCTGCACAAAAAAGGCAGTAAATTAGACCCAGGCAACTACCGCCCTGTTTCTATCCTTACCTCCTCCATCTCGAAAGTCATGGAAAAAATTGTATACGAACAGGTCGAAAAATACCTTGCGGAAAAAAATCTAATCTACGAATTCCAATCTGGCTTCAGAACATCCCACTCCACTGACACATGCCTTCTCTATTTAAACGACCACATCAAACAAGAGGTGGACGCGGGCAAATACTGCGGCATGGTCATGCTGGACCTACAAAAGGCCTTCGACACTGTCAATCACACCATTCTGATTGACAAGCTAAAAGCAATTGGTTTTGATAGTCTATCAGTGAGCTGGATGCAATCCTACCTGGAGGGGAGAGAGCAGATGGTGGAGGTAAACGGTACCCTATCCCCCCCACTCACAGTAAGCTGTGGTGTTCCACAAGGAAGCATACTAGGTTCGCTACTGTTCCTAATTTATGCAAATGACATGTCGTCAGCTTGTGACTGCAACTTGTTCCTGTTTGCGGACGACTCAGCCCTGCTGGTCTCTGACAAGAACAAGTTACAGGTTGAAAAAACCCTCAGCTCAGAACTAGGCAAAATCTGCATATGGCTCGCTGATAACAAACTATCATTACACATGGGCAAAACAGAGTCCATTCTCTTCGGTTCAAATAACAAACTCAGCAAGACCGACGGCTTCTCAGTTACAGTGGGTGACAATATTGTCACGAGGAAAGAAGATATTACCTACCTGGGTTCCATCCTAGAGGCAAATCTTTCCTGCGACAAAATGGCATCCAATGTAATAAAAAAAGTCAACCAACGAACTCGATTCTTGTACCGGATCTCCTCTCTGGTAAACAAGAATACCCTGAAGACTCTGGCAGGAGCACTCATTCAAGGGTACTACGACTATGCTTGCACCTCATGGTACCAAAGCACCTCAAAGGCGCTAAAAACAAAATTACAAACATCTCAAAACAAACTGGTCAGACTACTGCTTGACCTTACTCCTAGAACCCACCTCACCCCTGCCCACTTTGACAACTTAGGATGGCTTAGAGTAGACGACAGAGTACAGCAACTTGCAATGGGCCTGGTCTACAAGATACACTACACGACCAAGGTACCCATGTACATGTCAAAATACTTCCCAAAGGTCAGTGAATACCACAATCACAACACCAGAGGGAGCTCCACAAATCATGTTAAACCCAGATTCGGCTCAAACAAGGGACTAAACACGTTTCGCAATTATGCCACATCAATGTGGAACGCCCTACCCAAAGCTGTAAAGCAGGGGTAGGCAACCCTAGGCATGCGGGGGCATTTGCATAGGCACAGGGGGCAGCAGTAAAAAAAAATTTAAAATTTAAAAAAAAATTAAATTATAATTTTTTTTTTTTTGCTTTGAAATATTATAGTGAAATATTTTGCACTGTTGTCGCATCTTGTTGAAATCCTCCCACAGGTTATTTTTACTACCACATATTTAATTGAGATCCTTTATTTGTTTATTATTTCAATTTAGCCGGAAATACATTGCTACATCATTCAGTAACATTTGCAGAGCCTTATAACAAAAACATTATTACGGTCACCATTTTGACCAGTGGGATTAATCAACACATTTGATTATTTATTTTTCTATTTCATTGAACATTGTAACTTGTGTTCTTAAAACAATGACAATAAACATAGTTTTATTAGGTTGAAATAATGTGGTTGTGTACTTATTTTTCTGTTAACTTATTATGGATTGAAAACTGAAAACCTTAATGCACAGTAACTGAACTCAATATTTTAAAGTTTTGGTAACTTATTATTATTATTTTTTTTACAGTGTAGTCTTGCGATCAATCAAAACTTATTTACACGATATACCTCACATTCACCCTCCATTCACATCCTGGTGTTCTCCTGGTGTTCTCCATTAGGCCTGTAGGTGGAGCTATGACAGCACACGTACAGTACACACACCGGTGTGTGATGTGTCCAAAAATGAATGGGCAAATGTGAGTGAAATTGTCGCACTGTATGCAGCTGTTTGTCTGCATTGATTTAGGGTTGATACAACCATCATAATAATATTGTTAATAATAACAATAACAATAATGATGTAATAATGTAAAAATTATCATAAAAAATACCTGATTATGAGAAAAAAATAATTACGATGCATGGAATATTGTTGAGGCACACTAGTTACAACTATATTTCAAACAGGCACTCCATGTCAAAAAGGTTGCTGACCCCTGCTGTAAAGGAATGTGAATCACTACCCACTTTCAAAAACACTCTCAAAAAACACCTACGGGAGACTGCAATTCAAAACTGGCCCCTGTAAATGTCCTAACACAACCCCCCCCAATGTACAGTAAATTACCAAGTATGGTCTTGTCAATATTCCAATGTACAGTTTTGTTTGTACAGTTGTACAGTGTACAGTGTCCCCCACCCACCCCTCCTACCCACCCCCCCCCCCCCCCACCCACCCAACCACCTCCAATGTACAGTCCCCCCCCCCCACCTACCCAATCCAATGTACAGTTTCTACATCAAATGTATATACTTTTTTTTCTGGACTCTCTTTGTATCACAAACAGTACTGTATTTACAAATCTGGTATGTCATAAATATATAGATGTAGCAGTACTGTCTATCTGTATGTCATGTATGTCATATATGTTACGATGAATTGAAAATGGGGGACCCTGATGTAAACAAGACGAAAGTCTTTCTCTGGTCTGCATCCCCTTAACAATTGTATGTATTGAGCTGTACTGTACTGTACCCATTCTGCAATCTGTTAATAAATCAATCAATCAATCAATCAATCAATCAACACTAATCTCCTTTGCATCATCAAACTAAGGTATAGTATAGCCAACATTAATCTCCTTTGCTTCAAACTAACATAATAACAACAGTCCTCTAATTTACATCAAACTAAGGTGTAGCAACACTAATCTCATTTACATCAAACTAAGGTATAGCAACACTCATCTCCTTTACATCAAACTAAGGTAGATAATACACATCATCTGTACATCAAACTAAGGTATAGCAACACAATTTTTGAATTAAACCATTCATATTGTCACCCAGGAGACGTTTAGTTAGGTTCATACCAGGGACCACACAAATATACAAAACCAACATTTCTGCTTCACTATGAATAATTTATTTTGATTGTGGTTCTAAGCTGTTGTGTACAAGATGGCAGGGTGATGTTTAGCCAACAAACAACTGCTGTCGATAGAGAAGCAAAATATAGATAGATAGACCATAATAGCTTTTTCTTTGATTAGTTCTTTCACGCACGCACGCACGCACGCACGCACACACACACACACACACACACACACACACACACACACACACACACACACACACACACACACACACACACACACACACACACACACACACACACACACACACACACACACACACACACACACACACACACACACACACACACACACACACACACACACACACACACACACACACACACACACACACACACACACACACACACACACACACACACACACACACACACACACACACACACACACACACACACACACACACACACACACACACACACACACACACACACACACACACACACACACACACACACACACACACACACACACACACACACACACACACACACACACACACACACACACACACACACACACACACACACACACACACACACACACACACACACACACACACACACACACACACACACACACACACACACACACACACACACACACACACACACACACACACACACACACACACACACACACACACACACACACACACACACACACACACACACACACACACACACACACACACACACACACACACACACACACACACACACACACACACACACACACACACACACACACACACACACACACACACACACACACACACACACACACACACACACACACACACACACACACACACACACACACACACACACACACACACGTCCTTCAAACAGACAAAAGGAGGCAGCAGCACACAGCCACATGTCAGGCTGAGGCCAGGCTCCATTTTAGACTGCCAATCAAGATGAACACAGGTAATTTACATACTCTATTCACCAGGGTCCACTCAAAACCAATGGAATACTTCCCCCTATTGGCCGCTGTATGGTATCGCATTAACCCTTCACATCACTAAGCACCATTTTACCAGGGGGGAAAGGCATATAGAATTATTATTATTATTACAGCAAAACTATATTTGTTGCTCAATTTTACTTCCTGTAACCAAAAAGATTGACCCAGCAAACCGGGATCTCATTGGATGCCGAACTCATTATAATAAGATCAACACCCACTTGAACACGGCTCAGGGAGTATCAATGTTACATCTCATTTAAAACGAACTTAAAATCATGGTTGAGAGATGGTCAAGTGTGCGACCATTTTAACTGAGGGGTTGTATTTTAATGTATGTATTTTAGTGTATTGTAACCTATACTGATTCCTACTGTGTTTTAATTATTGTACTATGTTTTTTAACTGAGGGGTTGTATTTTAATGTATTTATTTGTATGTATTTTAGTGTATTGTAACCTATATTGATTCCTACTGTGTTTTAATTATTGTACTATGTTTTAATTATTGTTGTGCTCATGTCACCTGCCCCAGAGACTACAGTTGAAAATTAGCCAACTTGGCTAAACTGGCATATTTACAGTCAAATGTTCCTCAATATGCACTGTCTCTGTATTTTAAACCAATAAATACAAATACAAATATGCTGCGTGTACAAAAACATTATTAATAGACCCCTATCTGCTTTTTTCATGAAATAGACTTATAAAGTGAATCCAGGTGCACAAGCTGTGGGCTTCATTGCTTTTAACCTTTAAATCCACTTACATCATGAAGAAGAGATGCAGATAAAGGAGCCTAGACAGATTCCTTCTTCCCTGGAACAATGGGGTGCAATTCAATATTAGAAAGATGTTCAAATTTTTTATTTCTTTTTCTAAGAGCCTGGTCTGGACACAAGGAAGCACAGCAAGCGGGACTGACCTAAACAGACAAGTCTCACAAAGAGGGATTTGATCAGTCTAGGACTGTCCAGGACTAGACACATTCTTAGTTGACCTAAGTCATAGGTTTTCAGTGAATAGTTAATTTAGCTCACAAATCAAATGGCTGCCCTTCCTATACTAAAAAAAAAGGCAATTTAAATCTAAAACTAAAAGGGTAATTTTAGCGTTTTATACCCCTATACCCTTATTTCCCACTTATCAGGTACTGATTTAGTTTTCTCAGCACAATCCATGCTTTTCTTCATATTGCACATTTTGTTATTTAGCTGAACGCTAAAACGACATACAAATTGTGAACAAGTCACATTTCTGGCAGCTAAGGGTTAGTGGCGTTGTTTGTCAAACAGTGTTGAATCTGAGTGCCATTATGAATTGAAAATGGGGGACCCTGATGTAAACAAGACAAAAGTCTTTCTCTGGTCTGCATCCCCTTAACATTTGAGTCGTACTGTATTGTATCCATTCTGCAATCTGTTAATAAAGTGTTCAATCAATCAATCAATCAATCAATCAATCATGCACAGCATGGATTTAGCTGAGAAAATACTTTACTCATCAATGAACAGGAAATAGGGTTGGGGTCCAAACACAAACTGTTATCCAATCAATTCTGAAGAGAATCATCAACAACCAGAACTACAAACCTGTATCATGCAGAGAGATGCAGATTCAAATCCCAGACCGGCTAAGAAAACCTGTTAGAGGGAACTGTACAAATTTAGCTTTCCACTATACTCAGTGACTACTCGTACCCACCAGCAAAGCACTAGTTATACTGAGCCGTTCCAAGGTGTGAATGTACAATGTAGGTATGCGCAGACCATTGCTACCAATAAACATATACATTCTCAGTCCATACAACTGCTGTCGTAGATATATAGATATAAAAATATAAATAAATATAAGTGATACAAAAGGAGAGTAGCCTAAGATTATATTAGATTCAAATGTATTGTCATTATACAGCACAAGTACAGTACAACGAAAATGAGTTTGCCGTCCAACCAGAGTGCAAATGTAACAGTAAAGTGCAATAGTAATATATAATGTACAGGTGATTAAACTGGGTATAAAATATAGAAACTAGTACTACTGGGTATAGTGCTAATCAGATGTATGTACAGATTTGTAGTATTAATATGTAAAGTGATACAGGTATAAAGTCAGTATGGTAGTAGTCATACTGGCCAGAAGTGTAACTAGTAAGAGTAGTTAAGGGATATGTACAGATATGTAAAAAGGATTATATGCAGGTATACAGATAAGACAGGTGTGGTTATATATATATGGTAAGAATAAATATATATACAGCATTATTGTACATGCTATCATCCAGTTGTATGGGTATTATGCAGGTGTATAAGTAGGTAGGCCTATATAGAAGGATTATATGGAGGTATATTCAGACAGATATGGATATATATATGCGGTACACACATATATAATGTGGTATATACAGCACTGTTGTACATTCTATCATGAAGAATCAAATCGCGGTGATATATAACATTCAAGTACTTTTTATTATTTCAAATCACCCATGTAGTTCAACATTCAAATGAGGTTGTGTTCAATACAGAGCAGTCAATGTTATTCTCGGACGTCCTTGTTATTGCTTCAGCTGTTATTTCCGTTACCACCAGCAGATGTTTTTTTTTTTTGTCATTAGAAGCTTATTATCACAGTCGCTTACTACATCAAACCAAGCCAGTGACACTCACTCAAACTGTTGGCACTCAAAACGTCAAGTAGTAATAAAAAAACCTTTAAAAAAAAAAAAAAAAAAAGAGTGTCCAAAACCCCACCAAAACAATAAAAAGCAAAGAAAAATAATATAATACTCAGTCATAACATTATTATAAATACACAACAATCTCCAAAACAAAGGGGATGGGGGAGAAAGAAAAAACAACAAAGTGGAAATTCTGTTCCTTTTAAGGCCTCTGGGATGCGCTGATAAACCAATAGGAAATCAGAAGCACTTGAGGTTCCAGTCAGGCTATAAAGGACGAACAAGCAGGAGAGGACAATATCATCACAACAGGAAGCCAGAACTAAAGTGAGAGCAAAGTGTTGCTAAAGGCTTCCGATTTCACCAGGAAAACAACATGGTCTTTGCGGCACAGACTTGATCTTTTTCATGTCTAAACAACGACAAATCCGATTGCATGGGCATTCTCACACATTCTCCCGATTTATGGAAAGTTACATGCCAAAAATAACACATGGGTTACAAATATAATTTTCCATTTATGTGTACATATCTGATTATCCTGCTTACATTGCACCTTCTCATCCAACATCTAGTGACAGGCTTCACCAGTTCAAACCCCCTTCCTCGTTGTGCAATGTGGCAAACTCCCAAGTCTGATTCCATGAGATCAGTCGTCTCCTGCTTATGTCCAAGTTTAAAAACAGACAGAGGCAGATTAAGAGAGCAGCGATTCGATGGTAGGCTGCATTCAGTTTGTCCTTAACATTTTTACTTAAAAAGATTCTCCTTGGCCTTCCTCAGATTTCTGCTAGTGTGACATTGCAGGATTCCAAGAAACGGGTTAGATGGTTAGATCTAAGATATGCGAGGCTATGAGTGAAAGTTCATACTGCCTATACTCTGTATAGTATGACTAACATTTTGAGTAGACAAAGGTGAGAACATTTTTCAAGTTTAATGTCAGAAAAAAAAAAATGACATAACATAACTGGTAGGTGGCCTCAGCTATTGATGGTTTTCACATCTCTGCCAAAGCATACTACGTACGTAGTTGAGTAGACACTGTAGTATTTCACTTTCCACAAGTCCATTAGGTGAGCAGAGTTTAGGGGGTGGGTTTGGGACGAGGAGTTTCCACAGTGAGCAGTCAGGAGAGAGGAAAACAAGGCAGCAGAGAAAATACTGGCATCACAACAGAGACTAAACACCACAGAGCAGGTTAACCTCTAATGTGTTTGAATAGTGTTGTTAAAGGAGAAAAGTAAATAAACATATTGTCCTCCTTACCCGGAGTGTGTTTCGCCTAGTTTTGAAGCCATCTGCCGTCAACCCAATACGATAGAGCTGAATGGTACTCATGTAGGAACTACTTTCTACCGAAGTACATCCGCATTCATTACTATAGGGGGGGGTGTAGTCGTGTAGAAAATAGTTCCTGTATGAAACCGCTCACAACTAAGTCTATGGACTATCTCGAGTAACAACAGGTCATGATGTCTACCATTGGTTTTGAGTTTTTAAAATGTATTTTCTTTGGGTGCTTTGAGCGCCACACAAACAGAGTGCCATCCATCGTCATTGTGTTGGAGTGACAGCAGACGTCCCTACGGCAAACATCTACTATCTGGATGGACAGATAGCATTCCAGGTAAGGGGGGGAAATGATATATTCTTTTTTTCTTTTGTGAACTGTCCCTTTAACTAGAATCTTTAGCAAATAAGCACACAAGTAACTGGCAGGGCCCCGTTCCCCGTACGTGGCTAACTGAGTTAGCCGGATAATCTTCAGGATAACTTGACATAAGTCAGGCTTTTCGGTTCCACGAAGCAAGTTTGTCTAAATCACTATGGCAACAGATCTAAAAATGTTAACCTGCTCCAGCGCAGGTTTAGTTAAGTTAGCTGGATAAAGGCGGCTACGTGGCGTAGTGGGCAAGGCGCTCGCCACGAATGATGGGAGACGCTGGGCTTGCCTGTTCGAGCCCAGCGCTCCACATTGCTTTCAGTTTAGCTGGTCGTTCATACTAATACACATTGGCCGTATTAGGGGGTGGGAAACTGATGGGTGGGGATCGGGCGTTGTGGACAGCGACTCCTACAGGTCGGTTGGTGCGCCTGCGCAGTAGAATCAGGAAGTGTCGGGGGCAGCGTGAGCCTCCCACGCGTTACTCCTCGCCACTGAGAGATCGAGCTGCGCAGGTGAAAAGATGCGACTGCTGTTACCTCAAGTACCGGAGGGGACTTGTGCTATGTATGACTTAGTTCACATTGCAGCCGGCTTGTGGGAGGCAAGAAACAGCGTTCGTGACAGGGGAGGGTTGAATTGGATGATACGAAATTGGGATGGGAGAAAATATAGAAAATGGGAGAAAAAGTAGATAAAAAAAAAAAGTTAGCTGGATAAACTGGCCACTCCCTCGCAAAAAAATGCGAGAGAGATCCCATTATACCATTCTGAATATTTGTGCTTAGTTTTTCTAGAGGGGGCTTTTGAAATATAAAACAATAGACGTAAAATAAATAAATCATATTCAGCCTATGGATTTACTTTGTGCTAAATAATGCACGTCATAGCTATACGGCGCATGCGACACACTGGTTATTTTAAGCAGTGCAAATGTGAATCCCGCGGGGATATTTTTAATGAATGAAACATGGATCCTATCGGGCGTTTGGCTCCGATTCGTTTCATATTCTCCGCTGTGGATGTATTTGCTTAACTGGAGCGCCCGGATTGTGTTTCATTTAAGCATAAATTGAAGCGTCTTTACGCGTGGATTGTGAAACATATTAAAACCTGATTAATAGTGAAACTGTTAATAGCCTCCAAGCCTCTCTGACACCGTTATTTCGGGGTTGCGCCTTGAAAACTTTGGGAACCATGTATTTATATAGTACATGATACCTAAGCACATATACAGTACAGATATTCTCATAAGTATCTATTAATTCGTATCAATTAGATACTCTTTGGGCTTGTTTTTATCTACTTATTCTGAAAGAGTTCAACGAATTATTTTCGCTAGCAAGATCTCCTTCGATTAATAATTCCATTAAGCCTACTGCCAGCAGGCACATTTAAAGAAATATAATCTGATTGATTGGGGTAATGAGGGACTTAAAATTAGCTATGCATTTAACTTGTCTGCGATATCTTCACGTTAGAAAATCATGGTTTTCGGGGATCGACACCTCCCCCTTTTCAGGTAAAATGGCCACGCGCAATTATATTGATTACTGAAGTCTGGTTCGAATTAACGAGACCGAATCAGCCTTCGAGAAACCGAGATAACCCGACTTCAATCATCAGGTTCATTTAAGCTGGCTAATGGGACTTTTGATCGACTTAGTTGAACCAGGTACGGGGAATGGGGCCCAGGTCATGTAAAACATCTGACCTCTTTATTTGTTTATGTACTAGATTATTGGAGATTTTTTGTACGGACAACAATAAACAAATTTATCAGACGTGTTTGTGATTGTGTTCATGCATTTGTATCTATGTGTCGTGTCTTTTGTGAGCATCCATACCGCAAAACAGGCAACAACCCAACCCCCCCCCCCCCCAACGTGGTCAGTAAAGCATTATTGAAAACCAAATCTGCCAACTACTCCACCGGTCTCATCTACCTCGATGGACAAAGTCAGGTTACAGCACATGGGGAGCTGGGCATCCATCGCTCCCCAACTCGCACAGGTACAGAATTGAACATTTTGATTATTCTTTCATAAAAAAAAAAAAAAAAAAAAAAAAAAAAAGAGGATATTTGTTTGGATCAAAAGAATAAAAAATGTCATACCCTCTAGAATAAAGAGAAGGTGGTTGCTATGCACATGACCAACAGAACGTCAGTGACTTGACTTCAGCCCTGTGGGTTTTGTATCTTTAAGGCATTTCGAGGTGTAAACCTCTTCTATATTGCTCCCAATTCGCCTCCTCGTTTTATTGAAATAACTAAGTATTGGTTAGGGAGGATTGTTGTTCAATTTGTTAGGCATAGATATATCAAAACAACAAAATATTTATGATGAAAATATTGCCCATCACAAGCGCAACCCCCCCCCCCCCCTCCCCAGCGTCCCCTTACGTCGCCACCACTGAAGGCACTGTTTTAAAACGAATGTCTCACTCGTCATCATGTCACTCATCCCGTCCCCTCCCCCCTCCCCTCTTTATCCATCTATTCCCTATGTCCGCTTGTCATTCTGTCTCCACTCCCGTCATCGGGGGCCATTCCCTCCTCCACGTTTCCTTCTATAGTAGGAAGCAGGGCTTCTTGGGCTTCGTCTCAGGAGGCTCCAGGGCTGCCAGGATGGCCTCATCAAACACGTTCTTCAGTCCCCGCTGAGAGAGAGGGAGAGAGACAGGGAGAGGGAGAGAGAAACAGGGAGAGGGAGAGAGACAGGGAGAGATAAAGACAGGGAGAGGGAGGGAGAGACAGGGAGAGGGAGAGAGAGAGAGACGGAGAGAGGTGTAGGGAGAGAGACAGGGAGAGAAAGAGACAGGGAGGGAGAGAGACAGGGAGAGAGAGCGACAGGGAGGGAGAGAGACAGGGAGAGAGAGATACAAGGGGAGAGAGAGGGAGACAGGGATGGAGAGAGAGAGACAGGGAGAGAGAGGTGTAGAGAGAGAAAGGTGGAGGAGAGTGAGGGAGGTGGAGAGAGGAGAGCGAGGTGGAGGAAAGAGATAGGGAGGTGGAGGAGAGAGAGAGTGGGGGAGAGAGAGGGGGAGGGAGGGAGGGGGAGACAGAGAGAGGAGGGTTAAGTGTATATGAAGATGGTATATGAAACTGGGTCTAAAAGTTGGCCTGTCTCAAGGAATTTACCTATCTCAAGCCTTGCCTCTTGCCACTTCCCTCCGAGTTTGAGATAGATCAACTGATCATTATATGATATTCTGTACCCGCAAAAAACTAAAACAAAAGGCTGGCTGCCACAAAACAGTCACATCTAGAGACCTCAAAACCTACTCTAGCGAGGCCTTTAACCTTGAACTGGAGAGCCTGGACTGGTCAGATGAACTCAATGGTACACTGGTTGAAGAAACATGGCTTGGTTTCAAAACCAAATTCTCAACAATACTAAACGACATGGCCCCCCTAAGAACCACCAGGGTAAAAAATCGCGCTGAGCCGTGGATGCACTCCGAAATACTGGCCGCTATGAAAACCAGAGACAAAAAATGCTCTGAGTTTCGTAAAAGTCAGTCAAAGCTTACTAAAAGCACGAGCAGTGAACTCCAAGCCCACGTGACTGAACTCAAACTAGAAAGAAACAGACTAAGAAACGACGTAAACTCCATGATCAAAACTGCAAAAAAGAATTTCATCAATGACAAAACTGAGGAAAACAAAAACAAACCACGTGAACTTTGGAAATTACTCAATAATCAACTAGGATGCAGTAAAAAACTTAAAACCAGATTCTCAAACATAAACATAAAAACGGACAACACGCTCATCACAGACAAGCTGGATGTAGCCAATTACTTAAACATTTTCTTCACAAACATAGCCACAACACTGGTAAACAAACTACCCTCCCACTCAGGGCTTTATGGGGTAGAACACATAGTAGCTTACTACAAAAACCTAGGGGTCCGCAAGGACGACTTCAAGCTGGAAATGGTAACAACAGATGAGGTACTCAATAAACTGAGCGCCCTCCAACCTAACAAGGCCACTGGCCATGACAACATCCCCTCCAAATTCCTCAGAGACTCAGCAGCCGCCATCACCCCAATCATCACACACATAATAAACCTCTCCATAAAACAGGGACACGTCCCCAAGGACTTCAAAATTGCGAGGGTGACCCCTCTGCACAAAAAGGGCAGCAAATTAGACCCAGGCAACTACCGCCCTGTTTCTATTCTCACCTCCATCTCGAAAGTCATGGAAAAAATAGTCTACGAACAGGTCGAAAAGTACCTAGCGGAAAAAAATCTAATCTACGAATTCCAATCTGGCTTCAGAACATCCCACTCCACTGACACATGCCTTCTCTATTTGAATGACCACATCAAACAAGAGGTGGACGCAGGCAAATACTGCGGCATGGTCATGCTGGACCTACAAAAGGCCTTTGACACGGTCAATCACTCCATTCTGATTGACAAGCTAAAAGCAATTGGTTTTGATAGTCTATCAGTGAGCTGGATGCAATCCTACCTTGAGGGGAGGGAACAGATGGTGGAGGTAAACGGTACCCTATCCCCCCCTCTCACAGTGAGCTGTGGTGTTCCACAAGGAAGCATACTAGGACCGCTACTGTTCCTAATTTATGCAAATGACATGTCGTCAGCTTGTGACTGCAACTTGTTCCTGTTTGCGGACGACTCAGCCCTGCTGGTCTCTGACAAGAACAAGTTACAGGTTGAAAAAACCCTCAGCTCGGAACTAGGCAGAATCTGCATATGGCTCGCTGATAACAAACTATCATTACACATGGGCAAAACAGAGTCCATTCTCTTCGGTTCAAATAACAAACTCAGCAAGACCGACGGCTTCTCAGTTACAGTGGGTGACAATATTGTCACAAGGAAAGATGAAATTACCTACCTGGGTTCCATCCTAGAGGCTAATCTCTCCTGTGACAAAAAGTCAACCAACGAACTCGATTCTTGTACCGGATCTCCTCTCTGGTAAACAAGAATACCCTGAAGACTCTGGCAGGAGCACTCATTCAGGGGTACTACGACTATGCTTGCACCTCATGGTACCAAAGCACCTCAAAGGCGCTAAAAACAAAATTACAAACATCTCAAAACAAACTGGTCAGACTACTGCTTGACCTTACTCCTAGAACCCACCTCACCCCTGCCCACTTTGACAACCTAGGATGGCTTAGAGTAGATGACAGAGTACAGCAACTTGCAATGGGCCTGGTCTACAAGATACACTACACGACCAAGGTACCCATGTACATGGCAAAATACTTCCCAAAGGTCAGTGAATACCACAATCACAACACCAGAGGGAGCTCCACAAATCATGTTAAACCCAGATTCGGCTCAAATAAGGGACTAAACACGTTTCGCAATTATGCCACATCAATGTGGAACGCCCTACCCAAAGCTGTAAAGGAATGTGGATCACTACCCACTTTCAAAACCTCTCTCAAGAGACACCTACGGGAGACTGCAATTCAACACTGGCCCCTGTAAATATCCTAACCCAACCCCCTCCAATGTACAGTCATTTACCTAGTATGGTTTTGTCAATAGTCCAATGTACAATTTTGTTTGTTTGTACAGAGTCTCCCCCCCCTCAATGTACAGTTTTGCTTGTTTATACAGTGTGCCCCCCCCACCCCCAACCACCTCCAATGTAAATTACCCAGTATGGTTGTCAATATCCCAGTGTACCCAACCCCCCCCACCCAACCTCCTCCAATGTACAGTTTCTACGTCAAATGTATATACTCCCTTTTCTTGACTCCTTCTGTATCACAAACAGTACTGTATTTGCAAATCTGGTATGTCATAAATGTATAGATGTAGCAGTACTGACTATCTGTATGTCATGTATGTCATATATGTCCTGATGAATTGAAAATGGGGGACCCTGGTGTAAACAAGACGAAAGTCTTTCTCTGGTCTGCATCCCCTTAACAATTGTGTGTATTGAGCTGTACTGTATTGTACCCATTCTGCAATCTGTTAATAAAGTTTTCAATCAATCAATCAATCAGTCCCCTCCGCCTTCCAAACCAATCCATCCTGCCTCAACCACTGCCGACCCATCTCCAATCTCCCCTTCCTCTCACCTCCTCTCCCTCTTCAACCCCACCTGCTCTCCGACAACTTATTTGAAGGCATCTTGAAGTAACAAGAGAAAACCAAGGCGTTTTTAAGTGAAAAAAGATTACATTTATTTCATGGGCAAGTTCTATGAATAGAACATGATTGAAATTTTAACTCTCGGTGTCTAGTGTTCTTCGAGTTCTCAGTCAAGTGCCTTGGTTTTTCTCTTCAAGAGATGTTCATACCTTCTACCAAAGAGCACCTTCTTTTTATTGCTGTTAGTTTCAAGAAGCTCTCCTGTTCCATGGTCTTTTAACCTATGTCAACCTCTTTTCTATCTTTCATTCTTGGCAGATTTAGTCAGTAAATTGTGAACCATGACATGAAGGTATCTTTTTCTCTTAACCTGCTGTAACTTAGCCTTTCGTTTTTGTCATCCGTTTCTAATGCATTATGGCAGGAATAAATCAAAGTGAAGCTTATTGAATGAATGAATGAATGAATGCAAGGACTGTAAGCCGTTGACCCTAAAATCACTGCTCAGTGACATTCATCCACTCTGTGCCAATCTTCCCTTTCATAGCTAAAGTAAAAGGGCTTTTCTTCTGAGGATAAACTGCACAGCCTCTCCACACTATGTTAGTACTTGTGCAGCACAGGAGATAACTGGAATGTAAAGCGCTAACATTTCTACCGCTAACTATGTGACTGGGAGACCGCAACACGTTGAAAACGGTGCACAGAGGGTTGAAGCAAACGCTTCGTCATATTGGAGTAGCTTCCTTGCTCGCATAATATACTCTTGCTGCAGGTATTGCGTTTAGCTGTATTCCATCTTTTTGTGAAGCTCTTTTGTGAAACTTTGGTGCTGTTAGCCACCGGCCACGGTTAGCCATGGTCCAGCAAAAGTAAACAAAAGAGTCTGCTAACGTGGTTTGCTGACGCAACAAGTGAAATGACGTTTGGTCTGAGCAACAGGTCCTGGCAGTTGAGTAGATTTTGTTAGGTCAATGTAGCCACTAGGGATGGCTACCGAATTAGGTACTTTTTAAAAAGGTACCTACCGAATCACGTCGATACTACTGAGTACCGATTCACGTGAGATCCGTCGGTGCCATATTTCGGTACAGTAAAAAATATATGTATAATTTTAACTTTTTTTTTCTTCACGTCAACGTTCACACGCACAATATATACGCTTACCTAGGATTTGACTTGATTAAACAACAAAGCAGTCGGGGCAATGGCAAGCCGAAAAACGGTCGAAAGTGTGGTTATTTGAAGTTTGGATTTTCTTTTTCACAACTGAGGTAGGTAGATTACATTTTTAGAGACTAAAGTACCGGAAAAAAGGTACCGTTGGGTACCGGTATCGATTCACAGGTACCGTATCGGTTCAAATGTGAACGGTACCCATCCCACTAGCCACTGACCTATATTATATGGTGGGGGGGGGGGGGGTTCTTTTTCCAGTTCACACACATCTATTTTTAGTCACAAATGCGAGTGAAACGCTCACACTGTCGAGCCCGGCCTCCTTGACCTGAGTATTGTCTTCAATACCATGAGCCATAACATCATGCGCACCAGACTCCCAAGACCTTGGTATTGAAGGCACTGCATTGGGTTGGCTCCAGTCCTACAGTCCCTCACCAACAGATCACACTTTGTTTCTCTCAATAACCACTCCTCTGACACATCCAGTCACACGAGGCATCCCCCAAGGCTCTATACTCGGCACGCTCCTCTTCATTATCTACATCTTCCCTCTTGGTCAGATTATCCGCCATTTCAACCTGAACTTGATACACGGATGACACGGCTATATATATATATATATATATCTATACCTCAGCACCAAATCCCCCCCCCCCCCCCACAACATGTTCAAGAGTGACAAAACACAACTGCTCCTCATTGGCTCCAAGTCCACAACCCCACACCCTCCGCTGACAGCAGAACCGTCTCCCCCTCCTCCCAAGCAAGCAACCTCGGCATGATTCTCAACCCCACCCTCTCCCTCGATGCTTACATTTACATCCACCAAACTGTGAAATCCTCCTCGTACCATGTGCGCAATACTGCAAAGATTCATCCCTCCCTCTCAAGCCCTGCAGCTTAAACACTCATCCAAGTCCTTATTTTCTCCCGTCTTAAAACTATTGCAACTCACCCTCCAGGACATTGGCACCAGGCCCGTCAACAAGCTCCAGATGGTAAAGAATGCATCTCCCTACCTTGTAACCCACATCCTGGCCAGAGCTGAATCGATTTCTCGAGTAACTCAAGTTACTCTATTACAAATCATCGAGGCACGATAATTACTGTTGCACAACACGCTTCCGCTTTGGAAGGCGAAGAGATTTTAGGGGCGGATTGCAAAATGGAAGAATAGAGAGAAAACGAGACCCTAGAAAATGCCAGAAATTGTCAAAGGTTTCAACTTCAACTTACTTTATTTTCCTTTCAGAACTTCATTTGTGCAGTGGTTAAAAGAAACATACAGTCACAATACATAAGACACTCACCACTATAAAAAAACACCAGCTTCGTTAAAACTACAGTAAAAAATACCACTATAAAAAAACAGCAACTACATTAAAACTACAGTACTTAAAGCATGATATATTAAAATCCATGTGGAGCAGTTCTCAGGGATTAAAGCAAAAAAAAATCTCCTGACTGAAATTTTTTTCAGGCCAAGTCATATTCTTATTTTAACCTCCACTGTATTTCTTTTTAATAGCGTTGGCGTTTTAAGGGAGCCTACTTGTTTCGGTTTCGCCGATAATCCAATGTACAGTTACCCCCCCACCCCGCCTACCCAACCCTTCCCTCCCCAACCACCTCCAATGTACAGTCCCCCCCCCCCTCCACCCAACCTCCTCCAATGTACAGTTTCTTCGTCAAATGTATATGCTCTCTTTTTTAGACTCTTATTGTATCACAAACAATACTGTGTAAATCTGGTACGTCATAAATGTATAGATGTAGCAGTATTATCTATCTGTATGTCATGTATGTCATATATGTTATGATGAATTGAAAATGGGGGACCCTGATGTAAACAAGACGAAAGTCTTTCTCTGGTCTGCATCCCCTTAACAATTGTGTGTATTGAGCTGTACTGTATTGTACCCATTCTGCAATCTGTTATAACAATCAATCAATATTTAACCGATTGCAGAATGGGGTACAATACAGTACGGCTCAATACACACAATTGTTAAGGGGATGCAGACCAGAGAAAGACGTTTGTCTTGTTTACATCATCAGGGTCCCCCATTTTCAATTCAGTGACATTTATGACATGCATGACATTGACATCATGACATTTATGGCATAGGGACATACTACAGGTATATAGTACTGTTACATTTGTGACATATACGATATGCAAATATACAGTAATGTTACCCATTTCCTGACAGAGAGAATATATACGGTGGGGAGGAGATTGTCTACAGATACACCTGTGTGATGTTGCTACGGAGTTAAGCTAATAAACGTATACTCACAACCACAGCAGGGGACTCACATATTGTACTGTGAAGTAACACGACAATGACAAACGTGTTGTTTCTGTTTTTCTTTTTGACATCGTTGCGGCACACGGAACAAGTTAACTCACCACTACAGCCCCCAGTAGCGCTGCCTAGCCAGTCTCTTCAAACGTCCTCTCCTCTCGAAACTTTTTGTTAGGTGGTCCCGCTCATCCTTTTCATCTGAGAACCCCGCGGTGGGTTCTCTTTTTAGTGGCCGGCTTACTCCTTCCATTTAACAGACGCTATTAAGCTAACGTTAGCTAATCGGTATATAGCAGCGAGTGCAAGCAGCGTGGTGGCTGTGACGTTGGTAAACAAGCAGTTGACGCGTGAGGCTGCAAAAAAGGCGACCCGTCTCTCGAGTCGCTGAGTGATGATGACTGCTTGGCGCGATAGGGGAAAAAAAGCCCTTTTCCATATTTGGCGCCTCTGATTGGCTCAATTTTGTTTCAATCTGTATGCATCTACAAATCATGCAAATACTTCCGTCAGACTGCGAATCAAATGGACGGATCTCCCCAATCAAATTGACGGAAATCCGTCTGGAGACGGAATGCTTTAATGCATGAGTTCTATACAGTAAGTCCTTGGGGGGGGGGGCATTTAACTGTATGAGTGACTCTAATCATAATGTTATCTCCCCTCCTACTGTATAGACAGTGGCATTCAGGGATGTGTCTTATCTTTTCAGATGGGGATCCTTGAGACACAATCTAATCAAACAGGGGTCCGCAGCGCGCGCACACACACACGAACATGAAACGTATTCAAAAACGTATAAAAAAACGCCACAAATACACTAGTCTAACCATGGCCTTTAAGTCTAACGCACATGTATCTCCCCTGTGCCCCTCCCCTCACCTGTGTTAGAGCAGAGCACTCCACGAATTTTACGGCCCTGAGGTCCTTGGCTAGCTTGTCGCCGCTCTCTGAGCTCAGGGGCCTCTGCTTGTTCTTGGCCAGCTTCTCCACCGTGTTGCTGTCGTCCCGCAGATCCACCTGGGTCCCCACCAACAGGAAGGGGGTCCTGGGACAGTGGTGGGAGATCTCTGGCACCCACTGGATGGAGAGATACATATAAAATATATACATATAAAAAAGCATTTTCTCTCCACTTTCTCCACTGAGGAGAGAGAAAATAGAGTGAGAGAGAGTGCGATATACTGTAGAACAGGGGTGTCAAACTCAATTATCAAGGAGGCCAAAAATAAAGATGATTTCGCGGGCCGGACACATAATACCTAAAATGGGTTTTCCAGAGGTCACCAGCTTCATTGGTCATTTTTGTTTATCTATTCAATTTGTGCATACCAGCTCAATATGTTGTTGTAAATGCACTTTTGTTCACATAGAAAGCAACCCTCATCTCTTTCTACCGTAGCTTTCACTTATCTTGCGAAAAACCAATAATTTCCATGGATTTGATTTCAGAGTAAGTGTGATGAATTAGCAATAATCCACTTGATAACAGATTGAGTCGTGTGAAACAAGATGACTGACAAGCTTTTAAAAAGAGAAAGTAAATAAAAATACAAGGTATAACTGAAGGCTAAATACTGAGACCTCCTCCAATGGTCAACAAAAGCAGAGTCGATGCATTTCTATTCAATAAAGAGTAAGACATGATGCAGATTAACGCTCTGTGCGTTTGCTTGAAAAGTCGAAACATTTGTATTGCTGCCTAGTGAGACAGAGGTGCGCTTGATTTCGATCACAGGCCAGTTGAATTGCGCCCGGGAAAGGCAGCGTGCCAGAATTAATCGATAGGCGAATTCGGCCAGCGGGCCTCGAGTTTGACACATGTGCTGTAGAAGGATTAGGTTTTACAATACGTTAAAAAAGTGAATCACTGAACCTCTACGGAGGAGAAAAGGGAGCTAGGCAGCTAGGCCCAGCTGAGTCCTCACTTAGTTTAGATGAAACTTTTTTAACCATATTAACACATTCGGCGCCAGACCCGAGATAAGTCGGGTTAACTCGCCATGCGTTGGACGCCAGACCCGAGATATCTCGGGTTTCGATTGTTTTTTCTTTTATTTGATATTTTTATTCATTATTCATCCACTGACCTCTGTGTTGCCATAGGAAAGGATTTTGAGATCGCCAAAGATGGCAGTGTCGCCCACCCTTTGAAACCTTATATCTCACCCTGTGTTACAGGGCAGACACACCAGTCGCGCTCCAAGGCAGGCAGGCGGGCGACCAGTGCTTCACTTTCGCTCCCATGTTAACGGACATAGCTGTGCCCACCGGCCGCAAGCGGGCGCGCGACTCGTGGGCTGGAAGCAATCGTTTTCCCTTTGGTTGGATTCAGAGGTGTGCGCTATGGGCATTTTCACAGAAATACACTCGATATCTGAATTATTACCACACTATGTTGTTCAACCAGCTAACCAGCTGTCTGTATCTTTCCCAATACAAATAAACCATATTACTATACTAGTACAGTCACACTGATCATCATTCTAAAATTAATTCTAACCAATTATATAATAACTGGTTATACATGCAAAATGGACAATAGAACACTGGAAGTGGAAATCTTAAAAAAATCTTCAAACGGGGACTGACTTCGCAATAGACTAGTAGGGCTGTCGCGGTATGACATTTTTTCACTGCGGTTGTGTGTGTGGCTAATCACCATGGGATGCGGTGGTACCGCACTTGTGTATATATATAAAAATAAAAAAAAATAAGTTTTCATTTTTATTTAAATATATATATATACACACACCTGTATATATTTTTTGTATTATTAAGACATGAGAGTTTACCCGCAATCGTGATTAGAAAATTATTCTAAGGTCGTAGGAGTCCCGAAACTATTTCAAACATGTTTGATAATCTATCCATTTGTCCCTCAACATTGTAGAGCATCCCACCAATGGAACTCAATACCTCAAACAATTAGAGTGTCAACATCATATCATTCATTCAAGTGCAGGGTTAGGGAATGGCTCATTGATAACCAGAATTGTCAACACTGAGGTGTCTGTGTGTGGATATGGTGCGTTTGTCTATGTCTGGGTCCTTTAATATGTCATGATGTGCTCTGTCCTTGTGTCCATGACTGTATTGTGACCTGTATCCCTATTGTATGTCTATGTGCTTTTGTTGTGTTTTTATTCTAATGTTATTTATCTTGATTTTATTCTGTTTTTATTGCTAACCCTTTTTCACACAGGATTTTTGCCTGTGCCTTCTGGCAGGGGGACTGCCAATGGAAATTAGCCTTTTGGCTAAAATTGGGTGCATTTACATTTGTAAAATGTTTTATTAACACTTTGAGTGCCACTCACGAGATTTCTCGGTTTTTTTTAGGTGGTTGCATGCCACTCACGAGATTTCTCGGATTTTTTTTTTTTTTTTTTTGCGATCTGAAAAATTATTGCATCACCCGAGCCTACCCGAGTATAGCCGAGGGGCGCCGGCGATCACTGTGGAAAAAAGCGCCCCCTGTCGTCTCCCAGATGACATAAGTGATTTTGGAATGGACTCAATGAAAATGAATGGGGAAAAAAATCCGGTACTCCACATTTTCCAGTTCACTGATCCAGCCGGGGTTACTAGAGTTCATTCTGGAGCCTCAGAGCCCCGTGGATCATGGAGTTCTACTGTATCGCGTTGGATCCATACACGTATCGATTTTTTCGAATGGTGATCAGGAATTGGAATATACCAGTTGGATACCATCTGATGTCAGGTAAGGACTCTATGTTATCAGTGGTAGGATAATCAGAGTAAGTTTGATGAAGTTATAAGCTGTTTTGTGAAATGTCTTCTTTCGGTTTCACTGTAAAAGTCCGTGAGGAAATCAACGGAGCGATTATCAGTGCGCGGCCGTAATGTGCGTGCGTGCACGTATAATATTGATCATCTAGCGTTTATTTGAAAACGATTCATAAAAAGGCCGACGAATATCAACGTTGTGGAATATTCCACTAAAAGACGATTTTCATAGAATGCTCCAGAATGAGCTGTTTTTTATATCAAAACAGGGGCTTTTCTAACTGCTCTGAAACGGCAACGACGCGATAAAAAAACAATCTGCCTTCACAGCACTGACTGGAAAATAGTCTTTGATAATGCGATGGGCAGATTAGACACATAGCCATAATTTAAAACATAGATTAGGCGATATTAACGTTAACATTGGCGCCGATGGTGGCATTCAAGCGGTAAAACGGAAAACCAGGCGTGGCGCTGAAAGTGTTAATGTACGCTGTCCCCCTTGATCAAATAAAGTAAACCTAACCTAACCTAACATTCTGAAATGTGATCAAAGTAGATTAGGGTGTTGCCTGCTCCTATAAGAGTGATGCGTTGTGGGATATATACAGTAGGTCTACGCAAGCAGCGAATAGTCAGTCACACATCCCTTCTCCAAACTAACGTTATTTGAGCGAACATTTAACGTTATAAGTAGGGCTGTCAGTTTATCGCGTTAATTAGATTAATTAATTACACAGCAAATTATCGCGTTATGAAAATTTACTAAAAATTAAAAGAAAAATGTTTTTTTTATTTTTTATCTCATTCATTCCATAATAACGTAGAATACACATTTACAGACTTTTTTAATATTATGGTCCATTTGCATGTTCTTGGTATCTGATTCTAGGGACATCTATGGATCTCAGGGAATGTATTCCCAGTGTCAGAAATACTGTGTCTGTTACTAGGCTTGAGTAAATTGTAATGAACCAAATGAGAATATCTCTATAAAAAAGAAATCTTTGACTGTGAATAACACCATGCTAAAATTGACCAGACCTGAAAAATCTAAGCAAATTAATAAATGGAAGATGATTAAACAGAAGGTTTTGTAGATACAGTACTGAATTCTGCCATGGGTTAGGGTTAGGGTTTTGAAATTTGAAATATGATTATAGAATATAGAATATCAGGCATAAAATAGTTATGCGATTAAAATGCAATTAATTAGATTAATTAATTACAAATCCTGTAATTAATTAGATACATTGTTTTAATCGCCTGACAGCACTAGTTATAAGTAACACTTTTAACGTTAGTGAATTTTAATGCACATACATAGCTAGTTAAATATCACAACTTGTGTCATTGTTCATCATTGGGGAAACTAGCCAATTAGCTAATGTTATAGATAGCGAACGTTAACGTAAGGTTATGTATATAACCAAGTTCTATGCGTTATGGTGACGCTCAGCATCATACTTGCACTGTACTTCACTTCGTGCACGTGCACTGAATAAAAAATTCCACCATGTACCTTTACATCCCAACATTCGTCTGGCCACACCCCCATCCGCTTACCTTCATAAGCAGGTGTGTGGTCACCTACTCGCCTCCTTCCCAAACTTTCACCACAAGGCGAGATCAAGGGCCGCAGCGGCGTCTGATGCTGAGCGTCACCATAACTCATAGAACTTGGTTATATACATAACCTTACGTTCTATTTCGTTATGGATCTCGCTCAGCATCATACTTGCACAAGGGAGGCTGAGCGAGAGCCATAGCCCAACAAATTTACCCCGCTGAGGCCCCCCACAACCATCAGACCGGGGAGGACCAAGCCCCGCCGACCCTCCCTAATGGAGGATACCCCCCCTATTGGAGGCTTACGGGAGGGAGACGGATCCGACCGTGCGAAGAGGAACTCAAGCAACCCAACGCACAGGGTGAGCAGACCGTGGCTTGACCCCACGACTACACACACGCACAACCCGCATGCCACCAGGGAACGAACGGAAGGAACAACCTCGTTACTGCCCCCAAAATCACGGGGTCAAGAGCAAACCCAACCCCGTGGCAAGGCTGTAGCAGTGGAGTGCGAAGGAAGACCCAGACCCACCGAAGGGACTGGATCCCCCGGAAAAAGGGGGCCCGGAGAGGTCAATGACGCCAGGCATCAAGACCCCACCAGGCGGTCACTCAGTGACACCGCTCCCCACATCGCCAGCGTATTCGGATAAGGCCCCTCCAAGAGTGGGCCCTTTCCCCCCAATAGCACACCGCCTGGCACACTGACCCTGCAGAACAGGCAGTCAAGCATGGCCGTAAGCACTCAAAAAGGTCAACCAACGGAAGCAGGCAGCGCACCGGGGAAACCAGGCAGCAGGCTGTAACCTGAGCCTGGAGCATTGCGGACGAGACAGGCGCCAAAGGAGTCTGTTTGTCAGCTGAAAACAGCCCCCCCGGCGGAAGGGGCGTATGCTGGCGTTGTTGATCACCATGACAAAGCCTCCATCAAAAAAAAAACACCCAGAGGGGTCGAGGCAGACATGATTGGCAGACGTCATGAACGTGCAGGGGCACACTCAACCGGGCAACCCGGGAGTTGACACTGCTCCAACATAACAGGGAATCAACTACCCTCTCGGTACAGACGGTGGTTGTTCCTATAACCCCTCAAGAAAAAAGGGTTATCCCAGGCCTACGGTATCAACAAAACTTTACTTCGGACCGGGCCCGGCGGCTCGGGAAGCACACAGGGTTACCAGAGGAGGTCCAGAAGACCACCCCAACAGCCCCCTCTTCGCCATGCGTGAGAGAGGAGCGAAGAAAGGAGAACCAGCCCCTTATGATAGTGCCAGGTACAAAAGAGTACCCAACAAAGGGTCTCCAAAACGCCTAACCCTGTGACACCCGGGCCGACCCGGCATGTTCCCCCCCGAAAAAAGCCCAAGTCCCTCAGGGTACCAGAACAGCAGAACTGCATCCCCGGCGGACAACGGGTTAACTGACCTGGACCAGCGTGACCAGAACCAGCTAGAGATTGTGTTCCGGAAATAAATGACTGGTCACTCCAGTATGCCAACCGCCTCGCCGATTTCCCTTGGGGAATTGGCTTCCGTAACGGTTCCCACACCACCTCCGGACAAAGGAGCACGGCCATCGGCCTATCAAGCCGTGGCACGCCCTCTCTCATACCGTCGACCAAACCCGCCACCCGCGTGACTGGCACGTAGGCGGGGGTGCGTTTGCGACTGCCGCCACCGCCATGAGCTCGGGAAACAAAGCCTGCAGTTCCCCCTGCAGACTTTCCTCCACCGAGCCTGCATCCCTCACATACAGCAGGCTACCACTGGTCAAGGAGCCACACTCCGATGTGGCTGATAGCAGGGCATCCCGCCGACGAGTCAGAGGTTCTTCCCCAACGTCTTCGAACGAGGCGCCCCAAGGAGACATCTCACCCCCCTCCAGTGTTACCTGGGCGGGCGGGAGAGCTGTCTCCACCGGGCCTTCAAATAAGAACCCGTCCGCCTCTATCATGTAGTCCTGTTTCCATCGGGCATGTAGAGACCGACGCATCCTCACCTGGCTCCAGCAACTCACCAAAACCGGGCCGTTCGCGTCTGCAAGCCACCATCTTGCGACGGGAGCGAGCCGACACAAAAGGTTTGCGTCTCAAATCCCCTGCAACCAAGGGAACCGGCCGCCCAACAGCGGACGATTCCTCGGAAACAGAGGAACCAGAGCCGGAACCAGGCCATCGCACAGACGACGGCACCGGTGCACCAGCTCCTTGGAGAGGCAAACTACCCATTGGACGCCTACCGGGCGTGGCTGTCAACCACGAGAGAGGTAACAGCCCCGCTCCAAGACGTACGACGGAGGCGGAAATGGAGAACCGCTGGTGAAGAGTAGCGTTGTGACAACGACTCCCCGAAGTAGACATTATGACTTAGGTTTTTCTATCGAAAATATGAGAGAAGAAAAAAATAAGCACAATGTAAACACGTCTCAACTTTCTTCAGCTAACAACCTCGTCAAGTGGGGATCTACCGAAGGCACTTCCTTGTGGTGAAAGTGAAGAAGGAGGCGAGTAGGTGACCACACACCTGCTTATGAAGGTAAGCGGATGGGGGTGTGGCCAGACGAATGTTGGGATGTAAAGGTACATGGTGGAATTTTTTATTCAGTGCACGACACGTGCACGAAGTGAAGTACAGTGCAAGTATGATGCTGAGCGAGATCCATAACGAAATAGAACTAATGTTTGCAAACAAAGCTAACGTTATCCAGTTGACATTACAGATCATAATATCTATGATAACGTTTCTATATGAATTGAAAATGGGGGACCCTGATGTAAACAAGACAAACGTCTTTCTCAGGTCTGCATCCCCTTAACAATTGTGTGTATTGAGCCGTACTGTACCCATTCTGCAATCTGTTAAATAAAGTTCATTCATTCATTCACGTTAACTAAGTGAGAGTAGGGAAACGTTGATGTAGTCAGAGTGTAGCGGGAATGGTAGAGAGAGGCAGCACTTAATTTGCGTGTAACGTTTGCAAACAAAGCTAACGTTATCCAGTTGACATTACAGGTCATAATAGCTATGATAACGTTAACTAACATTAACAAAGTGAGAGTAGGGAAACGTTAATGTAGTCCGAGTGTAACGGGGACGGTAGAGAGAGGCAGCACTTAATTTGCGTGTAACGTTAGTCAATAACATTAAGAATAGAGAGCTGCAAACGGAAACAAATGCCCAGTCCTTGAGAACGGTTTTCTGGTCTACTGATTGATTGAAAACTTCATTAACAGATTGCAGAATGGGTACAATACAGTGAAATGTACATTGGAGGTGGTTGGGTGGGTGGGGGGGGGGGGAACTGTACAAGCAAAGCTGTACATTGGATATCGACGAAACCATACTTGGTTCCAAGAAGAGGGTCCTGTATATTCTTGGGTTAGGTCATTTACTGTACATTGGAGGGGGTTGGGTTAGGACATTTACAGGGGCCAGTTTCGAATTGCAGTCTCCTGTAAGTGTTCTTTGAGAGTGGTTTTGAAAGTGGGTAGTGATTCACATTCCTTTACAGCTTTAGGTAGGGCGTTCCACATTGATGTGGCATAATTGCAAAACGTGTTTAGTCCCTTGTTTGAGCCGAATCTGGGTTTAACATGATTTGTGGAGCTCCCTCTGGTGTTGTAGTTGTGGTATTCACTGACCTTTGGGAAGTATTTTGACATGTACATGGGTATCTTGTATCCGTCACCACATTACAGTACAGAAGTCCAGCTAGTTATAACAAGCAAGTTACATGACCGGCACTTCGGCCCGGGAGTGTTAGGAGAACGCTCCCCTGTACTCTACTACGGTTCAGATTAATACAGGAAAAGGTATACATTGGGTGCTCGACTCCGGGATATGAAAATAAATCCTGATTTCATCTGCGAGTTGTAAACTGTATGGAAACGTGAAGTTAGCTCATGCTACTGGAAAACGGACACACGAGGCAATCTCGTCATTAAATTAACAGAGTTAAAAATGATATGGGAGTTTTTTTTCTTTTTTTTTTTACCGTTGTCGCGGTTGTTTGTTATCCATCCGTGGGTGCCTTGACACACCGTGGTGATGCGGTTACCGCGACAGTCCTAAGACTAGGCATTTACAGCTGTTCCAATGTAAATGTGCTTTCCTCCATGCACTTTCGCCCGCTCTGAAGTCGGACTCTGTGTGCTCAGCCGGCTGGTGTGTCTACGCTGTTACGGTTAAATCCCTCCGGGCGCTAAATTTAGACGTAGCCGAGTAAATGGCTTCATCCGACCACTTCGAAAGGCATCTGGCACACTCAATCCATAAGTTGTGCCAAATTATGTCCGGGACCAGATGGACACAAATACTGGAAATCGCGACCAGATTCTTTTTAGAATACCCCCTGACATCAATTTCAGCTTGATCCAACAATGTTTTCATATCGATCCAGCTGATCAGCGTCTGTAGGGTTCAACATGAACGCCGTTACTGGCCATCAAAGCATAACCCCCCCCCCCCCCCCCCCCCATTCATGCATTCATGATGAAACATAATACCTATTATATACATTTGATTTGGAAATAGTAGGGTGTCCAGGCAAGAAATGCCAACGCTTATAGTAGAATACACGTAGCGCCCTATAACTCAGCTTTTCAGGAATTATCCCGGATCACTCCTAAACTATACTTATATTCACCACGGGATACGTATGCACCACGCGAACGTATGCATGAAAAAATTAGCTCTCCAAACATAGTGACGCACAGTGAAAATATGTTATGGAAACGACACACACACCTTCTCTTTGACATTCTCGAAGGAGGAGGGCGATACGACGGAGAAACAGACGAGGAAGACGTCGGTCTGGGGGTAGCTAAGGGGCCGCAGCCTGTCATAGTCCTCTTGACCTGTAGGGGGAGACATAACACTTAAATGAACAACAACGTTTACAACTTACAGATTGTGAACAACAAGTCACCAGGAGGGGTACATCTCTGGCAGCTATGGGTCAGTGGCATTGTTCGTCAAGAATAGTAGGGTACATAATAGTAAAAAGACAGTATGTAAGAGGGAATTGAGACATCTGCTTGTCCAACATTGCCCAATAATGTTGCCTAAAATGTTGGCCAGTGTTATCACCACCAGCAGAGCAACAAGGAGTAGGGTTCAGTTTAGCAATTCCTCCACTGGCTTGAACAGAACACAAAATACCAGAGGGATTAATGGCTGCCTCGAATAATAACAGACGATATGTAGGGAGGGTAACTGCATGCATAAGTAACAGCTATCAGCGTTAGCTGTCTCACCAGTTTGCAGGCCTGGCAGCATTAGCAGTTATCAGCGTTAGCTGTCTCACCAGTTTGTAGGCCTGCTAGCGTTAGCTATAGCAAGTGTAACCATCTACATTCATATTGATGTCACCGACGGGCAGCGCCTACACATAGTTGCGGCGTGGTTCTGGATGGTTTCATGCTTGTTGTATCTAAAAGTTAATGGGCCTTGTTTATCAATATTTCTGTATGTGTAAAAGGTTGAAAAGTTGCAAAACAGAACCGCACACACATATTCTGGGAATGTCAGAAAATAAGAAATTATTGGGAAGGAATAGGAGAGACAATAAACGGAATAATAGGATACGAAATACCCCACAGGTTTGGTGCTGTATTTAGGGAATCTGACGCAGGAAGATATACAGGGGGAAGACAGATGATATATGATAAAGATACTACTAGTGGCAACCAGGAAAGCAATAACCAGACTGTGGTACAAGGAAGATCCACAGACTAAGGATCAATGGGTAGGAATAGTTGAGGAGATACAAGAAATGGAGAGAATCACATATGCTGAGGTTACAGGATGAGAAATTCAAATCAAGATCGGAAAAATGGGAGGAATATAAGACAATTAGGAACGACACCACAGAAGAATGAAAGGAACTAATAGAAGAAATGTAAATGTAAATATACAATGTAAATACAAGGACGGTCAATGAACCCATGTCATATTTTGCTTTTCTTTTGTTTGTTTTGTTTTATTATGTCTGATGTTTTGTTGTTTGTGTGCATATGTTGAAAAATGAATGTTCAAATTCAAAAGAAATGCACATACAAATTTAAGTAAAAAAAAAAAGAATTGCAAAACAAAATAAACTATTTAAGGATTTTAATCTAATTTGAATTGGAAATGAGTTTAACAGTATAGTATGGTAAAAAGGGGCTCTATAAAGCTGTGCTAGACAGTACTAGTTTGAATTGAATCTTTGTCTTTCACTTGTGTTTACCTGCTGTGTCAAACAGCCCCAGGGTGTAGGGCTCCCCTCCGATCATCACTGTCACTGCATAGTTATCAAACACCTTAAGAAGAGGGAGAGTGAGAGGGAGAGGAAAAAACAAAATAGGAAGTAAAACTTTGCTCACAACATTTCTTTTGACAAGTATTTTGAGCAAAAAGGAAGTATAATCAAAGTCTGTCTGAAGAGACAAGTTGGTTCACTCCACTGTGATCTAGATAACGGGGACTAACAAGACCTATCTCTTTGATTCTGTATCTAAGAATCGGACATACATATCATTGTTTTTGCAGTATCATATCAGTGTTGTGTCCAGATCCAGCTGAACTAGGCTCGCCTAGTCCTGTTCTTTCATTTACTGATACACAGAATGGGTAATGGACAAATTTGCAGTCGAAAAATGCGTCCCCCCCCCCCCACTTAGATCAGCTTCAACGCGGTTTCTGCCACAGAGTCATCGGTTACCATGGCAACCGCTCACTGCAGCAACTCCCAGCCTTTTTGGCAGAGACCGTGATTAATTTAAAACGTCGTTAAAACTCACACTTCACCTCAGAAATGCAGTAAATTATAATGTTACTCAACATAAAATCACATGACATTTTCTCTGAATACATTCGTTTTTCATTGTTTCTGCCGTCTGTTCGCGTTATGGGTTCCCCCTCAGTGCTCCGTCTCCTCATTACATAGACCGTCTCTGGCATAATTACCTCCATCTTTATGTCCCTACTGTGGAAGTTCCCTTCAAGGCCTTTTGCCCCCCCCCCCTCCTTTTCCTCTCCTCACCTGGTCGTCCCTCCCTTCCCTTTTCTCCCAGAAAGCTTAAAAGGCGAATCCACAGAATGAGGAGGGGGTGCTTGAGCCTTTCTCCTGGCCAGAAAAGGTAAAGTCCTACTGAATTCCTGATCTAAAATGTATTTGATTAGTAATGTTTTAACAATAAATTCGTATGAACTATGAAGATTTGACCACACACATGATTAACCTCTCACCTCACTATGATGGTTTGTCTGTTTGGAAGTGTATGTATTGTACAGTATAGTATGTGTGTGCGCGCGTGTGTAAATATGTGTGCGTGTGTACATGTGCGTGTGCCTGTCAGAGGAGGGTAACAGGTTTCACCTCATTCCAACCAGTCTCAGGGATTCTTGTGAAAATATCTCCCTTCATAAATCTCTCTTTCCACGACGACCGCACGCATTTCCACAACCAAATCAGAGAAACCAAATCATCCAACCCTCTAACGATCCATTAGCCCCTGAGCATTTCTCCCTGTCACTCGGCCATGACGGCTTCCCGCTGGGCTGTAGGTCATGACGGCGCCATTCAGATGTCTCTCTGTGACGGCGCGGAACAAGGGGACCTATTGAGATCCACCCCGACTGCGACATGTTCCTGGCAGCCTCGGACGGCAGGGATGTGATCAGGAGGAACGACACGCAAAATAATGGGAGAGAAACGGAGGGGAACACGACTGGGAATGCTGTGTCAATGGAACAAGAATAATAATAATTCTTTGTAATTAATATCCAAGAAGGTTTTTTAGTTGCTTGTTTAAAGTAAAATAAATTCTTATTTACTGTACTTTGACTTCCTATAAAACAAGTTACTAGCTATATTTTATCATCAAAAACACTCCACAAAACTTTTTTTCTATCTACATAATTTCATTCAGAATATTTTCCTATGCATTTTTGTGGCTTGTGCCATCATCTTGCATATCCAATATTTATTTTGCAGGTGGGTCGGAGGGGAGCTTAATATCTTCTTAATATCTTCTTATCTTATCTTAATATCTGAAAATGAACGTTTCGGTGTAAAGGATCTCCGCTGGAGACAAAACGTTAAGCAAGAGTGGCGCATGAGAATTTCTTCATTTGTATGTGTATTGAGAGTCTAGCTGGAGACAAAGGACAAACAACCACCGTTCTGCCTCGGCCAGTCCTTCGGCAATAAGGCTCCACAACAGTGGGCAGGGACTGCTGCCTGCAGCCGAAGAACTAACGGCAGCAGAACTTGAGAACTACTAGGAATGTCTGATCTCCAAGTGTGATAACGAATGATGTATATCATGCCAGTTAGGGTACCTTATATATACACTGCACCTGTGTATACTGTATACTATACTTACTCATAGTATATATATATTCAGATTCTAAGTGTTATTGACCATATTTATTGTAATGTATAGGGCATACAAACCCTCATCTGCACCTTTGATTACACTGCCTACTTGCCCATATACGTATATTCAGAGTTCATTATTGTTTACACACACTGCCTATTTTTTACTTTCCTACTGTTCTATAATTTTATTGCCTATATTTATGTCTTCTACTATTACCATGCCCATAACCCCCCCCCCCCCCCCCATGCTGCCTGAATTTCCCCAAGGGATCAATAAAGGAATATCTTATCTTAACATTCCAAAGTCACACCATCTCAGTCTCCCTAGTCTCAAATATATCATCCCTGATGTATGGTAGAGGTGAAGCTAGGGCCTTCACTGCTGCGCTGTTTAGTACAAAATAAATATTGTACTAAAAAAAGCTTGATGTGGGGGTCATCTCTGGTTATTTCGTTTTTACTAATGATCCACCAACACTGCCGTCCTAAGCAATTTCACAAAAACAGCGTCTAAGAAAAACTAGGCCATACGCCATGGAATCTTTACCCTGATCTTCTACATGTGTCCAAATTGGGCCTTAAACTATCTGAACATCAGCCTCATAAATCTTTTATTTGCTAAATCTCCAAATCAGCCTCATAGCCTGCTGGTCCGTCTCCCTGGGCTCCAGCCTCCATTCCTTCTCTGTACAACCAACCACTTCCTTCTCCAAATCAGCCTCATAGCCTGCTGGTCCGTCTCCCTGGGCTCCAGCCTCCATTCCCTCTGTACAACCAACCACTTCCTTCTCCAAATCAGCCTCATAGCCTGCTGGTCCGTCTCCCTGGGCTCCAGGCTCCCTAACCTTCCCTCTCCCTCCCTAACCTTCCCTCCCCAAGTACAACCACTCCCTTCCATTTCATCATTCCCAGCCCCTCAGGCTATGGTGATGTGCAATAACAGAGCATACGGCCTGGATATTCGCATTTCAAACATGTCTAGTCGTCATGCCTTTGTGGTTTTGTGGTCAAGGAGTCTAATTTTGCCAGGATGTATTGGGCTATAGCCCACATGCCTGCTTCAATGTGCTACACTTCGCTCTCTGTAGCCTGCAGATACCTGTTTTGATGAAGATCATGACTAGGCCAGAGCTAAACTAAATGAGTGTCAGGGAGAAAGGAACCCAGGCCTTTTTGGATGGCGTGTCTGAAACTCACAATTTTTTATGTTACCTTGACGGAAGTCCTATACCTAGTATAATAATAATAATAACCAACAAATTCGAAGTGACAACAACAGTCAGTCAAATAGTAAGCTAATCTATGGTTGTGGCAATCTAAGCTAAAGGCTACTCGTATTTGGTAAGAAAAGAAGGAAGAAAGGAAAGGAAGCAAGGAAGGAAGGGTGTCCAGGTGCATTATAATGTGGCCTTGCAGGAGGGGATGTGGGGGGGGGGGGGTGAAAGAGAAAATCTACATAAACACTGAGAACAAGCCTCAGACTTCAACCTCTGGCTAACTGCAGTGCAGGGCAACCCTAGGTCACCTGATCGCTTAATCTTAATGTAGTTGCCTTGCCTCTCTTTCGCACATCACACATTCACACTCACGTACAGAGGTACTAGGCGGTTCGAGTTTAGGCATAAACACTGTGACACGTTGGGACACGGTGCAGAGGCGAGGCATGGAAACACACACACACACGATTATAATGTTTGGACACAACCCAAGATCAGAAAAGAAAAACCACACCAGGGAGGCTGCTAGGAATCCTAGACTGAAAACAACACGGTCCTATTCCTGGCCTGATAAGAGACATCTAGCCTAATTGTAGCCAAACAAGATTAATAATTGTATGTTTAAAATGACGGTCAGGAAATGGTTGGGGGTGGAGAGAGAGAGAAAGAAAAGAAGGGGGAGAGAGAGGGGTAACGCTGAGTCAACACTGTTGGTTCTGCAATTCTCTGACCCAGCTCTGCTGACTACAGAGCAGAGGAGGGGGGGGGGGGGAAGAGAGAGAGAAACTGCAGCATATACATCAGTACAAGATATTGAAGGCCAGGCCTACAGCTTCCAATTAGATGACTTGACTACAATAGTCAGCCATTTCCTGATTGATGCAGAAGTCAATCTTTGTAGAGTCAAGACAGCAAAGCTTACCGTTTTGGCCCGCAGGCCTAAATCATGAGCCGAGATCATATGAGTTAAGTTCCTCTTAGCTCCTCACACATAGAGACACGTGCACGCAAGTTGCGTCTATAGACCCTTTCTAACATGACAACATCAACATTCTAAATAGACCCCTTTGTGTTTCCTGTCGCAATGTTTGTTACTACAGTTGCGGACAGGAAATAAACAGGGGACAAGGCTGTTCCCCTGGCAACGGAATAGCAACAGAATACTTCTGAAAAGCCATATCAATTTATATCAAAGTATACAGCACAAGTACAGTACAACGAAAAGAGGTTTGGCGTCCAACCAGAGTGCAAATGTAACGGTAAAGTGCAATAGTAATATACAATGTACAGGTGATTAAAACTGTGTATAAAATATATAAAGTAGTAGTACTACTACTACTACGTGTAGTGCTAATCAGATGTTGTAATATAATGTAACAGTGATACAGGTACAAAGGGTTTCCTCAGTACAACTGACAGTATGGTGGCATTCGTGACTAGTTTAATGCCAATACTGTCCAGGCAGCACATGATCTGTGGGCTTTCGTGACAAACAGAGCTGTAGTCAGACTGTCAGAGTTTGTTTATTAAGGTATCAGTGACAGCTATGTTAGCTCCACGGTTGCTAAGTAACTTGTGTTTCTAAGCGCATGTGATTCCAGTGTTCCATTGTTGGACATCTCACTGCGGTGATGTTACGAAGGGGTGGTCTAGAAAAACAGGGCAGCAACATGCAAAAACTCTACCAGAAAACATAGTTGAAATACTTTATCCGGGCACTATGACAACTGGTCTTAAAGATCCTCTCTGCACACGTTTTTTAACACTTTAAAAATGTTGTGTATTAAATATATATTGAACAATTGTGTTTTGTGTTGGTTTTTCCACCAAAAATAAATAAAACAATAAACTACTGAAAATGCCCTCATTGAAAATGCAAGGATCTATGCACGCCCCACCCCCTTATGTCTTCCTCGCATAGATCACTAGACAATAATACGAGTTTCACTTTAGCATTTCATGTTAGCAGAACAGCATTTCCTGAATGACAAGTGTGGCCAGCCGGGCAATAGCGACCATCATAGGTTCGCAGGATTAGTTGCATCACACAAATGGCTCGGATTTTGAGGAAGTACACCACATTCTAGTGGAAGAATGTGAAAAGAGTGCTCTGAAACTTCTGTACAAATAACAATCTGTATAGTCAAAGTCATGCCTCCAAGAGTAGTTAACTGTAGTAAAGAAAATATATTATAGGGGGGAGGGAACCTCTAATGAAAACGCTTGGGAACGCTGCCCAGTAGTGTGTTCCTCTCTACTCACCGTGGGGACATACTCCGAGGGGAACTTGTTGGTGGTGTAGGAGATGAGAAGGCACGTCTTTCCTACCGCACCGTCACCCACCACCACACACTTTATGGTCTGCATCTGGGGGGAGAGAGAGAAGGTAGAGATAGAAGTGTAGGAAGAGGAGAAGAGAGAGAGAGAAGGGGGAAGAGAGACAGAGAAGAGGGTGTATAGGGAGAGGGGAAGAGGGAAAGAGAAGAGGGGAGAGAGAAGGTAGAAAGACAGAGGGTGTATAGGGAGATATAAGGTAGAGACAGAAGTGTAGGGAGAGGGGAAGAGAAAAGGGGGCGGGCAGAGAGAGAGATTGATTGATTGAATTGATTGAAAAGTTTATTAACAGATTGCAGAATGGGTACAGTACAGTACATCTCAATACATACAATTGTTAAGGGGATGCAGACCAGAGAAAGACTTTCGTCTTGTTTCCACCAGGGTCCCCCATTTTCAATTCATCATAACATATATGACATACATGACATACAGATAGACAGTACTGCTACATCTATACATTTATGACATATCAGATTTGCAAATACAGTACTGTTTGTGATACAAAAGTGTCCAGAAAAGGAGTGTATATACATTTGGCGTAGAAACTGTACATTGGAGAGAAGAGGAGGTAGAAAGGGGGAAAGGAGGAAAAAGGAGGTATGCTAAATGCTTGTGTTTATCTAGGTCTGAAGATGAACTACTGAAACAATGTACATATGGGTGTTCCTTTTTCTGTCATTCTTGCTGAAACGGTCTCTGCGCCAAACAAGAAGACGGGGACCAAAAATCTGTGGAAAACATTAACCCTTTGCGTACTCTCAATGTATTCTGACTTGGTTTGGTTAGACTACAGCCCCTGGCCCTGCATACCGATTGTGAATAACCAGCGGCAAGGAGAACGGAATGCCGCGGCTCCTGATAACTGGAGTGAGTGTGAGGACAGTGAACCGAAAGATAATCCACACAGAGGTGGCTGTGTGTGGCAATGTTTACGACACACTGGCTAGCGATCCTGTGACCACGCAGATGCTGAGTAATACACGTACGTCTGGCCATCAATTAATTAAGGGGACAATTGTAAGGAGATCTCCGGGGAGCAACTTCATAAAGGTGCCTTTGTTCTGGACGTTGCTAAGTAAGCATGCAGTTCACTGGCTATCTACAACAGTGCCATTCCATTTCCAAAGGTTGTCTATTCAAGAGGAACACCACACATTCAAGTAAAATGCACGAGGTCTACACTTCGTCTACATAGGCTACATAGCTCATTATCCAAGTTGCCCCTCACCCCCCAATTGACCAGGGCCCAGTCTTGCTGAGGGCCTGGGGGCCACATGACCTCAAACTCTCTGTATCCTAATTTAGTAGTGGTATGACAAATTGACAGCCGATGCTGATGCAACTGATCATGATAACGCTATTCTAAAAAGAACCAATCATGTATGACGAAGTGGTATGTGACCAGCGAGAGCTAATTAGCTGTCATTTCGCTAACGTTAGTTGCAATGAACCCTAGCAAGTTCAGTTAACAGTAGCACTTCAGATTGCCTGGCCAGTGCTGTAAAACAATTTCCGTATGGCCAGTTAACGTAGCTACACATAAGAGAAATACATTTAGAAATCAATAATTTCGTCATGTTAAAGTTCGCTTAAATGTGCATTGTCGAAGAACAGCGATCGGGACGTAACGTTAAGTCAAGTAACCGCTGTTACGTTACACAGTAATCAGCATTTACAAGCAAGTGTACCACAGAGAAGGTAACGTAGCCAGTTAGCTACATAAACCAGACACGCCCATAACAAATGACCAAAGGCCTGTTAAAACACAATTGAAAACGAACATGACAAAAACCAAACCCCGAAACAAACGGATTTAAAGTTAATGTTAGCGTTTACGTTACATGTCAAACAAATAATCTTTAGCTAACTTTCCAGTTGAGGTTCAACATTGGCTTTGGCTTACCGAGTAGCTAGCTAGCTAACTTCAGCGACGTCAGAAACAGTAGCGTTTTGTTTTGACAACTGCCAGTGAACTG
Organism: Notolepis coatsorum; assembly: GCF_963971535.1. Taxonomy (NCBI): domain Eukaryota; kingdom Metazoa; phylum Chordata; class Actinopteri; order Aulopiformes; family Paralepididae; genus Notolepis; species Notolepis coatsorum. Next base: position 46,753,755 of record NC_140168.1, on the reverse strand, counting down.
CTGGATTTGCTGTCAACAACTAACTTTAACTGTGTTAGGTAACGTTCTCTTGTTACCGATAGTAGTCACAGTAACCACTCAAGTTAACATTAGCCAAGGGTCGCATTTAGTGTCCCGTTTGTTACGTGCCTACATTTCAGGGTTTAAACAAATCACTTTGAGATTGTGACAGCTCCCTACCTTATCTGTCCTCCACCACGGGCACTGGAGTGCTAACGTTAGCTAGCTGCTGCTGAAGTTGGTACACATCCGCGTTCGGTCTGGAAAAAAATCTGTGAAAAGGGGCGTGTCACAAACCCAGCCCACTAGCCGAGTGGCATCCAGCTGCAGAACGACAGCAACGACACTCTGAGTAGGGGGTATCTGCAGAGCCGCAGAGCCAGGCTGGACGGGTTGGAGGCGGGGCTTCGTGGTCTGGACAAGTATTAGTGGTCTGGACGCGTGTAGCATAATGCCAGCGGAAGAGTGCAAGAGCGCTTCCGCATTCTTCGCCGCGCATGCGCATGAGGTCCTCGCTTAGTTCAGACGCCCCATTCAACACAGTGAATCCCAAACTCGAAACTCCGTTAAGCTCCAGAGAGAGAGGCTGAAAACCGCCAGTTCTTGCCCGACGGATGGGAGCCGAATCGCGGATCCGAGTTTTCTGATGAATAGCCCCAAAACATGGAGGTCGCGAACGGCGCCGGCTTCGCTGACCAGAGCTCTCTCAGATTCAAAGTTTTAATCGCAGCCTGGAACATACATGTTTCGGAACCAATGTGTAACTAGACAGTTACAATATAACATTTATATTAATTAACCCAGTTAATGCCTTAAGAGAAAGAGTCTGGTGGTCAATTACTACGGAAATGTTGTGTCTTACTAATAATAACTAATTCCGTGGTCAATAGAAGTCTCTGTGATACTTTCTGAATATGATTTGGGACAGTGTAAACAATATAATTAACTCTGAATATAATAATGACGAAAAATAAACAGGATACACAACAAGGTGCACTACATATAACCTCATCGCATGCACCTTGTTGTGTATCCTGTTTATTTTTCGTCATTATTATATTCGGGCAAGAACTGGCGGTTTTCAGCCTCTCTCTCTGGAGCTTAAGGGTGGTTTCCCACTCACTGCTCTGTGTCGAATCAGAGCCGGCTCGCGTCAGAAAAGGGTGTGTCTGTCTGAGTGAGAACGCTGTCCCCCGTCCCCGCCCCCCGCTGATTCGTCCCCGGGGGCGCTGAACCTGGACCGCTGAAATAGGTGGTCTCAGGTGCGCGCCGCCGCTGAGTGGGGGCGGTTAGGCCTGGCAATTTTGTTTGCCATTGCTATGTCTATACATTGTTCAATGCATTTATTTCTATAGACCAGTGGTGCCCAACCAGTCGGCCGTGGTCGACCAGTAGATCAATGACATGCAATATAATTGCCACAAGCGATGGGATAATGTTAGCTTCTGAACAGGCTAGCTAACTAGCGTTTAGCCGTTAGCCATTGCTGTATACTATACTTTCTTGTTCGAATGCATTTATTTCTATTAGACCAGTGGTGCCCAACCAGTCGGCCGTGGTCGACCAGTAGATCGTTAAAACGCTCAAAAGCGGACTCTACAACACCATCCATTCGTGATAAAATGGGGTGGGTTATTATATATTGACAAGGCTTGACAACAGAGGTTCAAATATAACTTCATATTTATTGGCAATTTGTTCATTTTATATCAACATCCAGAGTCCGCAGTCGTGTTAAGACATTCCCGTTTACATTACATTTTCGGTCGACCAGTAGATCAATGACATTCAATATAATCGATGCGAGCAATAACTAGTATGTTGCATGCAGTAACGTTAACGTTAGCCGTTAGCTTAGCGTTATTGTTAACCCAGCAAAACGATCAAAAGCGGACTCTACAACAGAGTTCCATTCGTGAGAAAAGGGGGGTGGGTTATATTGACAAGGCTTGACAACAGAGGTTCAAATATAACTTCATATTTATTAGTTATTTGTTTCTTTATATCGACATCCATTCTCCAGTCTCCGTGTTCTGTGTTTATATTTCGAGCGTGACATCATCGACTACGGCAAGCTTACAAGCTCAAAACGCAAACCGTAAACAAAACCCAGAGCGCACCCAGACTGAAGTGTGTACACAAACTAGAGGGGGGAGAGGTGGGGGGGGAGTTCGGCACGGAACTCGGAATGAGGACGGCACGGAGCTGATTTCGACCCCGATGTTGAGTGAGAAAGCCCCCTAACGGAGTTTCGAGTTTGGGATTCACCATGTTGAATGGGGCGTCTGAACTAAGCGAGGACCTCATGCGCATGCGCGGCGAAGAATGCGGAAGCGCTCTTGCACTCTTCCGCTGGCATTATGCTACACGCGGTCTGGACAAGTATTACGGATGGGGGGGGGGGGGGGGGGGCTCTCTCGCTATGTGTTGGAGTGCGCAATGTGTATGCGCATGCGTGTGGACTGGAGCACGTGAGAGTATAAAGAGTAAATTTTTTTCACTAACTCTTTCTCACATCACAACAAGAAGAAGAAGAAGAAGAACTCTTTCACCGGGGTTGTAGTGTAGCAAATCCCCGGTTGTGTGTGGCCGAACAGTGCAACTGCGCACATACAATCATGGTTATATTAAATCCAGCGCTCGTGTGGACTGGGCCTAACTTGCCTGCCATTACGTTGCGTTCTGAAAAGCGAAACTGGACTTCCGGTATGAGAGCGGAAGGGTAGCACGCATGCGGTGAGGCTCCTGGTCAAAAGAGTGAAAAACGGAGAAATAAAGACCCGAAAAGTGACGAAAAGTGATTAAAAATGAAGATGCAAACGAGAAGGAAGGAGGAGAAAACAATTATGAAGGAAAGAGAAATGGAGGCCTCACAGGAAGAGGAGAGTTCGATGGAGCAGAACCCCCGAGGCGAGACCGAGAAGGGGCAGGCGGAGGAAGGGGGAGTTTCGGCTGAGACGGACAAGGGAATGCCAGGATGGGCCGTGCTCATGCAGGCCGGGATATTGGCGACCATAAAATTGAACTCGGACACGATGCAGGCGACCATAAAACTGAACTCGGACACGATAAGAAATGATATTGGGAAGTTACGGGAGGAATTGAGGAAGGAACAGGAGGACTTCAGAGGTGAAATTAATACAGAACTCAAAAGGGTGGATGAGAAGATGGCGGAACAGGACAGAAACGTAACAGAGGTACAGACTAGAACGGCGCAAACGGAGGAATGGAACACAGAGATACACGAGGTGTTAACGTGTGCGATTCAAAAACAAGAACAGATGGAGACAAAGATATCGGACATGGAGGGGAGGTCACGGAGAAATAACATCAGAATATGGGGATTGAAAGAAGGAGTCGAAGGGGAATCGGTGACCCAATATGTGGAAAAGCTTATCAAGGAACAACTGGAGGAGACGGGACTGGAAAAAATGGAGATACAGAGGGCCCACAGGGCGTTGGCTCCGAGACCGAAACCGGACAGACCTCCGAGGGCGGTGATTATTAACTTTCTGTGATTTGAGATTAAGGAATTGATACTCAGAACCGCGTGGACCAAGAAGATAGAAATCGAGGGGAAAAGACTGTCGTTTGATCACGATTACTCGACAGCGGTAGCAATAACACGCAGGTCCTACGCGGGACTGAAGAGAATTCTGAAAGAAAACGGAATGAAATTCCAATCACCCATGACCTCGCTAAGGATTCACTGGAAGGAAGGGACGGTGACGTACGCGACGGCGCGGGAGGCGGCGGAGGAGATGAGGCGACGGGGGATGCAGATGGCGGAGGACGGAGAAGGAAGGGGACAGGAGGGCCAGACGCTGAGCCTGCAGCAGAGATTGGAGAAAGCACGCAGATGGACCAGAGTAGGAGATCGAAACCCGGGAGAGGAGGGAGGAGAGAGGAGAAGGCCGAGGTGAGACGTGACAGACCGAAGGCGGAGACGGACGAGGAGGCCAGAGACGGAGAAGGAGGGGAGAGGAGGCGGGAGGAGATGAACGGATGAGTACACGCACAAGAGATTGAAAAAACTATCCAAATAGAAACAAAATATAGAAACTGAAATAACATATACATAAACACACATTCCCAGGTAGAGGCAGGATATAGGAACGAACATAACGTATACATGGACACATAATACACATGCTGATGGAGGAAATAAATGGAAATATAATTAGGTATGATAGACGGAACACAGAACATATTGAAACAAATACATAGACACACGCTGCGAGTAACACAGTTGGAAGGGATTAAGGGGATAAATGGACATCACATAGAAAATAGAGGGGAGGAAAAGAAAGTAAGAAGGGGTACACAGAAGACACCACACACGGGTTTGGGAGGAAGGAGGGACATTGGAACATATGAGCCACATTGAGAGGGACCTAGGAAATGGGGGTCTTTGATCAGAATGAAGGACAGAGCGCTTTTGACCAGGAGCTCGACAGCAATAAAAACAGTAAGAAGGCTGGACAAATATGACGAGCGGTTGGGGGTAAAGGTTTCAAACCCCCAAGCCGTCAGGAGGAGGCCTCTCATTAGGAGAGCAATTACTCCTCACCCACCAGCAGGGGACAGGGGGGGACACAGGGACCCCCCGAACGCCTTGGGAGCACTTTATGTAAAGTTTATGTTTTTTATTTATGTTAATCATTATATGTATTCGGTGAAGAGAGCGGAGGCTACAACCGGAGGGGGGAATGAATGTGACATGGGGGGGACTGACAGACGAAAGAAGAAGAAAGATGACAATGGTTAAAGGTATAAAAATGATGTCGTTAAACGTTAATGGAATGAATAATGCGATAAAGAGGGGCAAAGTGATGTTGAAATGTAAAAAAAGTGAGATGGAAGTGATTTTTCTGCAGGAGACACATTTGGTAGCACAGGATCATGAGAAACTGAAGAGATTTGGATATGAAAATGCATACTATAGTTCCTTTAAACAGAACCTGAGGAGAGGAGTAATCACGTTAATCAAAAACACAGTCAAATTTGAATTGATCAAGGAAGTAAGAGACAAGGAGGGAAGGTTTGTTCTGGTGAAGGGAAAAATGGAGGGTCAAATGATTACGTTAGTGAATGTTTATGCACCCCCAGAGAGTGAGAGGGATTTATATGAGACCATTTTTGATATGATAGTGATGGAACTAGAAGGGATATTGATATGCGCGGGAGATTTTAATGTAGTACTGAATCACGACCTAGACACCACGAGTACTAGAAAAGGACGGGCACCAATCAGTAGATATATGAATATTCAGATGACGGAAATGGGAATTACAGATGTTTGGAGGGGGATGCACGCCATGGACAGGGAATACACACATTACTCACACCCGCACGTGACATATGCGAGAATAGATTGATAACGACGGGGGACAGTTACAGGGTACGGGAGAGCAGAATAGGAGTAGCGGACATATCGGATCACAGTGCCATATATCTGACAGTAGATCTAGAAGGGAGACGGAGGAACACGATCTGGAGACTAAATGTAGGAATATTAAATAACAAGGGGGTGGTGAGTCAGATCAAGGAGGAGATAGCCAGGTATAAGGAAGAAAATGACAACGGGGCGGTAGATCCGAACATTCTATGGGACACACTGAAGGTGGTGATAAGGGGGAAATTGATGGAGAAGACAGCAATGCTGAAGAAGGCCAGAACGGAGACATATCACAATCTGATAGGGAAGCTGAAGAAGCTAGAAGGGAGATACCAGATATCAAAAGAACAGGAAACGCTCGGAGAAATCAAAGAAGTAAAGGCCAGGATAAATAGGGAATTATTGACGGAAATAGAAAAGAAAGCGAGGTTCATGAAACAAACGTACTATGAAGGGGGACCAAAAGCGACCAGACTGTTGGCTAGGAGAATTAGGACGCAACAGAAGTTGAACACGATACACACAATAAGGGATACAAAGACTAATGAAATATTGAGAGACCCAGCTGAAATAGAGAGGACATTTAGAGAATACTATGAGAAACTATACACACAGCCAAAAGCAGCGGGAGAAGAGGAAATAGAAGCATATCTGGAGAAGCTAGAGTTACCATCGATAGGGAAAGAACAGAATGAAGAATTAAATAAAATAATTACGGAACGAGAACTGGAAGAGGCAATTAGTAGAGCTAAAAACAACAAATCTCCGGGGAGCGACGGATTCCCATCGGAATTCTACAAGACATTTAGAACGGAATTAGCACCCATGTTAGGGGCGGCGTTCAGACACACGATGGAAGAGGGAAAAATGCCCCCCTCGTGGAAGGAAGCCATAATCACCACGATACCGAAGGAAGGGAAGGATAGAGAATTATGTAGTAGTTTCAGACCTGTGTCCATACTTAACGTGGATTACAAGATGTATACATCGATAATATCAAAGAGATTTGAGACGTTTATGCCAGACATTATAGATGAAGATCAAACTGGATTTATTAAAGGGAGACAGACACAGGACAACGTGAGAAAGACATTACACATAGTAGAGGAGATACAAAAACAAGGTGGTAGCGCGGTACTGATTAGCCTAGATGCAGAAAAAGCATTCGACAGTGTGAGCTGGACATTTTTATATAAAACATTGATGAGGTTCGGACTGAACGGGAGGGCGATGAAGATGATCAAGGCGCTATATCAAGAACCGACAGCGAGGGTTAAGGTGAATGGCAGCCTGACAGATAGAATCAGATTAGAGAGGGCTACCAGACAGGGATGTTGTCTCTCACCAACGCTCTTCGCCGTTTTCATAGAACCACTGGCACAACTGATCAGACAGACCGAGGACATTAAGGGAGTAAGGATAAAGGGAACGGAATATAAACTAGGCCTATTTGCGGACGACGTGATATAGCCTAGTGACAATGCCCCCAAAATGTTGAGATACCCCTACCGGAGGTAGAACAAAACACAACATTGTTTTTCCTCATCTCTAAGGTCTCCCATATATGAAATGGATTCTTGTATAAAAATATGTTACTGCAAAACTTGTTAAATTGTTAGATATTGTTATACACCCACAAAGGAAAAAATTACCAAAATATAGCCTGGCCGTATGGGAGTTGAGACATATAAACTCATGTAGATTAATAATACAAGCTCCAAGAGCTTTCAAACTTGACATGCTAGCAGTCAGACAGTTGCTTAACATAATAGAACAACCTGGATGTGAATATCTTTATGCATGTAGGAAATATATACCTATGTACACATACTTAAAATAAGCGGAAATGTAAAGAATTTATATCTATGCAGAATGTTCTCATTTACTTTGTAGTGGCTCTGCCATGGATTGTCATAGAAACACATATGAGGGCTTTTTCGGAAAGGTGTGGTTGTGCTGAATCCAGCAATACCACATGTGTAAATATAGCATGCATGGTCAGGGAGTTACATCAGTAAAAGTATGAGGTGTCCTAAATGAAAGAAAATTAAACATTGACAAAGCCCATAATCAGTGGGGAGAAGCATGTTGACAAATTCAATGTTACTGCAAAGTAAAGTCACTTGAGATAATGTTCTGGTCTATAATATTAATATATTTATGATACATTTAATAAATTATACATTTCATATGATACATTTTATGATACTTCATATGGAAACAAAGATCCAATTGAATCAGGTTGAAATAGAAATAGAACACCTTTATTTCAATCTATTGCGTTCTGAGCCCCCTGCTGTATTCACTGTACACACATGACTGTGTGGCCAGGTTCAGCTCCAACTCCATAGTGAAGTTTGCGGACGACACAGTGGTGGTGGGGCTGATCTCTAATAATGACGAGAAGGCCTATCGGGAGGAGGTTGATGAACCGGCATGCTGGTGCCGGGATAACAGCCTACTCCTGAACATTGGTAAAACCAAGGAGCTGATCGTGGATTTTAGGAGAATACAGCAGGTGACACACGCCACTGCGGATAAATGGGGCTATCGTGGACAGGGTGAGCAGTTTCAAGTACCTGAGAGTCCACATCACAGAGGACCTGACATGGTCAACACACATAGATTCTGTGGTGAAAAAGGCGAAACAGCGCCTCTATCACCTGAGACAGCTAAGGAAGTTCAGGTGCAAATCCAGAGCCTGCAGAATAATTAAAGACCCCAACCACCCCAACAACAGCCTGTTCAAGCTGCTGCGGTCAGGCAAGCGCCTACGTACACACACTACGAGCATAGAGAGACTCCGGCTCAGCTTCTTCCCCCAGGCCATCTGAACACTGAACTCTCCACTCACAAGTACACACACACACACAACACACACACACACACACACACACACACACACACACACACACACACACACACACACACACACACACACACACACACACGCTGCAACCACTTTATACAATCACTTTAAACTAAATGGAAAAGTAACTTTAAAGGAATGAAGAATATAAAAGTCACTTTAAGGAAAGAACAGATGTGGTTCTTGTATAGTATAGTTTAGATATAAGTAAACCATAACGACGGAGTTAAAATTGTATATTGTATAATAGTGTACATAGGAACCAGTGCCTTCTCAGGTTGTCTTGACATGTCTATTTTTATCATGCACATCTTATGTCTTACCCGTTTTTTTTTCTATGTCTATTTTATTATTGTATTATTGCACAATCGATGCAGGCATGACCACCCACATGTCACTGTATGCCCTGGTATGTATGTGACAAATAAACCTCTTGATTCTTGATTCTAGCAACACATCACCGTCACTCATGCACATTATCATCAGTGACAAAATGTATCATATTTGGGCAGTCAGGGAAAGAGCAAGAGCAAAACTCAGTGCAAGTCAAGCCCACTGAAAGACATTGGCATTTGCTGGCATCATTGCAGCTTCCATCTTTACAGTACAGGTGGGTGATGTCTCGAACTTCCTTAGGTGCTGGTGCTTTCTGGAACATCACATGTTCAATGGTCCCATCTTCTCTGAGCCTCCACCCTCTACCAACTGGGTTCCAGAGAAGAGGCTTGGCCAGATGGCTGTGACGCCACACTGCTGTTTGGTACAAGGCTCTCAACACATGTTGCTGGAAGGCATCTTCTGTTGGGGGTAGATTTACAGCTGATGAATCTGTGGTAGATGCTAGTGTACCTCAGCTCATCCAGGTTGGTGCAAGGAGGTCCATTCTCCATTTTCTTTTGGCCATACAGGAGGAGGGCATACTTTCTTGCCACAGGAAAAGCCTCCTCTAGGCTTTCAGACAGTCTAAAGTTGGCAATTTCTTTTAACTCACTCAGATGGGTCTTCAGTCTTGTGAATGCAGTTGTCTTCCCAATTCTGTACAAGCTGCTTGTGGTAATGCAACCTGTGAGAGTGTGAGGGCGTGGCATGCAGGTAAACACTCACAAAGTGCTACTCCAAGCTTCTGATCGATGGAACTTTCCTTTGTGCCATGTCCAGAGTGCATGAACACTGTTGAGGATCCAAACATCCCTTTGCTTGAATAGTACACAAGCAAAACCAGTACATCTGTATCATCACATTTGACAATGAGACGAGAATGTGACTGTGCAAGGTGTATTGCATGTAACACTAATCTTGTGTCAGCCTCCTCCTGGTCACTATAAAGATCTGTCAAGCAGTGTTTGACAGATATGACCATCAACACTCAATCAAAGACAAAGAAGAGGCACCATCCAAACCAGCAGACCAACACATATGATCACAGGACAATCTAGTGTTCCTAACTACAGGAAATACCCGAGGATCAGTGGGAACAAGGCTGCTCTATGGAGCTTTGTCGTCAGCAACTAACCAATACAGGGCCACAGAGAATCTCTTCAGAGAACACAGTATGCCCTCCTCCTGTATGGCCAAAAGAAAATGGAGAATGGACATCCTTGCACCAACCTGGATGAGCAGAGGTACACACTAGCATCTACCACAGATTAATCAGCTGCAAATCTACCCCCAACAGAAGATGCCTTCCAGCAACATGTGTTGAGAGCCTTGTACCAAACAGCAGTGTGATGTCACAGCCATCTGGCCAAGCCTCTTCTCTGGAACCCAGTTGGTAGAGGGTGGAGGCTCAGAGAAGATGGGACCATTGAACCTGTGATGTTCCAGAAAGCACCGGCACCTAAGTAAGTTTGAGACATAACCCACCTGTACTGTAAAGATGGAAACTGCAATGATGTCAGCAAATGCCAATGTCTTTCTTTTTTTTTTATTGATCTTTTTCCCCCTCCATTTTCCTCCGATTTTCTCCCATCCCAATGTTAGTCGTATGCCAATTCCCAATCCCTTCCTGGTCGCTGCGCACTTACCCCCCACAGTCAGATCATCTGGGAGAGTGGAGGCTACCACGTGCTTCCTCCGACACACGTCCAGCCAATCACCGCTTCTTTTCACCTGGCAGCGCGGATTCTCATTGAGAGGGCGTAGCGTGTGGGAGGATCACACTATCCCTCTCAGGTCCTATCCGCGCTTAGCAGGCGCCCCGACCGAACTGTAGGAGTCGCTGTTTACAACGACCCGGACCCACCCCGCCAGCTTCTCCCACCCTCTAATACAGCCAATTGTATTAGTGTGAACGGCCAGCCAAGCTGGTGACAACCCTGGAGCTGTGAGCTGGATTCGAACAGGCGAATCCAGCTCACAGCTCCGGGGCTGGTGACGAACGCATTATGCCAATGTCTTTCAGTGGGCTTGACTTGCACTGAGTTTTGCTCTTGCTCTTTCCCTGACTGCCCAAATATGTTCCATTTAGTCACTGATGATAATGTGGATGAGTGACGGTGATGTGTTGCTAGAATCAAGAATCAAGAGGTTTATTTGTCACATACATACCAGGGCATACAGTGACATGTGGGTGGTCATGCCCACATCGATTGTGCAATAATACAATAATAAAATAGACAGAAAAAAAACAGGTAAGGCATAAGATGTGCATGATAAAAATAGACATGCTAAATTCCTGAGAAGGCACTGGTTCCTATGTACACTACTATACAATATACAATTTTAACTCTGTCATTATGTATTACTTACTATATCTAAACTATACTATACAAGAACCACATCTGTTCTTTGTGTGTGTGTGTGTGTGTGTGTGTGTGTGTGTGTGTGTGTGTGTGTGTGTGTGTGTGTGTGTGTGTGTGTGTGTGTGTGTGTGTGTGTGTGTGTGTGTGTGTGTGTGTGTGTGTGTGTGCTCATGTGTACTTGTGAGTGGAGAGTTCAGTGTTCTGATGGCCTGGGGGAAGAAGCTGAGCCGGAGTCTCTCTGTGCTCATAGCGTGTGTACGTAGGCACTTGCCTGACTGCAGCAGCTTGAACAGGCTGTTGTTGGGGTGGTTGGGGTCTTTCATTATTCTGCAGGCTCGGGATTTGTACCTCCTGTTATATAAGTCCTGCAGGGGTGGTAGTGCAATACCCGTGGTACGCTCGGCTGAGCGCACCACTCTCTGGAGGCCCTTCCTGTACTGTGCCGTGCTGTTTCCAAACCAGGCAATGATGTTTCCAGTCAGAATGCTCTCTACAGCCCCGGAATATAAGGAGTGGAGTATCTACCGATACTCTGAACTTCCTTAACTGTCTCAGGTGATAGAGGCACTGTTTTGCCTTTTTCACCACAGAATCTATGTGTGTTGACCATGTCAGGTCCTCTGTGATGTGGACTCCCAGGTACTTGAAACTGCTCACCCTGTCCACAATAGCCCCATTTATCCGCAGTGATGTGTGTGTCACCTGCTGTATTCTCCTAAAATCCACGATCAGCTCTTTGGTTTTACCAATGTTCAGGAGTAGGCTGTTATCCCGGCACCAGCATGCCGGTTCATCAACCTCCTCCCGATAGGCCTTCTCGTCATTGTTAGAGATCTGCCCCACCACCACAGTGTCGTCCGCAAACTTCACTATGGAGTTAGAGCTGAACCTGGCCACACAGTCATGTGTGTAGAGTGAATACAGCAGGGGGCTCAGTAGATTGAAATAAAGGTGTTCTATTTCAATTTCAACTTGATTCAATTGGATCTTTGTTTCCATAATTAAGTATCATAAAATGTATCATATGAAATGTATAATTTATTAAATGTATCATAAATATATTAACATTATAGACCAGAACATTACCTCAAGTGACTTTACTTTGAGGTAACATTGAATTTGTCAACATGCTTCTCACCACTGATAATGGGCTTTGGACTGAAGACTTCATTATGTCAATGTTTAATTTTCTTTCATTTAGGACACCTCATACATTTACTGATGTAACTCCCTGACCATGCATGCTATATTTACACATGTGGTATTGCTGGATTCAGCACAACCACACCTTTCCGAAAAAGCCCTCATATGTGTTTCTATGACAATCCATGGCAGAGCTACTACAAAGTAAATGAGAACATTCTGCATTCTGCTTATTTTAAGTGTGTACATAGGTATATATTTCCTACATGCATAAAGATATTCACATCCAGGTTTTTCTATTATGTTAAGCAACTGTCTGACTGCTAGCATGTCAAATTTGAAAGCTCTTGGAGCTTGTATTATTAATCTACATGAGTTTATATGTCTCAACTCCCATACGGCCAGGCTATATTTTGGTTATTTTTTCCTTTGGGAGTGTATAACAATATCTATCAATTTAACAAGTTTTGCAGTAAAATATTTTTATACAAGAATCCATTTCATATATGGGAGACCTTAGAGATGAGGAAAAACATGGTTGTGTTTTGTTCTACCTCCGGTAGGGGTATCTCAAAAACTAAAGCCCTTTTTGACAGTTTGTCACAGCACTAATAGTATACATGAGGCAACCAGACAAGAGCTTCCCGGCACTGATGGATCTACTGAAGGAATATGGCCACTACTCAGGATACAAACTAAACGTGACAAAGACACAGACCTTAGCATGGAACTATACCCCAACGACGGAAATTAGGGAACAGTACGGGATAAGATGGGACATGGACAAGATTAAATACTTAGGGGTGAACATCACGAGAGGGGTGGGGAAACTGTTTGAGGCTTAGAGAGATGGACAGTAATGCCCTTGGACTTCAATTCAAGAATAGAGGTCATTAAAATGAACATACTATCAAGGTTACTGTACCTATTCCAGTCACTACCGATACAAATACCACAGAATCAATTCAGGGAGTGGGACAGACTGATATCGAGGTTCATATGGGCGGGGAGAAGACCACGGGTCAGATATAAAACACTACAATTACCAAAGGAAGAGGGAGGGATGGCAGTACCCAGCCTACAAGATTATTACTATGCAGCACAACTGAGAGCAGTGACGTGCTGGTGTAACGACAAATATGAGGCAAGATGGAAAGACATTGAAAAAGAAGGGGAGGGATACAAGGTACAAGCTCTGGTGGGAGATAGGGAACTGTTCAAAGAAAAAGAGGGACTGTTAGATCCTATCACCAAATGCACCTTGACCATATGGAACAGAGTAGTAAAAACACACAAATTAGAGAAGCAGTCAGGAGTTCTGAGATGGATAGCACATGACAAGAGATTCAAACCAGGGAGGCTGGACCATGGATTCAGGAGGTGGGAGAGGGGGGGGGGGGGCAACAGCGATATGCAAAATGATAGAGAAGGGGGAAATGCAAACACTACAAAAATTAAAGGAGAACTTTGGACTAGAAAACAGGGACCACTTCAGATATCTACAGATTAGAGATTACTATAATAAAGAAATAAGAGGGGACAAGGAAGAAGAACAGAATGGAATAATTAGGATGATAGTAAGGGCATACGAAGGAGGGAAAGGAAGGGTAATATCAGCACTGTACCGGGCTATAATGACCAGCAAGGGACACACGACCGATTATATAAGGGAGAAATGGGAGAGAGAACTAGAGATAGGAATAACAGGGAAGGAATGGGGGAACATATGCGAGGTGCAACATTCAACAACAGGATCGAGGATATGGAAAGAGTTTGGATGGAAAAACATAATCAGATTCTTTATAACCCCAGAGCTGAAGGGAAAATATGCACCAACACAAAGAGCATGCTGGAGGATGTGTGGGAAGGAGGGGGCAAATCACACACACATATTCTGTGGATGTCAGAAGCTGAAGGGGTATTGGGAGGAGATAGGGGAGGCAATGATCAGAATATTAGGATACGGGTTACCACAAACAGGACTGGTGCTTTACTTAGGAGACCTGACACACGAGGGAATACAAGGGGGGGACAAATATTTAATAAAGATAATGTTGATAGCAGCCGGAAAAGCAATAACAAGACTGTGGTACAAAGAAGACCCACCGACAATAGCACAATGGGTAGGAATAGTGGAGGAGATACAGGATATGGAGAGGATAACACACATGCTGAGGTTACAGGAAGAGAAATTTGGAGAAAGATGGGGAAAGTGGGAGGATTACAAGGGGAACGAAAACGACATCACAGAGGAAGAACCAAATGCATCACAAGAGGGCGAAGGGTAAAGGAGGAAAGAGGTTCAAGGAGGGTCTCTGAACCCATGTCACACACTTTTGACTTAGTTAGCATTTTCTGATTTTATTTTTTAGGGTATTACAATTGTATTATATTTTTTGTACTTTATTATTTATGTCTGTTTAACAATGTTGTATTATGGGTTCCATTTTTGTGTAAGTGTTGTTTGTCTATAAATGTTAATAAAAATTTAAGTTAAAAAAAAAAAAAAAAAAAGCTAAACTGACCCTGAAAACGAAACGAAAATGGCCCTGTGTGTAACTGCAGCCGTCTCTGTGCTAACAGTCACGTTTTCAGTACGAGAAGACAAGACAAAACTTCTTTCTCTGGTCTGCATACCCTTAACAATTGTGTGTATTGAGCCGTACTGTATTGTACCCAAGAGAGAGAATAGGGAGGCGGTAGCTGTCTCATTATGCAAAGCACGCCCCTTTTAGTTTGATTGATTGTAGCCAAATTTGGAGCCCTCTGATTGGTCGAGAGGTTTAAGGGGGCGGGACTTAGGGGTATGTCATACCTTATAAGGGCATATATCAAAGTTTGATGGATTGTAGCCACGCCCCCTTTTGGAGATGATTTATGACCCCCTAGGGCTTCTCTGATTGGTCGAGAGGTTTAAGGAGGCGGACATCCGGTTTTGAGGGGAGGGACATCCGGTTTCGGAAGGGGAGGGACATCTGATTACGGAAGGGGATGATTTGTAAGGGGGTGGACTTCCGTTTTCAGATTTTTTCAAAATAAAAGTTTAATTTTTTTTCAGATTGTGTGTATTCCAAGTTTTTCAAAATAAGTTTTTTTATTGTCAGAAATATAAGATTCAAATTTTGTTTTTTAGATTCAAAAGTTTTTTTTTATTTTCAGATTGTGTGTATTCCAAGGTTTTCACAATATGTATTTCTGTATTCCAAAAGTCTTAAGAAAAATACAATATCTTCACAATAAGTATTCCAAGGTTTTCACAATATGTTTTTGTGTATTCCAAAAGTCTTAAGAATATATCTTCACAATATGTTTTATGTGTATCTTCACAATAAACGTGTGTATCTTCAGAATATAGTTTCACAACAATTTTAAGATTAAATGTGTGTATTCCACAGATTAAACATTTCACTGATAGCTTTTCCTCCAAAATGTGCAAGAATCAATGCACAAAACTGTCTGAACTGGAAACGCTTTACTCAACGTTATTTAATTCTTTAAAATACAACAACTCAACTAGACTAGAAAATCAAGTTAACGTACTAAAAATAGAGATCAATGCCATATACAGACAACAATCGGAAATACAAATACGCAGCACAAGACAACAGCAGTACTCCCAAGGTTCTAAACCTAGTCACCTATTAGCCATGCGATTAAGAATTAATGCAAAATTTGCAGATATAACTACCATTAGAGCACAACAAGTACTTGAAACAGACCCCAAAATAATAAACGATACATTCAAAGAATTCTACTCCGACTTATATAAATCAGAAACGACCTTCGATCAAAACAAAATGGACACATATCTTAATCAAATTATTCTCCCTAAACTTTCAGAGGATGACGCTAAACAGTTAGAAACACCGATCACATATCCTATATATGTTGCCGCTGACTCTCCCGACCCAATTACTCAAACAGTATGACAAAGTCATTAATGTTTATCTGTGGGGGGGCAAAAGGCCGCTATTTGGACGGGCCAAAATGTATGCAGCAAAGGAAAATGGCGGCTTATCCCTGCCTAAACTAGACTGGTATCACTATGCATTCTCGCTCTCCCAGCTCTCCAAACTGAATCACTCGTCTGAGGAGGCACCTGCTTGGGTCAAGATGGAGGAGGAAATGATATATCCCTCATCTCTGGAATCCTTCCTGACACAATCAGACAGACCTATACCTTTTAAAAACCCTTTAATGGCATTTATCAGGGAAACTTGGAATCAATCGCACAAAATGACTGGTGATAGCCCATATTTAACTACGAGAGCCTCTATATGGTATAATAAGAAACTAAAGATTGGTAAGAAATCAGTCATATGGGACGATTGGATTAAAAGGGGGATACATGTACTAGGGGATATAGCCGGGGAGGATGGGGTCTTGCCTTTTGAGGATATTAAAGATGATTTTGATATAGATAATAAAAACTTTTATAAATTCCTACAGATTAGACATTGTATGTCGTCATCAATAGGAGGACCAAAGTGTGGCCCGATTACTGCAATTCAAGAAATATTCTATAAAGGATGGCGTAGGAAAGGCGGTGCATCAAGATTTTATGATGTTATAAGAGAATACAATGCACCCAAGTTGGCGGGTCTGAGATTGAGCTGGGAGAACGATGTACGTGAGGATATTACTGAGGAAATGTGGGAGAAACTGGTGTCCAAATGGAGTAAATTCTCTAGGGAGGCGCAATCACAACTTATTTTTTACAAAGTGTTGAACAGAAGCTATTGGACGCCTAGTAAACTGGCCAGACTGAAATTAAGGGACAGTGACATCTGCTGGAGATGTGAGAAGGAGACAGGCACTTTACTGCACATGTTGTACGAATGTGAGAAGGTCCGGAAAATGTGGGATCAAATTGTGATATTCCTAAGTAAGGTCTTGAATGTAAAGATAAATAACGCCCCAATGGCATGTGTTTTGGGTATAGTACCGAAAGGGATTAAACTGCCTAAATACCGGGGAATGTGGTATAGAATGGCCATGATATCAGGATGTAGAATTGCATTACGACATTGGAAATCACCTGTTGATATTACTTTTAAAGAATGGATGGAACTAATGTTCCGGACAGCATCATATGAAAGGGTGACGTATAGAGTCGCAGGGAGAGAGGATATTTTCGCTGAGGTATGGGACAGTTTTCTACACCTGACTGAACGGTCTGGGGACAAATGATTAAGATGGGATTACAATATTATCAAGGATGAATATGAAAAAGGGGATTTGATCTGATGGTACCTGTGCTTTATAATGTATTGTGTATATATGTACATATATTTTATGTCCGGATGGTGTGTCTATGGAACGGTCACTGTCTCTACCACACTCACATGTGCGCAGGTATAGCCGCATACAAGTATCTAGGATACACATATTCATATGTGTACATAATAGGTTTACACACACTCATATACACAAGGATAAGGTATACACGTCAGGGGCACACATACATGCACATACTCATTTATAAGAAATAGGCATACACATACCTACATATACACATAGTTGAAATATAAGTTTTCACTGACACATAAGGGGGATACACATGTATATAGGAGACACACACATACGTAGCTGAGACGCACATATATATACACATCTGAGATATACACTCACATAGGGGGCAGAGGCACACATGGATACGAAACACACACAAGAGATAGGAGTACAGTCACATACCAGGAAGATGCACACACACACATATGAGGCATGTACACATGCTTACGTGATACACGTACCCACATACATGTGTCGGAGACATGCGTGCATGCATGTTATCATGCACAACTGCATATGTCTGGGGCGCTTTCTCCTTTACATGTTTTGTATGTTCTTACAAAAAAGAAAAAGACAAATCCTGGAAATTGAATATGATGATGTGGAAAGAGATGTTTGGAATGTTGGAGAGATTTGTGCAAAAAAAAAAAATATAAAAAAAAAAAAAACACCGATCACACTAGAGGAACTCAAGAAGGCCATATCCGAAATGCAAAGTGGTAAGGCTCCTGGAAGAGACGGTATGCCATCAGAAATGTACCTTTCTTGTTGGGACATAATTGGACCCTTATTACTAAATATGATCTTATACTCAGTCAAGGAGGGGAACTTCCATAAAAACGACAATATTGCACTCATATCAGTCCTTCTCAAAAAAGACAAAGACCCCACCGAGTGTGGTAGTTACAGACCCTTAAGCCTCCTCAGAACCGATGTCAAACTGTACTCTAAGGTATTAGCCATCAGATTACAAAAGCATATGACGTCTTTAGTTCATCCGGACCAAACCGGCTTCATAAGAGGTCGCCTGATCACTGATAACATAAGACGAATACTGCACGTACTAGATGCAGACAAGGACGACACCATACCTAAGGCGATGCTGTCCCTGGATGCTATGAAAGCCTTTGACAGGCTGGAATGGTCGTATCTATGGGCAGTATTAGAAAGGATGGGGTTAGGAAAAGGATTCATTGATATGATTAAAGTATTATACAAAGACCCATCGGCCATGATTACAACAGGTACAATCATCTCCAAAATCTTTCCGGTATCACGCTCAGCCAGACAGGGTTGCCCTCTTAGTCCCGGACTATTCGATCTATCATTAGAGCCTTTAGCACAATATATAAGACAATCCCAATCCATAGAACCAATCGTAATCAAGGGCACACAACATAAAATTAGTTTATATGCGGACGACGTAATATTGTTCATGCAAAGCCCCAACACCACATTGCCTCATCTACTCAAGTTGATTGAGAACTTTGGTGATTTATCGGGATTTAAGATAAATTGGCCGAAGTCGGCTTTCCTTACACTTAACACCCCTGCAAAAAAAGATATAACCCTCCCAGGTGAGATACCTATGGTAAAACATTTTAGATGCTTGGGAGTGGAAATATTCCCCACCATAAGACAAACGGTGAAGCACAATTACACAAAAATACAAAACAAAATCAAAGACGACCTTGACAGGTGGGCAAAACTTAAAAACTCAGTACAGGCAAGGGTATCAATAGTTAAGATGGATGTACTACCTAGAATCAACTTCTTCAGTTCAATGCTACCGTTACCCCCTCCAGAGGGTTACTGGAAAAGATTACACTCCTCCACATACAAATTTATTTGGAATAACAAACCACCACGTATAAAAAGATCCACCGCACAGAGAAATAAAGCAGACGGTGGCATGGCATTTCCAGATCTTTTCCACTATTTTAAGGCGTACACATTAAGACCATTGACAACATGGTTTGATCCCCAAGCATTAGTATCCTGGAGAAAATTGGAAGAAAACATAGTAGCCCCACATAGACTGAAGGACATAGCATACACTAAACTACCAATCAAGCACTGTGAGCGGAAATTTGGCCCCATAATTACCCATGCGATCCGGATATGGCGTGAAACACAAAAAAAATATCCTAACCCACAAAAATGGCACAATCACACTCCCTTATTCAATAACAATGCACTCTTAATTGAAAAACGTCCTATAAGATTCCCTATATGGGAAGAGCAAGGCATACACTCATTAGGGGATGTTTTTAACAACCAGGGTTTTTGTAGTTATGGAGAAATATGCACAAAATTTAATCTCACAGAGTCCACATGGCTTTTTTACATACAGTTACGGCTATGTTTGAAGTCTCACAGTGTTCCATTAGACATACCAGTTGAACACCACAGATACCACAAATTCTTCTATGAAAGAGAGACATCGAGAGGTTTTGTTTCAGGTTTTTATTATCAATTACTAACGTCCTCGTATGAAACCCTCCAACTAGACTCTGTCTGGAGGAGGGATATACCAGACCTGGAAAGTGACTTTGATTGGCAAGGAGCATGGGCAAATGTCCGACTTACATCAAGGAACCCGGACCATCAACAAATCAATCTTAACTATATTCACAGGACATACTTGACTCCTATAAGACTGAACAGAATGGGTCTTAAACAAGACTCCAAATGCTCCCAATGTACAAATGGAGACGAAGGGACATGTATGCACATGTATTGGGACTGCCCACCAGTTAAGGCATTCTGGAAAGATGTGACCCAACAATTATCAAAACTCGTATCTTGGAATATACCAGTACACCCCTCTGTATTACTATTGAATGATGTTTTTGAGTTTGCAGTAAATCCACAGCTAAAGAGATTGGTTTTATCGGGTATCACAGTAGCTAAAAAGCTGATCGCATCACGCTGGTTTCAACCGGAAAAAATGTGCCTGAAAGTTTGGTTTCTTACATATCTCGATGTGATTTATCAAGAAATATCTACAGCAAGAATTCTGGGTCTCAATGAATCCAAAATGTCAATGTGGTTAGAAGTGGTGGAGAGAATAAAAGCTAGCTTATAATGGTAGTGTCTGGTTAGGAGCGAGGGATAATGGAGGCACTATCCAAGGAGGGGTCCGGGAGGGGGAGGTTCGAGCTGGAGCATATGTGTGTAGGGTTTTAGATAACAGGTATTAGGGGTATATCCTGTATAAGACATTGGTATAATTGGTAATTTCGTTGGATATACACTGTATACGGTAAAATATTATTATATATTTTTTTTGCTTTCTGTTTCTGTGCTTGCATGTCATTTCAGCCATCTTAATTGTTAGTTTCATTATGCATTGTGTGTTGAGTACTGACTTTTAATAATTTTGTTTTGCAATAAAAAAAAAAAAAAAAAAAAAAAACATTTAAACTGTGTGTGAGAATAACGTTTCAGAATAAATGTAAAATACATTTTGTGTATTCCAAATGCCAAATGTAAAATACATTTTGTGTATTTCTTAAGAATGTATTATTCTTCAGAAATGTTCAATATATCTGTGTTCAGAATAAGTGTATCTTAAGAATAAGCATTTCAAATGTGTCTGTCTGCTGTTGGTGTGTAGAAAGAATACTCCCCAAGCTCTGTTTGTCTCCACTCTGTAGGCTGTGTGTTCTCTCAAGTGTCTCTCAGCAGATTGAAATGAAGCGCTGCAGGTTCTCTGAAAATTCTGATAGTGACAGCCCCCGTAGCTGTCATAGTAGGCGGGAGAATGACTAGGGCCAATGGGAAGCCTAAAACTACTAGATGCAGCTTCTGCCAAAAGCAGATTTATGACCCTGCGACTTCCCGTTTCTGTAGAAAAAACGGCCCCCAAGGTGTGGGTATGTTCCTATCTCTGACTTCACAAGTCTGTCCAGGGTTAATGATGTTACTGAATGTATCCTGGATATATTCCTATCTGTGAACACTATAATCACGGTAAAACCTAACATTGCATTATTTTCATGGTTATAATGTATAAAATACATCTTTGATTTAAGATATTTCATGCTAAATAGTTCTTAAAATGAATTTCCTTCAATCATCGGGACAAAAATCAAACAACCTCGCCGGTAATACAGTGCATTTAGCTTTTTTTCTGCAAAATTATTATGAATTATAATATTGTATCAACAACTTTCATACATGTTAGCCATACTATACACTAACTATGGTGAGTGAGTTAAAATGTATTTGCCTTAGAATTATCATCTTTGAGTTGATTGAATATTTCCTATCGTGTGTAGGATTTAATGCATATCCATAATATTGAGAGCATAAATATTTAGTGTGGCTAAAAAACTAGACACTGCAAAGTAATTCAGCAATGAGTTGTATAATGTACCTTAGATCAGGTTAAAGAAAATACATTTGGGGCTTGATATTACTAAACTTCTAAAAAATACATTTGTATTGAAGCACTTTGTTTTTTTTACCTTATTGTAGTGGCTATTTGTCAACAACAACTAATAAAAACTAAAAAGCCACTGAAGCACCAGGGCAGCGAATCTCACGCAGATCAGGAAGTCCATTGTCCAGACAGCATTTGACAGTTTTGTGGTGTTTATTGTCTGTTAATCAAAGAATACAGAAAAATTATGTTTGATTCTATATGATCTCCTGACGCTGGTAAAAACCATATACCTTCCCTGATGCCCACTGTGCTATTGCCTCTAATTACCTAAATACACCCAGCTGTGCTTCCCAATTGCCCAGAACCCCTTCAAAGTAAAAGCATTTAGCTGCGACTCATAACTTAAATAATATGGCCGTAAACAAATTAATACTACAAAATCACATAACAAATAAATGTAAAAATAGTTAATAGCTCCCACAACAATTCGGCCCCTAATTGTGAGTCACAATTACCCTTATATATATATATAACATGTAAGGGAGCTATTCTTTCTATTCAAGCGTCTTCTGTGTCTCCTTCTCTGCTGCCACTGAAAGAAAACAGATGGTAAGAAGACAGGATAGAAAGAGAGAATAGATAGAACAGGTATTATTATTATTCTGTGGCCTCCACCAGCAGGCAGATCTTTGTCACAGGTCTCTCCAAAACGCTGGTTTTAGTTTGGATGCACACAGACCGGACCAATCCTTTGTAGTCGGACTTGGTACTCAAAACTCGACCCATCTTCCAGGATCCTCTTGGAGCTGTAGCATCGGCAATAATGACAATATCTCCTGGGGAGAAGTTTCTTTTTGGAGCTGCCCATCTCTGTCTTTCCTGCATCACAAGTAAGTATTCGGATGTCCATCTCTTCCAAAACAGCTCTGCAATATACTGTACTTGCTTCCATTTTCTTCTGATGTACAGGTCACTCTTTTCAAAGAGTCCTGGGGGAAATATGGGTTTTCCTTTCAGCAGGAGAATATGGTTTGGGGTGAGGGCCTCAAGGTCATTAGGGTCATCAGACACTTTTGTGAGGGGTCTATCGTTTAGTATCTCCTCTACTTCACAAAACAGTGTCTGCAGGCCTTCATCATCCAAAACCTGCTGTCCAAGAACAGAGGTCAGTATACTCCTTACTGATCGAATGAGACGCTCCCAAACGCCACCTTGGTGTGAGGCTGTTGGTGTATTAAAGCTCCACTTAATTCCATCCTGAATTAAGGCATCCTGGATCCTTGCATTATTCAAAGCAGCAAGACTTTGCTTCAATTCTTTGTTTGCTCCAACAAAATTTGTGCCGTTATCAGATCTTAAATTTGACACAGGGCCTCTTCTGCATATGAATCTCCGCAAGGCGTTAATGCAAGAGTCTGTGTCAAGTGAATGTGCCACCTCCAGGTGTATTGCACGGCTGGTCAGACAAGTGAAAATCACTCCATACCTTTTTAGAAGGCTTCTTCCTCTTTTCACTTCTATGGGCCCAAAATAATCAACTCCCACTTTAGTAAAAGGAGCCTTGTCTGGCACAACTCGCTCTTCAGGCAGGTCTGCCATCTTCTGTTCCCCAAGTTTTCCTCTGTGCCGTCTACACACCATGCACTCTGTAATAGTCTTCCTTGCAGCTGAATTGGCATTGATTATCCAATACCTCTGTCGAAGTCTGTACAACATGTGGTTCCTCCCAGCGTGTCCTAGTTGTTGATGGATATGACGTAAAATGAGCTGGGAGACATGCAGGTCTTTGGAAAGAATGACAGGGTGCTTGGTTTCTGATGGTAATGCAGACCTGTTCAAACGACCACCAACTCTGAGGATGTTGTCCTCCAGTATGGGGTCTAGTTTGTACAGTGGGCTGTCCTTGGAGACGATATTTAAGCCATGTTTGAGGGAGGCAATTTCACTCTTGAACCTGTGTTTCTGAACAAAACAAATTATTGCCTTTTCTGCTTCATCACAATCGTCTGGAGTCAAATGTTTTCCACAGAGTGTGGCTTTGAAGCTCTTGAGTTTCTGTTCAACTGTACTTTTCACTCCAGCATCGTTGTCATCTTCGGTAGCTTTAAGTTCCTTTCTTTTTTTACTCAGAAGCAACAGAAGTCCTTTAAGTTCAAGGAACCAGGCAACAGACGTTTTAAGCTTCTTCCAAGATGAGAAGTAGCTGATGAGATGGTCTGTTGGATTTTCTGAATCCTTAACAATGGCATTCACTGCTGCTTCTCTTTTGACCTCCGGGTCATCAATGAGAATCACTGAATCCATTTCCAGTGTAGGCCACTCATTTTCAGGCAAATACAGGAAATCTGGGCCTTTAATCCATTTTCCGTGTGTGAGAAATTCTTCAGCTCTCACTCCACGTGATGCTTCATCAGCAGGATTGACCTTGGAGCCCACATACTTCCACTGGTCAACATCTGTAGCTTCTCTGATTACAGTGACTCTGTTGGCAACAAACGTATGAAAACGTCTGGTTTCATTGGAGATGTATTTGATGACAGTCGTGCTATCGGTCCAAAACACTGACTTCTCCAGTGGCCACTGTAGTTCCCTTTGAAGCATGCCATCCATTCGGACAGCAAGGACTGCTGCTGTGAGTTCCAAACGAGGAATGGTGATGTGCTTCAGAGGTGCAACTCTGGCCTTTCCGGCAAGAAATGAAACATGCACCTTATCGTCTCTATCTTTATCCTTCAGTCTCAGGTACGATACTGTACCATAACCAGCTTCACTGGCATCAGCAAAATTATGAATTTGTGCTGTCACAGATGTTTCAAAGTTCAGGGTTTTGATACAGCGTTCCACCTTGAATACACTCATCCTTTGGAGGTCGCTCAGCCAATCAGACCACTGTTTGGAGAAGGAGGGGGAAATGTGTTCATCCCACTTCAGGTTTTGCCGGCAAAGCTCCTGCAACAGTAACTTGGCTGGCATTGTAAAAGGAGCCAAAAATCCTATAGGGTCATACAGAGAGGTGACCACCGACAAGATACCTCTCCTGGTTTGTGGGCGTGGCTGTAATGAAGTCCTAAAGCTGAACTGGTCGGACTCAACGCACCATTGCAGTCCAAGTGCTCTTTCCATAGGCAGGTGATCTTTGTCCAAATCCAGCTCTTTCATCTCTGCTGCTCTGATGTCACCTGGGATTGATGTCAAAACATAACGGCTAGTTGTCACCCACTTTTGAAGGCTGAATCCTCCCTGACTACAGAGCAGAGTCAAATCCTTTACAAGCTTAATTGCATCTCCCTCCGTGGCTGTAGACTTCAGGCAGTCGTCTACATAAAAGTTGTGATTGACTGTTTTGATCACTTCAGGAGGGAAGTGAGTTGCATTGTCCTCTGCAGTTCGCCTCAAGGCGTAATTGGCGCAACTGGGGGACGAAACAGCTCCAAACAAATGTACCCTCATTCGATATTCCCTTGGTTCCTGGTCAGTGTTGCCCTGAGGCCACCAAAGAAAGCGAAGAAAGTTCACATGTTTATCAGGCACCCGCACCTGATGAAACATGGCCTTGATGTCAGCCATGATTGCGACAGGCTCTTTCCTGAAGCGAATGAGGACCCCCATAAGAGTGTTGGTGAGATCGGGGCCCTGCAAGAGCTGACGGTTTAGAGATGTTCCTTTGAATGAGGCTCCACAGTCATATACAACCCTCAGATTTCCTTTGGTGGGGTGATGTACTCCATGGTGGGGAATGTACCACACTTTTCCCTCATCTTGTTCCAGCTGTTCAATGGGTACAACTTCAGCATAACCTTGAACCAGCATATCATTGATAAATGAGGTGTACTCCTCTTTAAACTTGATGTTCTTTTCAAATTTCCTCTTCAGGCCTTGAAGTCGCTGCTCTGCAACACAGCGATTATTTGGCAAGACCGGTTCCTCTTCTCTGAAAGGTAAGTGTTACAAAGGGTCAGATTAAACCGAATATATATATTTATTGCTTGAGATCCCTTGTATAATATTTGTATATCGTTTGATATCCCTTGTATATTCTTTGTATATATACACAGAATATCCCTTTACCTGGGTACAAACCAGACCATAATATTCGTTCTCCTATTGGACAGCGACCCCTAGGCGCCAACAACCATACCCCCAATGGCAAGTTCAAAGGCAACGCCAAGGCATGTCTCAACATGTCCAGGTCTGCGCAGTAATACGAGACAGAACTGAGGTTGGCACTAGATAATTCACCTTACGTATAAATACGGCGCAGGTGGATACAGCAGCACTTAGCACTAAAACGTTGATGCCTTCACCACGAGACAACGTGTAGTGAAGTGGGCAACTTTGCCCCTGAATAGAGCCTTGAGAACCGCGTGCGAATAGATTGCTAAAGTGTCAGAGTTTAACGCAGTACCGTTGAGTTCGACTTATTCTAATGTAATAGTCTATCATTTATAGTGTATCGTGCAGCTACCGTTCTTCAGTGACCAGCATTACCACCGGTTCGTCGTGTATATAGCTAGTGCACTTATCCAGGCTGGGCGGCCTAAACTCGTGCCCCCACCCGAGGAGTCCTAGACGAGAACCGTTGGATATGTACACCGGAGAACCTACACCGGCGACTGCAGAACCTTTTCTGGTTGGATTATATTGCTTTGGTACCGTGACTGCTGGAGCAGAGAACCGTCTACCCCACTATCGTGTGGGATCTACCCCCCGTGAGGAGCATCCCTCGAGCCCGCCTCTAGGAAGAGGCTGGCTGGCTTTCATCCATGCTGTCGAGCATACTGGATTATAGCTGTTGCTTTGTCTACCGATCAAGGGAGTACTGCACTGGTTCCTGTATCTGGAACCTCGTTATTCCTCGTTGACTCAGACTTTGCACCCGAACATTCCTCTACCCTGCCGGCCTTACACCCGGAGGGACCCCCCCAGTGTCTCCAGCTGGTACTAGTGTGCCTTATGTAATTGCTATGCTACAGGTGGCGTCAGTTTAGACCCATCTTACTATTCTCATTGACTTACGCTCTTGACCTACTTTACGTGTGTTCTTCGCCTTACAAGCGCGAGTATAATTCTCAATCTGTAACCTAACGTTGCTTGCTCTGATAATAATAAATACCCTCTAAATAGAACTTTATGTGTCATTGCCGTATTCTTGTGTGGGTGTTCACCATATATATTCATGTACTGTATGGCCAGTAATTAAAGTACATAACTAAGTAGTGGTTTAATAATACCATACTCTCAATACAGTCAGGGAATTGTACCCCTCAGTTACAATTGGTCCTTTGAGCCGGAGGGTATCAGTGTAATATCTAATATAATATTGATATTAACCATGGCCAGCGGTGAACACTCCCCAAGCGGCTCTCCCAAGCTAGAACGCCCGCAGCGCAGACGTCAGCCACCTCCCTATCTAGAGGAATACGCTGTCAGTCTAATACCTAGCTTTAAACAGACGTTAAATGCGGATAAAGCGGATAGTCAAAGCATGTCAAATCCTACCGACCAGGCGACCCTACCAGTAGAGACCCTAGTGGGTTCTAACGAAACTGACCAAGCGCACGGGGGGGACCAGGGGGGACATGACATGACTATACCCCCAGACAACGTCAACGGTATAATCCCCGGAGAGCTCCAGGATAAAGAAAGCGCTCCAGGGACAGAACCCGACACACGACCAGAAGAGAAGCGCGCCCAGGAGATGGACCTCGGGGCGCGCCAAGAGAACAGATCTCCAACGAGCACTGTCAGAAGCCGATCACCTCCGTCAGTGTCATCCCCCAGCGAAGCGGACCAGATGCTGGCACAGGCATTCATCGCCACCCTGGCAGCCTCCACTGAACGCGATCGACTCCAAGCACAGACGCTTAGTGAGCGCGAACATTCTTCCATGGAACAAGAGCGCCTCCGGGCGCAACAACTAAGTGAGCGCGAACACTCTACCATGGAAAGAGAACGCCTTCAGGCTCAACAGACGAGCGAGCGCGAACAATCTGCAGACCAACGAGAGCGCCTTCACGCGCAACTCCAAGCGCAAGCCCTTAGTGAACGCGAACACTCTGCAACCCAGCGAGAGCGCTTCCAGGCGCAACAAAGGAGTGAAGACGACCGCATACGACTGGAGACCAGACGCCTCCAGACGGAAGAGAACATTGAAAGAGACCGCGCCGATGCACAGCGCGCCGCCGTCATTGCACAGCGCGACGCAGCCCATGCCCAGCGCGAAGCAGAGCGCGACCGGCTGCAGGCGCAGATAATAGAACAATTGATTGCCAGGGCGACACCCCCTCTCTCCGCACGGAGCTCCAGGACATCATCACGACAAGGGTCTAGGGCACCTTCCCCTACCCGACCAAGTGACCCGGAACCCGGCCAACAGAAGGATCCTATCTACGTCTCCGAACCCCCTCCCCGACCGGTCCATACGAGACCCAGCAACCGGGAAGAACCGGCCTACGCCGCCGAGAGACTGAATAGAAGACTTCAAGACCTAGAAGACCTAGAAGAGGAAGAGGAAGAGGAGGAAGGTCAAGCCCACCAGCAGCAACGTACTCAGGACCAGGAGGCCCAGTACAGCCCAGACTTCACCCCCGAGTCACTGCGCTACAAACCCCCGACTCAACTCACGGGTGAGTTTGACGCACAGTCAGCACCGAGGAACAGCACCTGGGTACCCGGCCTCCGGTACCCACCAAGTACCAGCCCACGACAACACGTAAGGGGAGACTCGCCCAGGAGGCCTCTTCCCCAATGCTCACCGATGTGCCAGCCATCCATGGCATCGTACCTTGGCACACCGACGTTCCCAGACTTTACGCACGAGGACAGAGCACAGTACACGGAATTACGGATGTGCTTAGAGACTATGATGTCCGACGTCCCTGATGAGTCGTACAAATATGCCATCCTCCTCAAGCATCTCAAGGTGCCCAGAGCGCATAATATAGCGCTGGCATATTCCAACTCAAGCACCCCATACTCCGCGGCTATAGTGGCCCTCGACCAGCGTTATGGACGCATATGGGACTACGTGATACAAGAAATAAGGAATATTGACCGTCTCCCCCCAGCCAAAGACAATAGAGCATTGGATGACCTCTCTATCAAGGTACAATCCCTGGTAGGGATGCTGGGGTCCCAAAAGGAAAAAGGGAGAAATGAACTATATGCTAACTCTAATGTAGAACGAATACTAGAGAAGCTCCCTCCAGCCCGCCAAGAGCGCTTTCGGCGGCAGAGAGACCACCGTGATCCCGACGGTCCCGAGCCATCCCTCCTAGACCTAGCCGACTTCCTCGCGAGAGAAGTCAGCAGCCTACGACTGGATACGTTCGTGCGGAGTGGACCAAGCCCAAGAGATGGACCTCGGAGATCTAATGATAACCGCCGGTCGGTGACCGGTATGCACCAAGCCGAATCAGTACCGCAGCACAAGAACCACAACACCCCCTCGACGAAAGAGAAGTGGAAGATTGTATGCCAGTACTGTGAGAAAGAACATTGGCTGTCTCAATGTGACACTTTCAAGAAGATGACCGCTGACGAGGTGAGTCAGTGGATCAAAGCCAACCGCTGCTGCTTCCGCTGTGCGCGCAGCCATATGGCAGCCGAGTGCCGTTTAAAGAAGAAATGCAGCAAGTGTGACGGCGCCCACTTGGATGTCTTGCATGACAGCAACAAGAAGAAACTCGCACCCCCAAGTAGCCCGAGAGTGAACGTCATGTATATCGACCCCGCCAGCAGCGGGAGCTCCCGAGTGCTCTTGAAAGTGGTCTGAGTGATATTAAGCTACGAGGACAAGGTCATGGACACTTACGCCGTCCTGGATGATGGGTCAGAAAAGACTCTCCTCCTCGCATCCGCTGCAGCCCGGCTGGGTCTGCGGGGGAGCGAAGAAACAATGACAATCCGTACTATAAGAAGAGACCTGAAGACCATAAAGGGTGAAAATGTCTCCTTCACGATCGCAGCAGTCTGGCAGCCCGAGAAGCTAGAGCCATATGGAATCCGCGATCACGGAATCGCGGACGGAATCGCGGAATTGAGCAATAAAAATGGATATCCACTATAAAAAAATAAAATAATTTTTTTTTTTTTTTTTTTTTTTTACTTTTTTTTTTATGTTGTGGGACTTGTACAGCACTTTGTTCAACTTTGTCAGTGCTGTAAAGTTTAAACCTTTTAAAATCTTAGACAAGCAAAACACTTTGCTTTCATGAAATATTGTAAGCCGTCATTTGAGGCTTTATAAAAGCAGCACAATGAACACAAATCTGTCAGTGCCGAGTCCGACCTCATCTTAAATAACAAACAGCATTGCTTGTTGTAGTTAACAAAGAGAGGCAGAGTTGATTTTGCAAAAATATATATAATTTTTTTTTTTTTTTTAATAATCAAATTTGATTTTCATATTCGAATCCCATGCCCATCGAACGAAGCTTCGAAGCTTCAAAGTATTTAAGACAGCCCTATTAAATGGACTGTTATATCTTATTAAATTGTGGACATTTATTCATTCCCACTTATTAGACACTATTTCTGATGGTAAAATGAGCGTACAAAGCAAAATACAGAATTCTGAAATATTAAAACGGAAAAAACGGAATTTGGAAAAAAATTAAATGGAATTTGGAAAAAAATAAAACGGATTTCATATGGCTCTACGAGAAGCAGTATAGGATTACTAACGCCTTCACCAGCCAAGACATAGGCCTGTCACAGTACACCTACCCCATCCCCAAGCTGATGGAAAAATACGTGCACCTACGTCAACTACCTATACTGCTCATCGACGGCGCCACCCCGACCCTGCTCATAGGATCCGACCATGCACACCTCATCGTCCCAACGGACCGGGTCCACATCGGGCCCAGAGGCTGTCCAGCAGCAGTCGAGACCCGCCTAGGATGGACACTACAAGGCCCCCTCTCCAGGTCTCCCAACCGACCAGCAGCCACTCATTGCCTCCACTCAAGAATAAAAGAAGAAGACACCACCCTCTTACAGCACGTCGAGAGGCTATGGACATTAGACGCAATGCCCTTTAAGAATGAAAAGAAACTCGTTCGATCAAAGGAAGACACTTATGCCATAACCCTCCTCGAGCAGAGGACAGAGAGAGTCGAGGTCAATGGAGTGATGAGATACGCAACTCCACTCTTGAGGCGAGAGGGTATGCCCACCCTCCGCGCCTCAAAAGAAGCGACGGAGCGATATCTACTGAACACCGAGCGGCGTCTAGCCAAAGACCCCACTCAAGCCACTGTGTACCGCGCTGAGATTGACAAGCTAATCACAGCGGGACACATAAAGAAAATTGACATTCAAGAGGCCGATCAGACGACCGAATCATGGTACGTGCCCCACCACAAGGTCCACCACAACGGCAAGGATCGTATTGTGTTCAACTGCAGCTACCAGATCGGACTACAGAATCTGAATAAAGAACTCTTGCCCGGCCCAACACTCGGCCCCTCTCTACTAGGCGTTTTGCTACGTTTCTGCCAAGACAAGGTGGCCATCAGCGGCGACATCAAAGGGATGTTCCTGCAGGTGCGACTAGTGGAAGAGGACAAGCCCCTGCTGCGGTTCTTATGGAGAGAGAGGATCGGGGATGAGCAACCATCCATCTACCAATGGGAGGTCCTCCCTTTCGGAACCACATGCAGCCCATGCTGTGCTACGTTCGCACTGCAAAAACATGTCGCAGAGGACCCAGCAGCTGACGAGGAGGTCAGACAAAGTGTAGAGAGGAGTTTCTACGTGGACAACTGTCTGCAAAGCGTCTCGACGCCAGAAGAAGCCGAAGCCCTCCTACTCAAGCTCCGCGCCTCCCTGATCAAAGGCGGCTTTGATCTCCGGCAGTGGGCCAGCAGCGACCCTCAAGTACTTCGCAGCCTCTCCCCAGAGAACAAGGCAGCAAGCAGCGAGACCTGGATGGCGACCATCCCAGGGGAAGCCCAAGAAATGACATTAGGACTAGTCTGGCGCTTCAAAACAGACTCGCTCCATTACAGATACACACCCCTGACCACGGAGCAGGGAAGTTCGACTTCTCTACCGACCACCAGACGGAGTGTATACAGAACACTCGCCAGACAATATGACCCGTTGGGATGTATCCTACCTTACACCACCAGGGCAAAAATGATTGTACGAGAGCTGTGGGACAAGGAACAGAGCTGGGACGACCCCATACCCGACCACCTCGCTTCCACCTGGAGAGAGTGGGAAAAAGAACTCAACTCGCTCCCAAATGTGAACATACGCCGCAGCTACTTCCCACCCACAGTGCGGCTGGAGACGTGCCAGATGGACCTGCACGTCTTCAGCGACGCCTCAGAAGTAGCCTACGGCTTGGTGGCTTACTTGCGGGCCCGAGAGGAGGGAGGAGAAATACACACAGCCTTCATCCTGGCTCGCTCAAGGATAGCCCCCCGCAAGCAACAATCGATCCCGCGTCTAGAGCTCTGCGCAGCCCTGGTAGGCGCGCAACTCGCCACGTTAATCCAACGTGAACTCACCATCCCGGTGCAAAGAACAATCCTGTGGTCAGACTCCATGACCGTACTCACATGGATCCAGTCCGATTCGTGTAGATACAAGGTCTTCGTGGGAGTCAGAATCACAGAGATCCAAGACTTAACAGAATCAGTATGCTGGAGGTACGTGGACACGAAACAGAACCCAGCAGATGTCATCACACGGGGGATGTCCCTAGATGACCTCACACGTCACAATATCTACAGTGACGGTCCCGAGTTCCTCAAGCTCCCGGAAGAAGAGTGGCCTAACCCCACCCCACGGGAGGCTAGTCAAGAGGAGGCAGAGATGAAGAAATCTATGTTCTGTGGGTTGACGCACACACCAGTCCCCACCGACCCTAACATAGACAGCTGCCCCACCCTTGAGAGTGCGCAGTTGGAGACATTCTTGTGGCACCACCCTGAGGTTCCCTCCACTACTGACATTAACGCCGCTAACTACGAAGAAGCAGAACTCCTTCTGCTACAGCGAGCCCAAAGAGACTCGTTCCCCGAGGAGCTAGACTGTCTACAGGGATCAAAGCCAGTCCCGTCAGACAGCAGACTGCTCCACCTGGCTCCTGAGCGCGACGCCCATGACCTCATCAGAGTGGGTGGTCGTCTGAGACGAGCCCCGGACTTAACGGATGACGTCAAGTTCCCTATAGTCCTCAACAGCCGACACAAGGTCACCGAGCTCATCATAAAGAAATACGACGAGGATATGCACCACGCTGGGGCAGAGAGAGTCTTCGCTGAGATCCGACGTCGCTATTGGATACTGAATGGAAGAGAAGCAGTACGACGCTTCCAGCGGACCTGTCTAGACTGCCGCAAGTGGCGAGCACAGCCCAGTATACCCAGGATGGCTGACCTGCCTCCCTGTCGCCTCCGACTTGGCGACAAGCCCTTTCACTCCACCGGCATGGACTGCTTCGGCCCGCTGTACGTGAAGAAAGGAAGAGGGACGGAGAAGAGGTGGGGCATTGTATTCAAATGCATGACCACCCGAGCAATACACATAGAACTCCTTCCGACCATGAGTACGGACTCATTCCTCATGGCCTTCCGGAGATTCACAGCGCGAAAGGGAAAACCGTCTATATTATTGTCTGATCACGGGACAAACTTCAAAGGCGGAGAAAGAGAGCTGAGAGAGAGCTTCCAAGCCATGGGTCCAGAACTTAAGACCCACCTCGCTCCCTCTCAGATTGACTTCCAGTTTAACCCCCCGAACGCCCCTCACTTCGGGGGAACCTGGGAACGAGAAGTACGTTCAATAAAGACAGCCCTGTACGCCGTGCTTGGGGCCCAGACCGTGGCTGAAGAAGTCCTCACGACAGTCCTCACAGAGATCGAGGGAGTATTGAACTCAAAGCCCCTCGGTTACGTCTCAAGTGATGTAGCTGATGTCGACCCAGTCACCCCCAACACTCTCTTGATGGCACGGCTGGACCCCGCGCTCCCACAGACGGTGTACAGACCTGAAGAAGCGAACGGCCGAAGAATGTGGAGGTACAGTCAAGTATTGGCTGACAAGTTTTGGAACAGTTTCCTCCTCCACTACCTACCGTCTCTACAAACCCGCCAGAAATGGGTAAAAGATAGAGACAACTTGACAGAGGACACAGTCGTCATGATCGTGGACCAGTCACTACCCCGAGCTATGTGGCCGGCCGGCCGCGTAAGCAAAGTGATCACTGGTGCCGACGGAAAGGTCAGAGCGGCAGAAGTTCTTGTCCAGGGACGGACATACACCCGACCCGTGGCGAGGCTGATAGAGTTGCCAAGGCTCCCTGACTCCCTTGATGACGATCATGACCCACGGACTTTGTGAATTGCCCTACTCCCCACAACAGACATTGAGTAGTTGAAAACGATTAATCTGTCTTTGCTTTATCTAATTAGGTACGGACTAATTAGGAGGCGGCTGTTACAAAGGGTCAGATTAAACCGAATATATATATTTATTGCTTGAGATCCCTTGTATAATATTTGTATATCGTTTGATATCCCTTGTATATTCTTTGTATATATACACGGAATATCCCTTTACCTGGGTACAAACCAGACCATAATATTCGTTCTCCTATTGGACAGCGACCCCTAGGCGCCAACGACCATACCCCCAATGGCAAGTTCAAAGGCAACGCCAAGGCATGTCTCAACATGTCCAGGTCTGCGCAGTAATACGAGACAGAACTGAGGTTGGCACTAGATAATTCACCTTACGTATAAATACGGCGCAGGTGGATACAGCAGCACTTAGCACTAAAACGTTGATGCCTTCACCACGAGACAACGTGTAGTGAAGTGGGCAACTTTGCCCCTGAATAGAGCCTTGAGAACCGCGTGCGAATAGATTGCTAAAGTGTCAGAGTTTAACGCAGTACCGTTGAGTTCGACTTATTCTAATGTGAAGTAATAGTCTATCATTTATAGTGTATCGTGCGGCTACCGTTCTTCAGTGACCAGCATTACCACCGGTTCGTCGTGTATATAGCTAGTGCACTTATCCAGGCTGGGCGGCCTAAACTCGTGCCCCCACCCGAGGAGTCCTAGACGAGAACCGTTGGATATGTACACCGGAGAACCTACACCGGCGACTGCAGAACCTTTTCTGATTGGATTATATTGCTTTGGTACCGTGACTGCTGGAGCAGAGAACCGTCTACCCCACTATCGTGTGGGATCTACCCCCCGTGAGGAGCATCCCTCGAGCCCGCCTCTAGGAAGAGGCTGGCTGGCTTTCATCCATGCTGTCGAGCATACTGGATTATAGCTGTTGCTTTGTCTACCGATCAAGGGAGTACTGCACTGGTTCCTGTATCTGGAACCTCGTTATTCCTCGTTGACTCAGACTTTGCACCCGAACATTCCTCTACCCTGCCGGCCTTACACTAGTGTGCCTTATGTAATTGCTATGCTACAGGTGGCGTCAGTTTAGACCCATCTTACTATTCTCATTGACTTACGCTCTTGACCTACTTTACGTGTGTTCTTCGCCTTACAAGCGCGAGTATAATTCTCAATCTGTAACCTAACGTTGCTTGCTCTGATAATAATAAATACCCTCTAAATAGAACTTTATGTGTCATTGCCGTATTCTTGTGTGGGTGTTCACCATATATATTCATGTACTGTATGGCCAGTAATTAAAGTACATAACTAAGTAGTGGTTTAATAATACCATACTCTCAATACAGTCAGGGAATTGTACCCCTCAGTTACAGTAAGTCAATGTAATAATGTCCATCTTTCAACTCTGTTGTTCTTCTCATTATCTTCATGAATTGAATGTCCTCCCTTGACATTTCCAATGACCCCTCTGATGTTTTTTCATTAAAATCATGGTTGTATTGCTTCATGAGAATTTCTTCCAGATGTTCCACACATATTCGATTTGTTGTGACAACAGAGCAGCCAGTCTTAACTCTGCTGTTACTTCCACTCCTAAGTGGTCCATTTATGACCCAGCCGACTCTTGTTCTGACTGCATATGGTCCTTCACCTTGGCTGTTGATCAGCTCCCATGGTTCCATTACTTTTGCTGCATCAGTTCCGATGAGCAAATCCACATCTGCATTCAAGTCGTGCAGCTTTATGTTACTCAAGTAAGGCCATTTTTCCACATCATCCTGTCGTGGAATGTTCACACGTGACACTGGCATAGCTCTTTGGGTTAAGACATTGGGCAATTCAATAAAATCCTCCTTATTCATGCCAGACACTTCCAAGTGAGACAATACATTGGTGCTCACAATTTTCTCTTGCCCCATTGTTCGTGGCTTGCCACTTAGCCCCAGTCTCTTTGCCAGGTTATGAGTGCAAAAAGTACCGGAACTTCCCGGATCCAAGAATGCATATGTCTGCACAACTCTGTCAGTCACTTGGCTTTTCACTTGAACTGCAACAATCGAAAACACAGCATTGTCCTCATCTCCGGCCCCTATACGGCCACATGTTTGAGACTGAACAGATGTTACACTCAGATGGCTCACAGGCTCTTCTGCCTTATTAAAAGGTGTACTTATACCCTTCTGCTCAATGTGTAGGACTGATGGATGCTTTTGCTGACACTCACTGCAATCCAATCGACTCCTGCAGTCTTTGCTTATGTGTCCCACTTTCAAGCAACCAAAACAAATTCCATGCTCCTTTATGAAATGTATTTTGTCCTTTTGTATCTTTAACTTAAACTGTGAGCATTTTTCAAGTGAGTGGCTTGTTCGTTGGCAGAATAAACAGCATTTGATGTGACTTTGGGCAGAGAAGGACTTGATCTTATTATCCATGTACCTTTTGTTGTTTCCTTCTTTCATTGCAGTGACACTGGTGGAAAAGGTGCTCTGTTTCCTTTGCCTTGGTTGACTGTCAATGGGGGGTTTGTTGCGGCTGGTACATTGAATCCTGAATATTTCCAAACAGCGGATCAGAGGCAATTCTAACTTGTTTTTCAACAAAGTTCACAAGGTCAATAAATAGTGCTCTGCAACCACGTTGCTCCTGCAAATCACATGCGACGTTCCTCCATTTCTCCCTCAGCTTATAAGGAAGCTTCATCACAATGTTCCTGAGGTTTGATGGCATGTCCAACTCATTAATTTGCATGATTCTCTGTGTTAAATTAGAGCATTCTCGCAAGAACAGAGAAAATGATTGTAGTGATTTTACATCTTCATCTTTAACCAGAGGCCAGCTATCAATTTTGTCCATATAAGCAGAAGCAATTTTGTATTCATTTCCAAAATGTTCAGCAAGCAGGGATTTAGCGCGTTGATATCCCTGAACAGAGGGTAGGTGCTGACAGCTTTTCACTCAGGTTGTCCCCTGGTGTACTGCTCTAAAAAGTGTAAACAATCACTTGCATTGTCGGTTTTAACCTCAACACAACTTTCAAAGGATCTGATGAAGGAATGATACTGAAGAGGATCACCATCAAATATGGCTATATTTCTCACTGGTAGAGAAGA
This sequence comes from Notolepis coatsorum, assembly GCF_963971535.1. Classification (NCBI taxonomy): domain Eukaryota; kingdom Metazoa; phylum Chordata; class Actinopteri; order Aulopiformes; family Paralepididae; genus Notolepis; species Notolepis coatsorum. Next base: position 46,716,429 of record NC_140168.1, on the reverse strand, counting down.
TGCCAAATTTTGCTGTACCAACATTGTAGTGATGTCAGTTTGGCATTGCATGATATTCACAATGTCATTTTGGGTGTCATTATTGCATGCCATATTCAGGGAGGATGCTCGTCCTGTCTGTTGAGCATCATGGACCACTTGTGTTGGTGCTTGAGTGTATAGTGGTCTGAGGTCCGTCTGTAATACTGCCATTTGTTTAGGCCTGACAGTCTGTGATGCATCTTTAAACCCGATGGTCTGTGATACTGCCATTTGTTTAGGCCTGACAGTCTGTGATGCATCTTTAAACCCGATGGTCTGTGATGGTCCTTTGGGCCTTACAGTGACAGCCTGGGCCTCAGGATGAAATTCATTTTGCATGTTATTTCCCTGCGGGACAAATTGACCAGCTTGAGGATTGAGTTGGCCTGTCATTCTTTGAGCTATATTCTGTCCAGATACGAGTTCATTCCATCCGACCTTTTAGAGTTACATTTTGAATTGGTTTCCATCACATTGATTTTCGCATTGGCTGCAGCTAGGTCAGTTTCCAGAGCAAACTGTTCCTTTTCCTTCCTTAGTTCCTCCTGCTTTGCCCTTAGTTCCTCCTGCTTTGCCCTTAGTTCCTCCTGCTTTGTTTCCAACTCATGTTTCCTTTTTAAGGCTTTCATCCGCTCCAGTAGTGATGCTTTGTCAGCCTCCGCCTTTAGCCTGGTAGACGCGGTGGATTATGTCTTTGATACACTGGAGTGTGGCTTTTGTTGCTTTTCATTTGTACATGAAATGTTAGAGGCACTGTCCTCAGGATTGATATCATCAATAACAACATACTTTATGTAGTGGCTATTTGTCAACAACAACTAATAAAAACTAAAAAGCCACTGAAGCACCAGGGCAGCGAATCTCACGCAGATCAGGAAGTCCATTGTCCAGACAGCATTTGACAGTTTTGTGGTGTTTATTGTCTGTTAATCAAAGAATACAGAAAAATTATGTTTGATTCTATATGATCTCCTGACGCTGGTAAAAACCATATACCTTCCCTGATGCCCACTGTGCTATTGCCTCTAATTACCTAAATACACCCAGCTGTGCTTCCCAATTGCCCAGAACCCCTTTAAAGTCAAAGCATTTAGCTGCGACTCATAACTTAAATAATATGGCCGTAAACAAATTAATACTACAAAATCACATAACAAATAAATGTAAAAATAGTTAATAGCTCCCACACTTATCATTATGCAAACAGGTAAAAAAAACTATGTTGACATGTCTGTTTTAAGTGTATCGGTCAGTTTCATGGTTTTAGATGTTTATAATTTATGTTTATCCTTGACATTCAAAGAAAAAAAAGCACGATTTGTTTCTGAAAAAGAAACCCAACCTCACTTTTAGCCTCTTGACCAGGCTTTCAATGTGTTTTATTCACATTTAGCCTGCTACAGATTATCTGGTAGGTAAAAAAACAACTCAGGACCAAGCTACAAATCTTCAACACAGTTGGCTGAAAGGTGACTGAAATTAAGGGTATAGATTATAATAAGTATGATCGGATTGATATTTAAATATATTTAAATCTGGGGACAAACACAGCTTTACAGACCAGTGTCTTTGCTTTCACAATTTTCCAAGATTCTTGAAAAAGTGTTTGCTCATAAATTAGATAGTTTTATTGAAAAGAATAACCTATTGAGTGAGAGTCGGTATGGATTCAGGGCAAATCGATCAACAGCATTAGCCTTAATGAATATATATGAAGAAATAACCACAACCGTTGATGAGAGGAATTACACCATAGGGGTGTTTATTGACTTAAAAAAAGCATTTGATACGATTGATCATCACATTTTAATTTCTAAATTACAAACATGCGGTGTGAGCGGGGTGGCGATGAACTGGTTAAGTAGCTATCTTGAAAATAGACAACAATATGTACAACTCTCTGGTTACACATCTGAATGTATGAATATTGAATGTGGTGACCCTCGAGGTTCGGTCCTGGGGCCCATACTTTTTATTTTATATATTAATGATATATGTGAAGTGTCAAACATATTGCAATTTGTTTTATTTGCTGTCGATACAAATTTCTTCAGTTCAGGAAAATACCTTAACAAATTTGCAGATTACATTGTAAATGAAATGTGTAAACTTACGATATGGTTTAATAACAATAAGCTATCCCTAAATTTGGAAAAACGAAATGTATGATATTTACTAATCGAAAGAAGGACAATGTTGCATTATGTATTGACGAAGTTAATATTGAAAGAGTATCTGAGTTAAAAAATGCTGGGTGTTATGTTGGATGTGAAATTGACATGGAAACCTCATATAATGTACATAAAAAATAAGGTAGCCAAGAGTGTTTTTGTTTTGACCAAGGCAAAGAATGTGCTTGATTATAATTCTATGCGAATATTATATTGTTCACTCATCCTAGCATATTTGAGTTACTGTGGGGTAACCCGTATGAAAGCAACATAAAGCCCTTATTTATATTACAGAAGAGAGCAGTAAGAATAGTTCACAATGTAGATTCAAGAGAACATACCAACGAATTATTTATTAAATCCAAACTATTGAAACTTAGGCCCCATCCACACGAGCGCTGGTTTTAATATAACCATGATTGTATGTGCGCAGTTGCACTGTTCGTCCACACACAACCGGGGATTTGCTACACTGCAACCGCGGTCTTTAAAACCGGTGGCCAGGGTGAAGTTTTGCGGTTTTGCAGTTGCGTGTGGGCATAGCAACCGAGGTTATTCCCAGTGTTTACAGCAGAGCTGTCGCAATTATATCCCATGTTCACGGCAGACCGCGGGGTAGAGAGATTATAGCAGAGCCAGCTACACCAGTGTTTACAGCAGAGCTGTCCCAAGTAGCGTTATATGAAAATGATTGTAACAAACTTTTGTTCAAAACGTATCGTCTGTGTTGAAGAGTGTTGTGATCGACTGATGTCTTGTCGCATTCCTGACCTGACGCTGAGAGTAAACATGTAGCTGCAGCTAAACTAAACTCATGTGTTGTCAAGTTATTGTTATAAGGAACCCAGTCCAGACTGCATCCCCTTAACAATTGTTTGTATTGAGCCGTATTGTATTGTACCCATTCTGCAATCTGTTAAATAACGTTTACATCCATTTCATATCGGTAACGTTACCACATTACGTTAGCATTTAAGCTATATACTATACATGGATATAGCCATTCACATTAGCATGTAGCTAACAACACCGGCGGTCTTTTGTGAGACTAAACTATCCGCTCTTGGTGGTAAATTGTGTTGCTGATGGTTTTGTTTCATCAACAAAATGAGAGGCAGAACACACAGTGAATGTATCCGTTTGTTTATTGCAGTTTCTTTCTTTGCTGAAAATATATGTTCCGTTGGCAAAATGATCAATAGGGTCCAGCTGTGTTTCTAAAGTAACAGGAAGTTTAGTGAGCGTTCAGCCTTTTCTGATTGGTTGAAATGGCCTTCATGTCTGAACAACATCACCGCCTACTGTTTTGGCATTGTACTACATGTAACGGTTGCTGGTGCCGTGGGTACGCAGTTATACACGGTTGTTCACCTGTGTGGACAGAGTTTTATTTTTTTCTACTTCGGTCATATTAAATCCAAACGCTCGTGTGGACAGGGCCTTAGCTGTAATACAGACTTTCTTAGTTTTGTTTAGAGTAAAATGCAGAGTATTACAAGCAAATATACAGAGGTTGTTTGTTCCCTAAACTTTCACACCCCCTTGCAGTGTTTTGACACCTAAGAGGAGCCTATTCACACCCCCCCTCGAACAGAGACACAGATCCACATAGATGGATCTTTTCAACACTTTATATTTTCAGGACACTATCACGTATAACTTTTTATATAATTATTTGTTCAAAGCCTGCTCAGAGAGAGAATCACAGATTCTCAGAACAGTAAGTTAAGGAGGCCAGATTGCTTGGAGTTATAATAGATGAAACAGTCTCTTGGTCAACTCACATTAACAATATTGTAACAAAAATGAGCAGAAGTATTTCAATTATTAGACGGAATGCCTATTTTTTAACAGACACATCTACCAAGCAAGTCTTACAATCACTAGTTTTTGTCACATCTGGACTACTGTCCAGCATTCTGGTCAAATGCAACCAAACAAGACTTTAAAAAAAAATACAGTTTACTCAAAATAGAGCTGCAAGACTTGTATTGCATAGCTCAATTAGAAACAGTGTTGAGAAAGACCATGTTGGTGAATGAGAGTCAATGAGAGACTAGTGTGTAGTCTTATTTTGTTTATGAGAAATATTTATACTTTACATAAACCTGTGTGCCTCTTTTTTCAGCTGGTGCTTATTAGTGATGGTCTTGGCTATGGCACTAGACAAGTCTTGAGGGGTCGGTTCGCCCTACCGAGACCCAGAACTGAAACCTTAAAGAAAACTGTAATGTACAGGGCAGTGTCCTACTGGAATAGACTTCCACAATATTTGGTTTCAATTACCAGTAAGGGGGGATTCAAGAGGAGACTACGAGTGGCTGTAATGCAGAAAGAGATTGATTTTGGGTGGGTCTAATCTATGTCTAATGAATGGGTTCTTGTGTTGGGTTATGTGTTGTTTTGGAATGTGTTTGTCTAGTGGTTATGAGGAGTATTAGAGTATGAGTGTATGGAATGTTGTGCTGTTTTTGAGCACGTCTTAGTTTTCTCAGAGATGTCTTTGTTGTTTTATTGCTACACGTTAACAATTCTAATGATTTTATGCTACATTCATAAACATTAACCCCTAGCCCCTTAACTCAGATATATATGTTGTGTGAATTAAATGGATGGAATTGAATGTCCGTTGTACAAGTGCCCTTATAGGTTAGAATAATAGAACGTTTTATTAACCATAGCCTTTGTGAGTAGACTTAAGGTTACAGTGGATTTGGGATCTGATCCGTTAATTCTAGTACCTGTTTTAAATTCTGTTCAAGTAACCCCTTCCATTGTGTGAACTAAAAATATGCTATGAGTAAAATGTTGTACACTAACTTTCATGTTACAAAGATATAAACCATTTGTATTTGAATGATGACTGTAAATGTGACTATAGTTGAGTTTGCATGTCCCCTAATCTTCACGCCCCCATGCTGTGTTTTAGCACCTAAGAGAGGCCCATGTTCACCCCCCCGAACAGAGACACACACCCTTACTGACACACAGACCCACATAGACAGATCTTTTCTGTACTTTATATTTTCAACACAACTCTCTAAGCTATCATATATAGTGTAATATATGTGTAATAATTAATGTGAATAATAATACAAAACACTGTAATGCAACCCTTTTAAAGAATCTATTTTAAATAAAAAACACTTCACAGGACCGTATTAACGATATATTCAAACCCTAGACCCTTGCAGGCTAATGAAATGGTGCACTTTGGCACCCAAAGAGCATTAAGGGATACATTTGTAATTTTCTTTTGCTTAAACACAAGTGTATAAAGATTATGTCTTTATCCAAGAAACTAAAATATAGACATACATACATTTGTAATTTTCTGAACACAATTATCTAAAGATTGTGACATTGTATTTTACATTTGGCATTTGGAATACACAAAATGTATTTTATTCTTAATTCTGTAACTTAGACCTCATACACACACAGACACATACCCACACCTTGGGGGCCGTTTTTTCTACAGAAACGGGAAGTCGCAGGGTCATAAATCTGCTTTTGGCAGAAGCTGCATCTAGTAGTTTTAGGCTTCCCATTGGCCCTAGTCATTCTCCCGTCTACTATGACAGCTACGGGGGCTGTCACTATCAGAATTTTCAGAGAACCTGCAGCGCTTCATTTCAATCTGCTGAGAGACACTTGAGAGAACACACAGCCTACAGAGTGGAGACAAACAGAGCTTGGGGAGTATTCTTTCTACACACCAACAGCAGACAGACACATTTGAAATGCTTATTCTTAAGATACACTTATTCTGAACACAGATATATTGAACATTTCTGAAGAATAATACATTCTTAAGAAATACACAAAATGTATTTTACATTTGGCATTTGGAATACACAAAATGTATTTTACATTTATTCTGAAACTTTATTCTCACACACAGTTTAAATGTTTAATCTGTGGAATACACACATTTAATCTTAAGATTGTTGTGAAACTATATTCTGAAGATACACACGTTTATTGTGAAGATACACATAAAACATATTGTAAAGATATATTCTTAAGACTTTTGGAATACACAAAAACATATTGTGAAAACCTTGGAATACTTATTGTGAAGATATTGTATTTTTCTTAAGACTTTTGGAATACAGAAATACATATTGTGAAAACCTTGGAATACACACAATCTGAAAATAAAAAAATGTTTGAATCTAAAAAACAAAATTTGAATCTTTTATTTCTGACAATAAAAAAACTTATTTTGAAAAACTTGGAATACACACAATCTGAAAATAAAACGTTTGAATCTTTTATTTTGAATGACCTTTTTTTTTGAAAAAAAATAAAACTTTTATTTTGAAAAAATCTGAAAACGGAAGTCCACCCCCTTACAAATCATCCCCTTCCGTAACCAGATGTCCCTCCCCTTCCGAAACCGGATGTCCCTCCCCTCAAAACCGGATGTCCCGCCTCCTTAAACCTCTCGACCAATCAGAGAAGCCCTAGGGGTCAAAAATCATCTCAAAAAGGGGGCGTGGCTACAATTCATCAAACTTTGATATATGCCCTTATAAGGTATGACATACCCCTAAGTCCCGCCCCTCCAATCAATCAAACTAAAATGGGCGTGTTTTGCATAATGAGACAGCTACCGCCTCCCTATTCTCTCTCTTACCCATTCTGCAATCTTGTTGAAATAAAGTTTTCATTCACACTCAAAATCTGTGTTCATTTTTTATTTTGCATACTAATGTTCTGTGTCCTGAGTCGTACTTGTATTGAAAAACTGATTTTATATGTCTGAGGAGAAGACCGGTACTCATCATCTTCGTCTCCACAAAAAGAAAAATTACATGTGAAGTATGTTGTGTGCCATGTTCAAACAGTGCTGTATATGTACAGTTTATTCCTACTCCTATCCAAGCTCCGGGAGGGTCATCAAAGAGAAGTCGGGTCATCAAAGAGAAGTCGCCTATTCTTAGTCCTTGCCCCACAATGGTGGAATGAACTACCCACCCCAGTTAGGACAGCCGAAACCCGTCCAATCTTTCGCCATCGACTAAAGACTCACTACTTCAACCATTATCTAAATAAAAAAAATGTAACCCTAACTAACTAGCTGATAGAGTTGTGCCCTTCCTGATGGCTTGTCGTACAGAACTTGTAAGTCGCTTTGGATAAAAGCGTCAGCTAAATGACTAAATGTAAATGTAAATGTAAATGTGTGCGTGTGTGTGTGCGTGCGTGTGTGTGTGTGTATAAATCAGTTCTGTGCGCATGCACGTATACCCGCGCGCGCGTGCACGTGGCGTGGCGTGTTACCAGTTCCCATATTACGACTGCACCACTGGATAAAAGCGTCGGCTAATCATAAATGTCTAGATGTAACATTACTGTCTATGTACCTATGTAAACGAGACGAAAGTTAAGTTTACTCTATTATTTCGCCGTCGACTAAAGACTCACTTCTTCAACCATTATCTGAATTAAAAAAATCGAACCCTAACTAACCTTACTGTCATGCACTTAAAGACTCACTTCTTCAACCATTATCTGAATAAAAAAATTCAAATTAAAAATATCTAACCCTAACTAACCTTACTGTCATGCACTTGTCCTAATAAACTAAAGTTAAGTTTACTCTATTATTTCGCCGTCGACTAAAGACTCACTTCTTCAACCATTATCTGAATAAAAAAAATCTAACCCTAACTAACCTTACTGTCAGAAAGTTAAGTTTACTCTATTATTACTAGATCTGGTATGTCATAAATGTCTAGATGTAACATTACTGTCTATGTACAAGTTTACTCTATTATTACTAGATCTGGTATGTCATAAATGTCTAGATGTGCTAATCATAAATGTCTAGATGTAACATTACTGTCTATGTACCTATGTAAACGAGATGAAAGTTAAGTTTACTCTATTATTTCGCCGTCGACTAAAGACTCACTTCTTCAACCATTATCTGAATTAAAAAAATCTAACCCTAACTAACCTTACTGTCATGCACTTAAAGACTCACTTCTTCAACCATTATCTGAATAAAAAAATTAAAATTTAAAAAATCTAACCCTAACCTTACTGTCATGCACTTGTCCTAATAAACTAACCTACACTAGCACTCAACACTTTATGAACATTGTTACTGAGATGAAAGTTAAGTTTACTCTATTATTACTAGATCTGGTATGTCATAAATGTCTAGATGTAACATTACTGTCTATGTACAAGTTTACTCTATTATTACTAGATCTGGTATGTCATAAATGTCTAGATGTAACATTACTGTCTATGTACATATGTAAACGAGACGAAAGTTAAGTTGAAAATGGGGGAAGGTAAGTTGAAAATGGGGGATCTATGTAAACGAGACGAAAGTGAAGTTGAAAATGGTGCGCAGTAGTGCAAATACTTGTCCAGACCACTAATACTTGTCCAGACCACGAAGCCCCGCCTCCAAGCCTGCCTCTGCGGCTCTGCAGATACCCCCTATTGTAGGCCCGTCGCTTATAGCTTATCCGCAACAGTAAGTTACTTCCGGGGTAGGCCTGATTGGCCCCGACAGGCACGTGACGCGCAACTTTCTCTGCCGCGCGGCACGCTCCGCGGAGCCGAGCGGCAGAGCTTGCGGAATTACGTAACCGTCCAAATACGCCATGACTTTCATTCGGCGCTTCAGCTCACCTGGCAGAGCAGCGGTCCTGCGATCCTGCGGTCCGTTGTTGGTGAGTTCGAATCCCATCAAATCTTTTTTTTTTAACGTGATTTTTTTTTTTACGTGTATTCTTTCGCCGGTTAAGGTTAGGCATGGTTAAGGAGATGATTGTGGACTTCAGGAGGTCGGGGGTCAAGGACTACAGCCCCCTCAGCATCGACGGGGCACCGGTTGAGAGAGTCAACAGCTTTAAGTACCTCGGAGCCTACATATCCGAGGACTTGACATGGACCACACACATTAACAGTGTTGTGAAGAAGGCACGACAACGCCTCTACTTCCTCAGGCGCCTAAGGAAGTTCCAAGTCAGCCAGAAGATCCTTAAGAACTTCTACTCATGTACAATAGAGAGCATCTTGACCGGCAACATCACCTCCTGGTTTGGGAATAGCACTGCACAAGACCAAAGCAGACTACAAAGAGTGACACGTTCAGCCGAACGCACAATTGGAGGGGGGCTCCCCACCCTCCAGAACATTTACTACAAGCGTTGCAAGGGCAAGGCTAAGAGAATCATTAAAGACTCCAGTCACCCGAACAACTGCCTCTTTGAACTGCTGCGGTCAGGCAAGCGATACCGGAGTCTCAAGGCGAGCACAGAAAGACTCAGAAGAAGCTTCTATCCCCAGGCCATCAGGCTGCTAAACGAACAATGAATGAACACTACACAACAACAACCACCAAACGCACATAGCACACACATCCACACGCACACACTCACTTTAAACAAACACTGTAGCACCCACTCCACACACTTTATAGCACACACCCACTTTAAACAAACACACTGTAGCACCCACTCCCCACACTTTATATTTATGGATGAAGGATTGCACTACAACTCGTACACCTTACTGTAAATTGTAACTAAAATTGTACCTCATCCCATTTCTGCTTTGCACTAGATAGTACTGTACATTAGTACACTGCATAGTATTGTGTATTGTATATTATATGGTAACTCAGAACATTGTACATATGTCTATACCGAACACTGTGACCTCATTTTCTTCTTCTAAATTCATGCTATATTATGTTATTATGTTATTTGATACTATCTTGTCTAGCACAGTCTCTGGAGCGTAACAGTAAGAAGCATTTTGTATGAAAGTATTCTGTACTTCTGTATGACAACTATTAAAGAACTTGAACTTGAACTTGGTTAAGGTTAAGGTTAGGCATTGTTTCGGAGTTGGTTAAGGTTAGAACGGTTAAGTTTAGGCGCTGTTAAGGAGCTGGTTAAGGTTAGAGTTTGTCTTAGAGAATGGCAATATTCTTTCTATGGTTAAGGTTAGGCATGGTTAAGGTTAAGGTTAAGGTTAGGCATTGTTTCGGAGTTGGTTAAGGTTAGAACGGTTAAGTTTAGGCGCTGTTAAGGAGCTGGTTAAGGTTAGAGTTTGTGTTAGAGAATGGCAATAGACAGCCTATTTCCGCGCGACAGCTCTCAGCAGCCTCGTTGCGCGTCCTGAGTTTGCCGCGTCACGTGCCTGTCGGGGCCAATCAGGCCTACCCCGGAAGTCACTTACTGTTGCGGAACAGTTACAGGCGTCACCGTCACCGATTGAAAATTGAATGAGTGTTTTCAGAATGACCACAAGAGGGAGTTGAAGTATAGGCTATGGCGTTGTCACTTTCACACTATCATGCGGGTCACTTCCAAAATATAGGCAATGCGCAGCCAAGAGAAGCTTCAGTCCCCCGTGGTGTGGAATGGACTCTACACGTGACAGTAACACTATGCAGGGATATGACACACCATACTTACAAAAGAAGTTTTAAATATAAATTATATATGTGTTGTTTTCAGGAAGCCCTCCATAATTGTTCCAGAAAGGGTGAGATATCTGGTGACTGACACGGTAAGTAATGGTATGTAAGTTAACTACATAATTTTCATGCTAGTCACATCAATCAGTAACCGTCTGTCTGGCTGTCATCCTGGAAGAGACCATTCCCACCCTGAGATGTAAGATCCTTTACCAGAATGATTATCTGATCACTCAGAATGACTTTGTATTTTGGGCTGTTGCTCTAAGCTCTTTCCCGAGGGTTGAGGCGACCAAAACCGCATCAGGAAGATATACTGCACCTCATTCACTGGTGTTTCCTTTAGTTTGCTAGTTACTAGCAGGTGTGCAGCAGGTGTGGTGGCCCTTGAACTGGAGACCTTATAGAAGGGCGTGTCTTCACTCTTTATGTCCTTGCTATAGCGGCACACCAAAACTATTCCTTGGACGGACGGATAGATGGATGGACAGATGGATGGATTCACAGTGTGAGTCATGGAGGGTGGGTTCTTAGCAGAAGCTGTGACCAGGGGGGGGACTGTCGACACTGCCAAGCTGTCAGTCACGGTGACTTAAATAGAAGAGAGAGGGAGAGGGACAGTGAGAGGCAGAGACAGCACCGGCAGAGTGCAGCCAAATGTCTGCCATACTGCCTCTCCCATAGCTGTGAGGCAGGGCAGCAGATGTTGACCGGCCAACCCAGCAGAGAGCTGCTGTAGGAAAGGAGAGCTTGTTGACAGAAAGGCCAGCTGACCTTCAGCTGTAAGGTAGCAGAAAACGAGCTAATTACCAAGCACACCCACTGGTGTGCACCACCCCTCAGCTAACCTCTGCCCTCGCTTGCCCTCTTTAGTTTCCATCATTTCCCTTTCTTCTCTGCCTCGATTACTCTCTCTCTCTCTCTCTCTCTCTCTCTCTCTCTCTCTCTCTCTCTCTCTCTCTCTCTCTCTCTCTCTACATTACATTTACATTTAGTCATTTAGCTGACGCTTTTATCCAAAGCGAGTTACAAGTTCTGTACGACAAGTCATCAGGAAGGGAACAACTCTATCAGCTGAGTAACAATGTTCATCAAAGTGTTGATTGCTACAGTGTAGGTTAGTATATTAGGACAAGTGCATGACAGTAAGGTTAGTTAGGTCAAGGTCAAGTTTATTAGTATGTCCCAAACTGGGCAATTCATGTTACAGCAGATAAATAGGAGCTCCAAAACAAAACAAAAACACAGCAAACATACATAACAAGAGGAACACAGACAGACATGTAAGTACATGGTCACAGGATCAGATCATGACAACAGTCAAACAAGCAACCACAACCATCCCCCCACCCAGGCAAAATCTGCATATGGCTAGCTGATAACAAACTATCATTACACATGGGCAAAACAGAGTCCATTCTCTTCGGTTCAAATAACAAACTCAGCAAGACCGACGGCTTCTCAGTTACAGTGGGTGACAATATTGTCACAAGGAAAGACGAAATTACCTACCTGGGTTCCATCCTAGAGGCAAATCTTTCCTGTGACAAAATGGCATCCAATGTAATAAAAAAAAGTCAACCAACGAACTAGATTATTGTACCGGATCTCCTCTCTGGTAAACAAGAATACCCTGAAGACTCTGGCAGGAGCACTCATTCAAGGGTACTATGACTATGCGTGCACCTCATGGTACCAAAGCACCTCAAAGGCGCTTAAAACAAAATTACAAACATCACAAAACAAACTGGTCAGACTACTACTTGACCTGAAGCCCAGAACCCACCTCACCCCTGCCCACTTTGACAACCTAGGATGGCTTAGAGTAGACGACAGAGTACAGCAACTTGCAATGGGCCTGGTCTACAAGATACACTATACGACCGGGGTGCCCATGTACATGTCAAAATACTTCCCAAAGGTCAGGGAATACCACAACCACTACACCAGAGGAAGCTCAACAAATCATGTTAAACCCAGATTCGGCTCAAACAAGGGACTAAACACGTTTCTCAATTATGCCACAACAATGTGGAACGCCCTACCCAAAGCTGTAAAGGAATGTGAATCCCTGCCCACATTCAAAACCGCTCTTAAAGAGCACCTACGGGAGGCTGCAATTCGAAACTGGCCACCGTAAATGCCCAAAACCCCCACCCCCTCCTAATGTACAGTCCCCTCCCCATCATATGTATATACTCTGTCAGGATATAGGGGTAACAGTACTGTATATTGGAATACCGTTTATGTCACAAATGTATCAGTACTAAATACCTATATGTCCCTATGCCATAAATGTCATGTATGTTGTGTATGTCATAAATGTCTATATGAATTGAAAATGGGGGACCCTGATGGAAACAAGACAAACGTCTTTCTCAGGTCTGCACCCCCTTAACAATTGTATGTATTGAGCCGTACTATATTGTACCCATTCTGCAATCTGTTAAATAAAGTTTTCATTCATTCATTCATTCATTCATTCATTCACCCACCTCAAAGCCGCCCTCTCCTGCCTCCTCCATTGATGGCACGAATGGAGGTAGGATAAATGAGAATTTGTATCTATTGTTTTTAGCTGCAGGGGTCTCCAAACGTTGGCCAGAAGGCAATAATTGATACTCCGGATTTAGGGGGTGAGATCTGTCCGCTCTAATCGATGACGTCTTCCTGAGCACCTGTTCATCATAGATTAGGGTTCGATTATAAAAAGAAAAAAAATTTGATAACATTTTTCTTTATAGGGCGGTCAGGTGGCGTAGCGGAGATTGCGCTCGTCACCAATGCAAGAGGCTGCGGTCTCAACGCCCGGAGCATTGCTTGGGGCTTGGGCTGATCGCTATACTAACCCGTTTGGCTGGGTTAGGGGGAGGGCAAGTCATGGGTGGGAATCTGGTGTTGTGGACAGCGACGCCTACAGGTCAGGTCTGGGCGCTTGCTCAGCGGAGGCAGGACTTGATGAAGGCAGCGTGACCTCCCACGCATTACACTTCACCAATGAGAGTCCTTGCTGCCAGGTGAAAAAAGAGTCACTGGCTGTCGCCGCGCGTGTCAGAGGAAGCGTGCGGATGACTTCAGGATTCCCTTGTACCGACCAGTAGGAGAACATGCGCACAACAACCAGGTAGGGGAGGGGGGGAATTGGCACAAATGACTAAATTGGGACGGGGAGAAAACAGAAAAATCAGAGAAAGAGAGGATAAAAAAATTAAAAATTATTTCTTTTTCTTTATTTTACCTTTTCCACAAGAAACAAGACAACACAATACAGTAACAATAATAATAAACAAGACATCACAGGACAATAACAGCAATAATAATAATAATAATAATAATAATAATAATAATAATAATAATAATAATAATAATAATAATAATAATAATAATAATAATAATAATAACAAGCTAATCAATTAAATCAGAATAATGCAAATAAATAGTTATAATATAAATTAAATATAAAAAAAAAATATATATATATATATACTATAAGGTGAGACTACCTGAGCACCCATCATCCCCAGTCTCGACAACCACGGCCCCCACCCCGTGAGGACCCCGAATCCGGCGCCCCAGCGTATTCTTTTTCCTTTATATATATTTTTCCTTTCATTTCAGATAATGGTTGAAGAAGTGCATCTTTAGTCGACGGCGAAAGATTGGACGGGTTTCGGCTGTCCTAACTGTGGTGGGCAGTTCGTTCCACCATTGTGGGGCAAGGACTGAGAATAGGCGGCTTCTCCTTGATGACCCTCCCGGAGCTCGGATAGGAGTGGGTCTGAGACGGCCAGAAGATGCAGAGCGTAGGGGTCTTGAAAGTGTGTACTTAGAGACCATTGACCGGAGGTAGGTGGGAGCAGTTCCCTTTGCCGCACGGTATGCCAGGTTGAGGGCCTTGAAGCGGATTTGTGCGGCAATGGGGAGCCAGTGCAGGTCCCTAAGAAGTGGGGTGACATGGGCCGACTTCGGTAGGTTTGAGATCAGGCGGGCCGCTGCGTTCTGAATGAGCTGAAGAGGCTTGGTGGCAGTGGCCGGAAGGCCAGCAAGTAGTGTGTTGCAGTAGTCGAGGCGGGAGATGACTGTTGATTGGACGAGGAGTTGGGTGGCTTCTTTTGTCAGGAAGGGGCGGATCCTTCTGACGTTGCTCAGGAGGAATCTGCAGGTTCTGGTTGTCTCTGCGATGTGAGCGGAGAAGTTCAACTGGTTGTCGAGGACAACACCAAGTGTTGTGAAGGGCCAGATTAAACCGAATATATATATTTATTTATATATATATATTTAATTGTATTTGTATATTCTCTAATATTCCCTGATATCCCTTGTATATTCCTTGTACAATATGCATTGAATATCCATTCTAGCCTACTGAACATCCCATAATAGTCTCCATTCTACTATTGGTCGAGACCTTGGTGCCAGGCTGCCATACCCCTCAGACCCAGTTCAAACGTACCGCTCCACATGTACGAACAAGTCCTAGTTCCGCGTAGGAATCTGACTACCGCACCACTAATGGGACTATTTGTTCATAGTGCGTATATATACTGCGCTACTAAAGTAGGACTTCCTTTTCAGTCCAGTTTCTTACCCTCCAATAGAGTCACAGACGTAAAGCCTCCCCGCGACGCCACGTGTGGGAGTAAGGCCAAGTTCGCCTACCATCGGTATTGAGACATCGTGTATATTAATATTTGAATAGTCATATTTGGCACTATATCGTCGAGTTGGACGTAGTCTATTAAGTTCAAGTTCAAGTTCAAGTTCAAGTTCTTTAATAGTTGTCATACAGAAGTACAGAATACTTTCATACAAAATGCTTCTTACTGTTACGCTCCAGAGACTGTGCTAGACAAGATAGTATCAAATAACATAATAACATAATATAGCATGAATTTAGAAGAAGAAAATGAGGTCACAGTGTTCGGTATAGACATATGTACAATGTTCTGAGTTACCATATAATATACAATACACAATACTATGCAGTGTACTAATGTACAGTACTATCTAGTGCAAAGCAGAAATGGGATGAGGTACAATTTTAGGTACAATTTACAGTAAGGTGTACGAGTTGTAGTGCAATCCTTCATCCATAAATATAAAGTGTGGGGAGTGGGTGCTACAGTGTGTTTGTTTAAAGTGGGTGTGTGCTATAAAGTGTGTGGAGTGGGTGCTACAGTGTGTTTGTTTAAAGTGAGTGTGTGCGTGTGGATGTGTGTGCTATGTGTGTTTGGTGGTTGTTGTTGTGTAGTGTTCATTCATTGTTCGTTTAGCAGCCTGATGGCCTGGGGATAGAAGCTACTTCTGAGTCTTTCTGTGCTCGCCTTGAGACTCCTGTATCGCTTGCCTGACGGCAGCAGTTCAAAGAGGCAGTTGTTCGGGTGGCTCGAGTCCTTAATAATTCTCTTAGCCTTCCCCTTGCAACGCTTGTAGTAAATGTTCTGGAGGGTGGGGAGCCCCCCTCCAATTGTGCGTTCGGCTGAACGTGTCACTCTTTGTAGTCTGCTTTGGTCTTTTGCAGTGCTATTCCCAAACCAGGAGGTGATGTTGCCGGTCAAGATGCTCTCTATTGTACATGAGTAGAAGTTCTTAAGGATCTTCTGGCTGACTTGGAACTTCCTTAGGCGCCTGAGGAAGTAGAGGCGTTGTCGTGCCTTCTTCACCACACTGTTAATGTGTGTGGTCCATGTCAAGTCCTCGGATATGTAGGCTCCGAGGTACTTGAAGCTGTTGACTCTCTCAACCGGTGCCCCGTCGATGCTGAGGGGGCTGTAGTCCTTGACCCCCGACCTCCTGAAGTCCACAATCATCTCCTTTGTTTTGCTGACGTTCAGGGAGAGGCTGTTTTCCTGGCACCATCCCGCCAGGACCTTGACCTCTTCCAGGTAGGCCCTCTCGTCGTTGGCAGAGATCAGGCCCACCACCACTGTGTCGTCAGCAAATTTGACGATTGTATTGCTACTCCGCTGAGCCACACAGTCGTGTGTGTACAGGGAGTAGAGGAGGGGACTCAGAACACAGCCCTGGGGGGCCCCTATGTTGAGGGTGATGGATGAGGAGGTGCAGTTGCCTGCTCTCACCACCTGGGGTCTGCCAGTCAGGAAGTCCAAGACCCACTGGCAGAGGTCATAGCCCAAGCCCAGGTCCCTGAGCTTGGCTATGAGTATGGAGGGGACTATGGTATTGAATGCCGAGCTGTAGTCGATGAATAGCATTCTCACATAGTTCCCCTGCCTCTTGTCCAGGTGTGATGCTGCTGTGTGCAGCACATGGGATATGGCGTCCTCCGTGGACCTGTTGGGGCGGTATGCAAATTGCAGGGGGTCCATGTTGATGGGGAGGGAGGAGCAGATGTAGCCCTTTACTAGCTTCTCGAAGCACTTCATGGCTATGGAGGTGAGAGCTACAGGGCGGTAGTCGTTGAGGCAAGCAGGCTTGGATTTTTTGGGTACAGGGATAATAGTGGACTTCTTCAGGCAGGTGGGGATGACAGCCTGTTCTAAGGACAGGTTAAATATGTCAGTGAATACTGGGGCCAGTTGGTCGGCACAGACTTTTAGGACGCGGCCGGGGATGCCGTCTGGACCTGCTGCCTTCCTGATATTCACTTTTTTAAAGGTCCGCCTCACCTCATGCTCTGTTACCCTGAACACTGCGCCTCCATCAGCAGCCGACCCCCCCCCCCCCCATTGCCGAGGCTTGTGAGCTGGTGTTGTTATTACCAGCATCAAACCTCGCATAGAAGGTATTGAGGTCATTTGCTAAGGAGATGTCACTGTTCAGTTTGAGGGAGGCGCCTTTGTAGTCTGTCATCGTTTTGAGCCCCTGCCACATAGCTCTAGAGTCAGCTTGTTCAAACTGGAGTTCAATTTTATCCCTGTAGCATCGTTTGGCCTCTGACACAGTTCTCCTTACGTTGTATCGCGCCACCTTGTGGTCATTCATGTTGCCTGCCTCTAGGCCGTCGTTGTATGCTTTGGTGCGCTCTCTCAGAGCTTCACGGACGGATTTGTCTACCCAGGGTTTTTGATTTGGGTAAACTTTCATTTTGGTAGTGGGGATTGTTTCTTTCACCCTAGTACAAACATAGTCCAGCACTGTCTCCGTGTAGGCATTAATGTTATCTGTGTCGCGGAACACATTCCAGTCTGTGTTGTGAAACACTGACCGGATCGTATCCTCTGACGTCACATCCCATTTCTGCACCTCTCGCGAGACTACGGGAGTACTTTTAATTTTCTGTCTGTACTTCGGTGTAAGAAAAATTGATGCGTGATCTGACTTACCGAAGCCACTATCAGAATGAGCCTTGTAGCCACCTTTAAATTGCGTGTAACAGTGATCTAGGATGTTACCGCCTCTGGTGTTGCAAGTCACATGCTGATAGAAGTCGGGCAATACCTTTCTCAGATTGGCGCTATTGAAATCTCCCAGAACTAAAATGGCGGCGTTAACATTCGCCTCTTGGATTCTGTTTACCTCGTCGTGTAGTCTGGAGAGCGCAACCTTGTTGCTGGCTTCAGCTTGCGGTGGAATATACACTCCGACCAGGACGATCGCCGTTAACTCCCTCGGGAGGAAGAAAGGACGACACTTGATGGTTATATATTCCAGTTCTGGGGAGCAGTGGTTGGATAGTTCCTTCACGTTCGTTGGGTCACTCCAATTTTTGTTAAACATGAAGGCAATACCCCCTCCACGTTGTTTACCGGACTCTGATGATGACCGATCCTTTCTATGGATAAAGAAGTGATCCGCTGGTTGAATCGCGTGATCTGGAACCTCCGGCGTCAGCCATGTTTCGGTGAAGCAAAGGACATTGCAGTCCCTAACGTCTCTTTGATATTGAATCCTTGCTCGGATGTCATCCAGTTTATTGTCTATTGATTGTACATTGGCTAGCAATATACTGGGAAGTGGTGTACGATGGCGTCTGGATCTCAGCCTGTTTCGGATCCCAGCCCTCTTTCCTCGTCGTCTTTTCCTGGGCTCTGGGAACAAAGGGTCTGGTCCTAATCTCCGGAGGATTTCTTCAGGCCATTGATGTGGTTCGGAAAGCTGATCCAGCGAGTAATCCAGTTGGTAAGTTTCCCGTAATCCAATGTCTATGAGTGACTGACGGTCATATACATTAAATGCACCAACAGTTGGTACGCACAAAACTCTAAAAACTATAAATATTAACAAAAGTAAACACAGTCTCGACGGAGCGAACAGAGAGGCAGCCGAACGGGGCGGCGCCATCATCAAAGCTAATAATAGTCTGTTAATATATAGTGCTTCGTGCGGTGAGAATACTACCGTAGTCAGTACCCCATCGTTTCGGGCAGAGAACTGGCTGCTTATCCAGGGTGGTTGACCCCACGTGAAGCTGCACCCGAGGAGCCCCAGAGCCGACGAGCGAGTGGACCTGTATACCGGATTATTCTACCGACGACAGCCCGCCTTCCCCGGCACGGATTATGCTTTGTATACGTTGATTATTCCATGGATAAAGACCCCCGACACTGCCGTGTGTTGGAACCCCCCCCCTGGAGAGGACGCAAGGTGAGGAGACGCTCTGCAAGACGAGGTCGCTTCACGTCTCTCCTCCGTGGACCGGATGACGCCGGCCCACAAAGAGTCCATCTGCTTTCATCTGTGGTCCAAGGATCGCCGGCGCATTGAACGGCACTACAGTGGGTTCACCTGGGATACCCTTGGCCGGATGAGGCAGCCGGATTCTACCCCCCCCCCCTTCCTACTCCTGTCGGCTTACAAGCGACCGGATTAACCCCCCCTAGTGTATCCAGTATATAATCATTAAAGTATCATTGCTGTTATTCCTTAAACTATTCCAGGTCGTATATGTACCACCTGCGCCTTCAGAGATTGGACATTCTCTATTGATATACCGACGAATACTCTTGCCATAAAAGTGCATACTAATTTCCATTCATAAATGTGATTGATTTGATTAAGTGCTTGCTCTACACACCATCGCTGTGTAGAAATAAAGACCTATTTCTAATTCGTACATTTGTGTTGGATCCGTTTCATCTACGTGACAGTGTTCATCATAATATATTTATGCCGTGTACTGGGTGGCCGAATATTAAGTACAAAGGTAGTGGTAGTAAGTATCATATCTAGTAATACAGTCAGGGAATTGTACCCCTCAGTTACACCAAGGTTCTTGGCGGTCGGGGACACGGTCACAGCTGCATTCTCGACTGTGATGGAAAGGTCGGTCAGGGGGGAGGATTTGGCCGGCAGGTGGAGCAATTATGTTTTGCTTAGGTTCAGTTTGAGGTGGTTGGTCGTCATCCAGGCGGAGATGTCGGACAGACAGGCCGAGATCCGCTCAGAGACGTGGATATCCGAGGGAGGGAAGGAGAGGAAGAGTTGAGTATCATCGGCATAGCAATGATACGAGAAGGCATGAGATGTGATAATGTTACCCAGAGATTTAGTATAGAGGGAGAAGAGAAGGGGTCCTATGACCGAGCCCTGGGGGACACCCGTCCGCAGGGGGCGGGTGGCCGACAGGGTCTCTCTCCATGACACTTGGTAGGCGCGGTCATTGAAGTATGATGTCAGCCATGTCAGCGCAGAGCCAGCCACTCCCATTCCTGCGAGGGACGCAAGGAGGATCTGATGGTTGACTCTGTCGAAGGCTGCAGATAGGTCTAGGAGAATCAGGTGAAGTGCCTCTGTGACTGGTATGAGGGCCGTTTCTGTGGAGTGGCCAGTCCTGAAGCCTGACTGATTAGGGTCTAGGAGGTCATTCTGTAAGAGATAAGCAGTAAGTTGGTTGGATACAGCACGTTCACGTGTTTTAGAAAGGAAGGAGAGAAGAGAGACAGGGCGATAGTTGCGTATGACGGTGGGGTTCATGGTTGTTGTTTTTTGAGTGGTGTGACTCTGGCTTGTTTTAGGGAGGTGGGGACCACCCCCGAGTTGAGGGAGGAGTTGATGGTTGCAGTCAGTTAGGAATGGGAGCATGTCTGGTGCTATGGTCTGGAGGAGTGGGGAGGGTAACTGATCCAGCTGGCATGTAGTCAGAGTCGGGATGGGTACCGGTCACATTTGAACCGATATCGGTACCGGTACCGGTACCTGTGATTTGATACCGGTACCCAACAGTACTTTTTTCGGTACTTTAGTCTCTAAAAATGTAATCTACCTACCTCAGTTGTAAAAAAAAATTCAAAACTTAATATTTAATAAATAAATAATGTATTATTATTACTTTATTATTATTTACATCTTACTGAAAGGTGCTATACAAATAGTTATTATTATTTATTTAGAACAACATATATATATATATATATTTGTTAAATATATATTTGTTAAATATATTTTTTTAAATAAACATAACATTTATTTAAAGATATGTGTGTGACTGTGTATGTATATATATATATATATATATATATATATATATATATATATATATATATATATATATATATATATATATATATATATATATATATATATATATATATATATATACACAGTCACACACATATCTTTAAATAAATGTTATGTTTATTTAAAAAAATATATTTAACAAATTAACTAAAAAAGGTACACATCTATATATTTAAATACAAAATAAATAAAGGTATTGTATTTTACAAAATGACAAGTATAAAACAAGGGTAAACAAACCACTCTAGCAGCAATTAACTATTCTGTTGATAAAAAAATAGTCAAATACACATCTATATATTTAAATAACAAATAAATTAAAGTATTTTACAACTGAGTTAAATCGATCAATAGAGACCGTATTAGATCCCCAATTATCATATCATGGGGTATCATTGGAAAGCCACCCTCATTGGCTACAACCCTGTCCAAACATCTTTGAGATCGCCAAATGATTGACGGAGCTGGAGCTCCCGGAGGTCGGGGGTGGTAATGTGTACTTTGGAGCACGCCTCACATATCGGCATGTAACTTGAGAAGCACTGAACGGATTTTGTCACCTGAAAGGGCAATTGACAGGCAACAAATAAGGCTTTAATTCTATCTATATAGTGTATCAAAAGAAATGCACACTCGAGCCGCTAGAGGTCAGCAAAGTGGCGCGTCCTCATGAGGGCCCACATGTTTTAATATCTTTTTTATATAGAGTAAAGACCACAACCCTATCAAAACAGCAGTCAATGTGATTTGAATTTTTACCGATGTTTTGTACGATTTAACGAAAATAATAATTTATCAAAAAAATGCTAATTATATCTCTTTTATCGTAAAACCGTGAGGAAATGACTAAATCCAGATTTAACCCTGCCATTGGAAAGAGGAGCCTTTTCCCTATCCATAGATGTATGATTTGGCCATAATAAGGCCAAGGTCAAGTTCAAGGTCAAATATGAATTTATAATTAAAATCGATTATCATTTATTACTGTATCTACAAATCCTTCTGTTTAATCATCTTCCCTTTATTCATTTGCTTAGATCTTTTGTACACATGATCTCAATAAGGTGGTGAATGAGCTCAGTGAGTGAGCTCGGCTTGCTCACAATTGTAACATAGATTATTCACCGGCACAGATACAAAAAAATATCATCATTTATATTCTCCTTTTTTTCATTACAATTTACTCAAGCCTAGTAACAGACACAATATTTTACATACCCCCAGGTCCTTAGATGTTCCTAGATACCAAGAACATGCTAATTGACCTTGTAGAAGTGGAGCAATCTTCCATTTACTTAGGCATGTACCTTTAGGCGAAATTTCTGAAAAAACTGTACAGATTAACAGGTTAAACAAACAATCTAGCAGCAATAAACTACTCTACTAAGTATTCTAGCAGTTCTTTTCGCTCCACCCCCGCTTTGGAGAAGACCCGCTCTGCCGCGGTGTGTTTGGTCTTACATAACAGCCTGTGGCTTGTTTACCGACGTCACATCCGCTATACTCTTCTGTCCTCCTGACTGCGCTTGCTAACGTTAGGGAGTTAACGTTATATCCGACGTTAAATAAGTTACAAATATGTGAAACTATGGAAGGAGTAAGCCGACCGCTGAAAAGAAAACCCACGTGGCAGCGCGAGCAGATAACAAAATAAAGTGGAGTGGAAGTTTGGACTCTTTGGAGATAGTAGTGTTTCAAGAGCAGAGGTGGAAAATGAGCTACACTTTCTAACAACCTGCCCAGTGTGCCCACTGTACCAAGATATCAGAGACATATACACTCCCCATGAATTGCAAACACCCAAAGACAGTTTGAAAACATGTATTGTGCCGTTGACATTAACACATCCACCGCCAATCACGTTGTACGATGGGTTTCAAGGTCATGCGAATTCCGCCAATCCACGGCGTACAACGTTATTGAGATCATATTAATTTTCTTTCGCCATGGTATTCATAATTCCCTCACCCAGCCTCGGCTGAGACAGTGGGGCTCGGCACAACCGTGCAACGCTTCAATACCGCCGCCTGGTGGATGATCGGGCGAGTTACAACTGGAAATGGATCTCTGGTGATCTCCGTGCATCTGGGAATTCCGTCCGGCAGTCACATTGTTGCGGGACTCTAGACACACATCCGTGTATATCAGTGGAGGCTGCTGACCAAATTTTTAGGTGAAGCACAAATTATTATATTATATTATATATTAAATTATATTTTTAAAACATCCCCCACTGTGTGTCAGTGGTCAGTGGACACAGATGAAAACATATTAACATTAGGTGACAGCGCACCTGACCAGATGAAATCATATTAGGCGACAGCGCACCTGACCAGATGAAATCATATTAGGTGACAGCCCACCTGACCAGATCAAAACATATTAAGTGACAGCGCACCTGATCAGATCAAAACATTTTAGGTGACAGCGCACCTGATCAGATCAAAACATTTTAGGTGACAGCGCACCTGACCAGATCAAAACATATTAGGTGAAGGTGACAAGGAAGCCACAGACTCATACCCCCCCGACACTCAACTAACCGCCTCGGACAGTCCTTCATACCAGTGGCCATCAGGCTCCACAACAGTGGGCAGCAACTGCTGCCAGACATCGACCTGGGACTTATAGGAACCCAAGGAGGACAACTTACACTACCTTAGGCATACTGCACCTTATGTGGATACTGTGATACTGTGAATAATGAATAATGTATATTTCAGTTAGTTAGATAGTAAATTATAACACTACCTTATGCATACTGCACCTTATGTGACACTGTGAAAATATATTTCAGTTAGTTAGATAGTAAATTATATTGACCTATTTGTTTACACTGCTTGTGTTGTTTTCACTACCTGTACCCCCCCCCCTTCCCCCATGCTGCTATGATGCCTGAATTTCCCCAAGGGGATCAATAAAGGAATATCTTATCTTATCTTAAAAGGAAAGATGAAATTCCCTACCTGGGTTCCATCCTATAGAGGCAAATCATTCCTGTGACAAAATGGGATCCAATGTAATAAAACTAAGTCAACCAACGAACTAGATTCCTGTACCGGATCTCCTCTCTGGTAAACAAGAATACCTTGAAGACTCTAACAGGAGCACTCATTCAAGGGTACTACGACTATGCTTGCACCTCATGGTACCAAAGCACCTCAAAGGCACTAAAAACAAGATTACAAACATCACAAAACAAACTGGTCAGACTACTGCTTGACCTTACTCCTAAAACCCACCTCACCCCTGCCCACTTTGACAACCTAGGATGGCTTAGAGAGTAGACGACAGAGTACAGCAACTTGCAATGGGCCTGGTCTACAAGATACACTACACCACTAAGATACCCATGTGCATGTCGGAATACTTCCCAAAGGTCAGTGAATACCACGACCACAACACCAGAGGGAGTTCCACAAATCATGTTCAACCCAGATAAAATAATTTAAAAAGTAAAAAAAAAAAAAAAAAAAAAATTTAATAAAAAAAAATAGTCATAACTTAGAAATGAGATTGCATAGGTCTATGAATCGATATCGCGATTCTGTTTTGATTAATTGCCCAGCCCTACAGTGTGTGCAGTAAGTTAGCTTGGTGATTATCATTGTGATGTAGGCTAAGATGGCTAGCTACTGTTAGCATACAAACTTTTACAAACACTAGCCTACTTACTTTTTCATCCACAACGTTTTTTCTGATCCACTTCTTCATGTTGCTCAGTTGCTGGTTTATACTTCGGTCCTAATGTTGGCGCAAAGTTTAATTTAGCCTGACTTTACTTGTTATAGCTGTACAGCTTACTTCTACTAAACAACAACTAAACTACTTCCTTGCTCTTTCAAACAGTCAAAATGGGTCCATCTGCAGGGTCGGAGGTTAGGTTTAGCTCTGGCCAATCTCAAGTTTCTCAAGTTTCTTTATTAGTTGTCATACAGAAGTACAGAATACTTTTATACAAAATGCTTATTTCAGTTACATTTTGTATAAAATTATTCTGTACTTCTTTATGACAACTAATAAAGAAACTTGAGAAACTTGAGATTGGCCAGAGCTAAACCTACCCTGCAGATGGACCCGTTTTGACTTTGCAATGCAGCAATCTCTGATTGGATTTGCAAGGCTGCCAATCATATTCAACCTCCATGTATTGGATGGCAAGGGCTGTCAATCATTCAATCCTCCATTCAATGGCGAGAGTTTAACTGCACAGACCGTGCTTAGACGAAGTTAATAGCCTATTTCGATTGGCTGTTATTTATTATTTATATAACATTGGGTCACACCTGTGAAGTTTTCTTCACGAATAATTACTGCAGTCATTACTGCAGTGCAGGCCTGCTCAGAGCTGTCAATTTTGGCCATTTTTTTAAAAGAAAAAATTCACTGAAATTTTTTTTACAGAGGAAAACTTTTATAATAAAAAAATATAAAATAATAATAATTAAAAAAATTTTTTTTTTATATATATATAAATAAAATAAATGTATATATATATGTAAATTAATAATAATTATGAATTATGAGTGAATTTGTGTTTCACGTGTTGTCATAGAGAAACCTCCACATGGATCGCTGCCATAACTCAATAATCGATATGATTTGGGGCGTTTATTGCGCCATACAAACCGGAAATGGATCTAGTCGATCGACGTCAAATAAGTGGGATCTTTTTCCTCCAGTCTCATCGGCGAACGGTAAGAGGACAGTAACGTTAATTTCAGCGTGATTGTTAAACGACCCCCCCCCCCCCCCCCTTTATTTATTTTTTTATTCTTTTTAATTATCTTCTCCCCCCTCCTTTTTCCGATTTTTCTCCCATCCCACTGTTAGTCGTTATGCCAATTCCCAACCCCCTTCCTGGTTGTTGCGCACCCCCCCCCTACTGTTGGTCCGGGAGGCCGGAGACTGTCACATGCTTTCCTCCGACACATGTGCAGCCAGCCGGCAGCCAGCCTGGCAGCGCAGATTCTCACCGGGAGAGTGTAACGTGTGGAAGGTCACACTACCTTTCTCCAGATCGCTGTGGAGGCGCCCTGACCGAACTATAGCGGTCGCTGTCCACAACGCCCAGGACCCTCCCCCTAACTCAGCCAAACGAGTTAGTATAGCGATCAGCCCAAGCCAAGGCAATGCTGACTCTCCGGGAGTCGAGACCACAGCCTCTTGCATTGGTGATGAGCACAATCTCCGCTACGCCACCTGACCGCAACCCCCCCCCCCCCCCTTTCATCCGCGCATGATGAGTCATAACGTTTAGGATCGTATTCAGTTGGATTTTTTAATATAGCGTGGATCGCGAATAAACTGCAATCGATAATCTATATTATGCGTTTAGGCCTATAACTAGCGTTCTAGGAATTACTGCAGAAAACGATAAAAACATACTTATATTCTAGACGGTATTTTCGTATGAATATATGAATGAAAAAGTATAACGTTCCTACATCCTGAACGATAGCTAATGCTAACGATGTTGAATGGGCCAATGTCAATTTAGTAATACAATAAAAAAAGTTATAGCCCTGCAAAGAAGGTGAACATCTCCATAGGCTTAGACTAAAAAAAAAAAAAAAAAATTTAATAAAAAAAAATAGTCATAACTTAGAAATGAGATTGCATAGGTCTATGAATCGATATCGCGATTCTGTTTTGATTAATTGCCCAGCCCTACAGTGTGTGCAGTAAGTTAGCTTGGTGATTATCATTGTGATGTAGGCTAAGATGGCTAGCTACTGTTAGCATACAAACTTTTACAAACACTAGCCTACTTACTTTTTCATCCACAACGTTTTTTCTGATCCACTTCTTCATGTTGCTCAGTTGCTGGTTTATACTTCGGTCCTAATGTTGGCGCAAAGTTTAATTTAGCCTGACTTTACTTGTTATAGCTGTACAGCTTACTTCTACTAAACAACAACTAAACTACTTCCTTGCTCTTTCAAACAGTCAAAATGGGTCCATCTGCAGGGTCGGAGGTTAGGTTTAGCTCTGGCCAATCTCAAGTTTCTCAAGTTTCTTTATTAGTTGTCATACAGAAGTACAGAATACTTTTATACAAAATGCTTATTTCAGTTACATTTTGTATAAAATTATTCTGTACTTCTTTATGACAACTAATAAAGAAACTTGAGAAACTTGAGATTGGCCAGAGCTAAACCTACCCTGCAGATGGACCCGTTTTGACTTTGCAATGCAGCAATCTCTGATTGGATTTGCAAGGCTGCCAATCATATTCAACCTCCATGTATTGGATGGCAAGGGCTGTCAATCATTCAATCCTCCATTCAATGGCGAGAGTTTAACTGCACAGACCGTGCTTAGACGAAGTTAATAGCCTATTTCGATTGGCTGTTATTTATTATTTATATAACATTGGGTCACACCTGTGAAGTTTTCTTCACGAATAATTACTGCAGTCATTACTGCAGTGCAGGCCTGCTCAGAGCTGTCAATTTTGGCCATTTTTTTAAAAGAAAAAATTCACTGAAATTTTTTTTACAGAGGAAAACTTTTATAATAAAAAAATATAAAATAATAATAATTAAAAAAATTTTTTTTTTATATATATATAAATAAAATAAATGTATATATATATGTAAATTAATAATAATTATGAATTATGAGTGAATTTGTGTTTCACGTGTTGTCATAGAGAAACCTCCACATGGATCGCTGCCATAACTCAATAATCGATATGATTTGGGGCGTTTATTGCGCCATACAAACCGGAAATGGATCTAGTCGATCGACGTCAAATAAGTGGGATCTTTTTCCTCCAGTCTCATCGGCGAACGGTAAGAGGACAGTAACGTTAATTTCAGCGTGATTGTTAAACGACCCCCCCCCCCCCCCCCCCCTTTATTTATTTTTTTATTCTTTTTAATTATCTTCTCCCCCCTCCTTTTTCCGATTTTTCTCCCATCCCACTGTTAGTCGTTATGCCAATTCCCAACCCCCTTCCTGGTTGTTGCGCACCCCCCCCCTACTGTTGGTCCGGGAGGCCGGAGACTGTCACATGCTTTCCTCCGACACATGTGCAGCCAGCCGGCAGCCAGCCTGGCAGCGCAGATTCTCACCGGGAGAGTGTAACGTGTGGAAGGTCACACTACCTTTCTCCAGATCGCTGTGGAGGCGCCCTGACCGAACTATAGCGGTC
The DNA here is from genome assembly GCF_963971535.1 of Notolepis coatsorum. Lineage (NCBI taxonomy): Eukaryota > Metazoa > Chordata > Actinopteri > Aulopiformes > Paralepididae > Notolepis > Notolepis coatsorum. The sequence goes on along the minus strand of NC_140168.1, from coordinate 46,688,204 downwards.
GCTGTCCACAACGCCCAGGACCCTCCCCCTAACTCAGCCAAACGAGTTAGTATAGCGATCAGCCCAAGCCAAGGCAATGCTGACTCTCCGGGAGTCGAGACCACAGCCTCTTGCATTGGTGATGAGCACAATCTCCGCTACGCCACCTGACCGCAACCCCCCCCCCCCCCCCTTTCATCCGCGCATGATGAGTCATAACGTTTAGGATCGTATTCAGTTGGATTTTTTAATATAGCGTGGATCGCGAATAAACTGCAATCGATAATCTATATTATGCGTTTAGGCCTATAACTAGCGTTCTAGGAATTACTGCAGAAAACGATAAAAACATACTTATATTCTAGACGGTATTTTCGTATGAATATATGAATGAAAAAGTATAACGTTCCTACATCCTGAACGATAGCTAATGCTAACGATGTTGAATGGGCCAATGTCAATTTAGTAATACAATAAAAAAAGTTATAGCCCTGCAAAGAAGGTGAACATCTCCATAGGCTTAGACTACCACGGGTATTGCACTACCTCCCCTGCAGGTTCTATACAACAAGAGGTGCAAATCCAGAGCCTGCAGAATAATGAAAGACCCCCACCACCCCAATAACAGCCTGTTCCAGCTGCTGAGGTCAGGCAGACGCCTGCGAACCCCAGCTACTAGGACAGAGAGGCTTCGGCTCAGCTTCCTCCCCCAGGCCATCAGAGCCTTGAACAATGAACACTGAGTGCCACAGAACACTGAACTTCTCACACACAAGCACACATGAGCACACACACGACACGCACGCTGTGCACGCTCACACACTAGCAGCCACTTTAACATGAGCAGGCACACACTCATGCCGCACACGCCCACACTTATGGCCAAAAAGGAAAGGTCACTTTAGAAATAGTATAACAACAGTAACAGTGTATTGCACTACCAAAGGATCCAGCATGTCCTATATGCTCTGTAAATAACTATGTACAGATACCGAGATGTCCCACCATGTTACCTGTTACCTGTTTATTGCACAATGTTGTTTTTTTATTGGATTCTATTATATGTTGTACCACTGTATTGCACATCGTTGCGGGCAAGACCACCCGCATTTCATTGTATACTTGTATGCCGTGACAAATAAAACTCTTGACTTGACTTGTGATCATACATTGATGGATATAAGCGTGGCAGTTAATGTGTTAACGTGTGGTTTCGTTTTTGCGGTAAACCAAACATGACGTCATCTGACTTTTTTTCTTTCTTTCTCATAACCGAAAGTAGGCACCGCACCGTTGGATCTCACGTGAATCGATACTTGGTAGTACCGACGTGTTTCGTTAGGTACCTTTAAAAGTACCGAATTCGGTACCCATCCCGGTTCGACGTTACCAGTGTCAGGGTCTCAGCTTCTGTAATGGGAGAGAAAGATGACAGGGTGAAGGATGAGGTTCTCGATTCAGTATTTGGAATGGGTGGGGGTTGGGAGAAGGAGCTGCGGATGTTCTCCACTTTTTCTTCAAAGAAGATCGCGAAGTCTTCGGCAGAGAGAGATGAGGGGGGAGGGGGTGGGGGGGGAGTGAGGATATGGTAGCATGTAGTTTGCGATGGTTCTTGGCAGAGGCCTCGATCCTATGGTGAGAGAAAGAAGCTTTGGCAGCAGTAATGGTTTTGGTTGTGATATGTGGCGATGTCAGCAGTGAGGCGTGACTTTCTATACTTCCTCTCAGCCACTCTCAGGACCTGTCTTTGTTCTCTCACTGCATCCGTCAGCCATGAATTGGGTGGGGAACGGCGGGCAGGTTTCTCAACGAGAGGACAGAGCTTGTTGAAGGAGGTTGAGAGGGCTGAGATGAGAGTGGAGGTTGCCATATCTGGGGCAGAGCAGAGAAGGTGTCACTCAAAGGTAGAGCGGATAGTATGTCAGAGGAGAGGGTGGAGGGCCCTGGAGGGGGATGGTTTTAGGTTGCGTCTGACTGAGACGGTTTGAGTTGGAGTGGAGGGCTTTCGGTTAAGCATGAGAGTTAGTGAGAAGGATATGAAGGAATGGTCAGATACATGCAGGGGAGTTACCGTGGTGTTAATGATGCTGGAGTTACGGGAAAATAGGAGGACCAAGGAGTTCAAGTTCTTTAATAGTTGTCATACAGAAGTACAGAATACTTTCATACAAAATGCTTCTTACTGTTACGCTCCAGAGACTGTGCTAGACAAGATAGTATCAAATAACATAATATAGCATGTAATTTAGAAGAAGAAAAATGAGGTCACAGTGTTCGGTATAGACATATGTACAATGTTCTGAGTTACCATATAATATACAATACTATGCAGTGTACTAATGTACAGTACTATCTAGTGCAAAGCAGAAATGGGATGAGGTACAATTTTAGGTACAATTTACAGTAAGGTGTACGAGTTGTAGTGCAATCCTTCATCAATAAATATAAAGTGTGGGGAGTGGGTGCTACAGTGTGTTTGTTTAAAGTGGGTGTGTGCTATAAAGTGTGTGGAGTGGGTGCTACAGTGTGTTTGTTTAAAGTGAGTGTGTGCGTGTGGATGTGTGTGCTATGTGCGTTTGGTGGTTGTTGTTGTGTAGTGTTCATTCATTGTTCGTTTAGCAGCCTGATGGCCTGGGGATAGAAGCTTCTTCTGAGTCTTTCTGTGCTCGCCTTGAGACTCCGGTATCGCTTGCCTGACCGCAGCAGTTCAAAGAGGCAGTTGTTCGGGTGACTGGAGTCTTTAATGATTCTCTTAGCCTTGCCCGTGCAACGCTTGTTGTAAATGTTCTGGAGGGTGGGGAGCCCCCCTCCAATTGTGCGTTCGGCTGAACGTGTCACTCTTTGTAGTCTGCTTCGGTCTTGTGCAGTGCTATTCCCAAACCAGGAGGTGATGTTGCCGGTCAAGATGCTCTCAATTGTACATGAGTAGAAGTTCTTAAGGATCTTCTGACTGACTTGGAACTTCCTTAGGCGCCTGAGGAAGTAGAGGCGTTGTCGTGCCTTCTTCACAACACTGTCAATGTGTGTGGTCCATGTCAAGTCCTCGGATATGTAGGCTCCGAGGTACTTAAAGCTGTTGACTCTCTCAACCGGTGCCCCGTCGATGCTGAGGGGGCTGTAGTCCTTGACCCCCGACCTCCTGAAGTCCACAATCATCTCCTTTGTTTTGCTGACGTTCAGGGAGAGGCTGTTTTCCTGGCACCATCCCGCCAGGACCTTGACCTCTTCCAGGTAGGCCCTCTCGTCGTTGGCAGAGATCAGGCCCACCACCACTGTGTCGTCAGCAAATTTGATGATTGTATTGCTACTCCGCTGAGCCACACAGTCGTGTGTGTACAGGGAGTAGAGGAGGGGACTCAGAACACAGCCCTGGGGGGCCCCTATGTTGAGGGTGATGGATGAGGAGGTGCAGTTGCCTGCTCTCACCACCTGGGGTCTGCCAGTCAGGAAGTCCAAGACCCACTGGCAGAGGTCATAGCCCAAGCCCAGGTCCCTGAGCTTGGCTATGAGTATGGAGGGGACTATGGTATTGAATGCCGAGCTGTAGTCGATGAATAGCATTCTCACATAGTTCCCCTGCCTCTTGTCCAGGTGTGATGCTGCTGTGTGCAGCACTTGGGCTATGGCGTCCTCCGTGGACCTGTTGGGGCGGTATGCAAATTGCAGGGGGTCCATGTTGATGGGGAGGGAGGAGCAGATGTAGCCCTTTACTAGCTTCTCAAAGCACTTCATGGCTATGGAGGTGAGAGCTACAGGGCGGTAGTCGTTGAGGCAAGCAGGCTTGGATTTTTTGGGTACAGGGATAATAGTGGACTTCTTCAGGCAGGTGGGGATGACAGCCTGTTCTAAGGACAGGTTAAATATGTCAGTGAATACTGGGGCCAGTTGGTCGGCACAGACTTTTAGGACGCGGCCGGGGATGCCGTCCGGACCTGCTGCCTTCCTGATATTCACTTTTTTAAAGGTCCGCCTCACCTCATGCTCTGTTACCCTGAACACTCTGGAGTTGCCTGCTTTGTGAGTGGGAGGCATGACAGTGGGAGTCAGGTCAAAGGATTGTAGGAGGGAGACCACTGTGTCCGACTGAGATGAGTCAGGCAGGTTGAAGTTGCCCATTAGAAGGAGGTGGGTACCATCTTCTGGTAAGGAGCTTAGAAGCATGTCCAGCTCCTCTGGGAAGTGATCGAGTGGACCTGGAGGGCAATAGAGTGTAACAATGGTGAGATTGAAAGGATTAGAGACAGATACTGCATGATATTCGAGAGAGGAGAGTGACAGCGCTGGGAGTGGTGTTAAGTTTGTAGCCCATGAAGGAGATGTCATGAGGCCAGTGCCTCCACCCCATCTGGAAGGTCGAGGTGTGTGAGTGAAGTTATAGTTTGTAGATAAGGCTGCCGGTGTTGATGAGTTATTGGGGGTTATCCAGGTCTCAGTTAGAGCCAGGAGCTGTAGGTTTGGACTATGGGCGTAGGCAGTGTGCGAACCATGCCATGGTCTTCAGGGGAGCTCATAATCGTTTAGGGGGGGGGGGGGGGGGGGGGGCGCGTGCCTCGACTTTACTGTGACGCTTTCTGTACTCGACATACTGTAAGCCTTGTGTATGTATGTGACAAATAAACCTCTTGAATCTTGTCATATATTCAATCAGTTTCAGTAACTACAGAACACATATTGTAATATACTCACTTGTTGTTGTTTTGTGGTCCGGCCGTCTGGGCTTGCACTTTCCATGATAAAAAAGTATCCATTTAGTTAGATAGATCCAACACTGTCTACAGTATTTCGTGATTATTTCTCCGACTCCTGACTTAGTATAGCCTAGCTAAGCTAACACACTCAATGAAATACTCCTGGTTCCAAGCATTATTTTCTCGACTGACGAGTCACTGAGCTTGCTTCGAGCACTAGAAAACGCGCCCCCCAGACATCATATTTGAAAACCCTAATAGGCTACATTTATTTGCCTCCTCCATTTACATTGGCTGCGACGATACATTGGCTGCAGTGACGCCCAGTGTCACTATCACTGATGTCAGATTACAACGTGGGTGAAGTTTGATTTGTGCGTGCCTGCAGGCTGCAGCGCCGCCACGCTCTGAATGGTAATCGCAAGAATAGCATGCATGTTGCCATCTATTACGGTGAATTAGTGCGCAAATCATTAATCATACATCAAAATAGCCTAATTTTATTATTATACACGATGATGACGATACAGAAAAATGAGAAATGCATGGCAAAAATAGCATTTATTGTCAGTATTTTAGAGACCCCCCAAAAATTCACAAATCATGTTTTCAGGGGAGCTGATGCCCCAGCATTACGCACCCTGTAATGAAGTCTGCTTTCTTGATGGCTGATTGACAATTCCATAAGCCTCCACGCACAGTGACAGGTATATTAGTGGCTGTGGGGGGGCAGGAGAGATTACTACCAAACTGTCGTGGGTGGGTATGAGGCACATTGTTGTGTCAGAGTAGCAGGGAGAAAGGTGAAGTAGGGGAGGAAGAGAGGTAGAGGAATAGCACAGTGGGAGGGAAAGGACAATTTTTCAGAGTAGACTAGAGTGATAGATAGGATAATGGTCGGGCGGCTAGGTGGTGTAGTGGGCAAGGCACTCGCCACCAGTGTGGAGACGCTAGGATTCGCGTGTTCGAATCCAGCTCTCCACATTGTTTTCAGTTTAGCTGGTCGTCCGCAGTAATACACATTGGCCGTATTACGGGGAGGGAAAACTGAAGGGTGGGGATCGAACGTTGTGAACAAGCGACTCCTACAAGTCGGTTGGTGCGCCTGCGCAGTAGAATCAGGAAGTGTCGGGGGCAGCGTGAGCCTCCCACGCGTTACTCCTCGACACTGAGAGATCGAGCTGCGCAGGTGAAAAGATGCGACTGCTGTTACCTCAAGTACCGGAGGGGACTTGTGCTATGTATGACTTAGTCCACATTGCAGCCGGCTTGTGGGAGGCAAGAAACAGCGTTCGTGACAGGGGAGGGTTGAATTGGATGATACGAAATTGGGATGGGAGAAAAATATAGAAAAATGGGAGAAAAAGTGGATAAAAAAAAAAGATAGGATAATGGTATACTTAGCCCTATCGGAGAACTCCAGGAAAACTCCTTTTGTCCCTCTTCATTTCTCGACGCTTCGCTGACGCTAGGCCAGAAAACCTTTAAATCACTATCACTAATTACTGACGACTGGCACCTGCGGCATCTCTCTCTCTCTCTCTCTCTCTCTCTCTCTCTCTCTCTCTCTCTCTCTCTCTCTCTCTCTCTCTCTCTCTCTCTCTGTCTCTCTCTCTCTCTCTCTCTCTCCTGCATTAGTCCCACTCTTTTCTCTACTCAAATCTCTATCTCCCTCACTCTCATTTCTCTCTCCTCCATTTGTCTCTATTCCCTACTGTACTTAAACCTCATTCTCCCCCCTCTCTATCTCTCTCTCGCTCTCTCCTTCACCCGTGTCTAAGGGGGATGGGTGTCAAGGACGATATGCTCGTTGTCTCCAACAGATAATCCCATTAAAATCAGGAATTTAATTATAGATTATCTCATGCACTTACTCTCTCTCTCCCTCTCCCTCTCTCTCTTTTCTCTCTTTCATGCACACACACATGCAGACACACACAGACACGCACACACACGCGTGCGCACACACGCACGCAACGCACGCGTTCTCTAACGTTAGTCTTTCTTTCCTCAACGTTCAATTCTATAAACACTTGACCGATACCCATCAATGCACAGCGCTCTAGCATGTTCTGACTGTGAACACCTAAAGCTGAGGCTCAGACCGACCGACCGTTTTAGATTTTTGGCTCATTTTCCCTTATGTTAGAATTTTTTTAATGTAAAAATAATGGTTGCAGATATAGAGGGGGTCGCCAAAACTGCACAGAAAAAAAAAATAAAAAAAATATATATATATATATTTTTTTGGCGCCCCCCTCTGGGTGGCGCTCTAGGCGACCGCCTATATCGCCTGTAGGAAGGTCCGCCCCTGCACACACACACACACACACACACACACACACACACACACACACACACACACACACACACACACACACACACTTAATCCTCTTGCCCTGTCAGTGTCTATCACTATCATCATCTTCCTCCTGAAACCACAGCCCCTCCAGTTAGTATTAACAAGTTAGCCATTCTGACAGTGTTTTTAGGAACAGCAAGGACACATCTTGTCATGATGCTTCTGTAAAGGATGGGAGGAATAACTTAACTTAAAGGGGCACTGCTGATTTATTTTGCACATAATCTCACACACATCCAAAAACTCTAAAAAGTTTTGCGCACATTCATTTAGTTTGACAGTTATTGAGGGGATATTTATTCCACAACTTCCAGCAAAAATTCGGAGTCATTCTTTGGTCCCCGGACGGACCTCATGTTGATAACCACTCGAGATTGTTGTTGTTTGATCCTCCTGGTGCAAATGTCCAGCCAATGTTTCAGATTCTTTCTTTTGGGGAACTGGCAAAAGCAGATGTCCAGGTTTGGTGTTATGGTTTGTAACCGACCCCAATCGCACAACACAAGACAGGTATGATGGTTTGCCAAGAAACAGATATTTATTTAGAACAGGGAAAAAGGGCACTGTCCCTTTAAGGGAGAAAACACAAAACACTGGAATAACACAAGAGGGGAAGGTAAAGTGCCTTTAAGAGGTGGGCAGGTAAAGGGAACACTATGGGAAGGTAAAGGGAACGCCTAAGGGAAGGTTAAGGGAACGCCTTGGGACAGAGGACTAGGGACTAGGAGAGCTAGGGATAGAGGACTAGGGACTAGGAGAACTAGGGATAGAGGACTAGGGACTAGGAGAACTAGGGACAGAGGGACAGGTACTGGGGAACATAGGGAACAGGTTTTGGGGAACAGAGGGCCAGGTTCTGGTGACAGAGGGAACAGAGGCCCGCGGAGGCGGGCTGGGGACAGGGAGGAACTGGGGACAGAGGACCGCGGAGGCGGGCTGGGGACAGGGAGGAACTGGGGACTGGTGGGAAAACATCTGGGCCGCTCTGCAGAACAGAGGAGAGGGTTAATATTCAAAGGGAAAAAACAGAGCAGATGCAGAACAGTCCAAATAACAAAGTAACAAAGTAAATACTATCTTCGTGTGAACAAACACACAGTGGGAGATGGAATGTCCAAAATAATATCCACGAGAGAACAAAACAGAGTGGGAGATGAAATGTCCAAACTAATAACTAAGTGAGAACTAAAGGAGGCAATACGCTGGGTGAGTGACATCACAATCAAAACTCACCCAGGCGTATGCGTAATGGTACAGGAACAGCAGCGAGACGGGGGCAAGAGGCATTACGCTGAGTGAGTGACATCACAATCAAAACTCACCCAGGCGTATGCGTAAAGGTACAGGGACAGCAGCGGGAACGGGGGCAAGAGGCATTACGCTGAGTGAGTGACATCACAATCAAAACTCACCCAGGCGTATGCGTAAAGGTACAGGGACAGCAGCGGGAACGGGGGCAAGGGCACTACGCTGGATGAGTGACATCACAATCAAAACTCACCCAGGCGTATGCGTAATGGTACAGGAAACGCAGCGGGACGGGGGCAAGGGGCATTACGCTGGATGAGTGACATCACAATCAAAACTCACCCAGGCGTATGCGTAATGGTACAGGGACAGCAGCGGGGCGAGGGCATCGCCACCGGGTGGCTGGCTGTCCGAGCCGAGGAACAGAGTGCTGGAACAGTGGCGGTGGCGAGGGTGTCGTCCACCGGGTAGCCGACTGTCGGAGCCGAGGAACAGAGTGCTGGAACAGTGGCGGTGGCGAGGGTGTCGTCCACCGGGTAGCCGCTGTCGGAGCCGAGGAACAGAGTGCGCGCCACACCTTGGTGTGCGCGTCGGAACAGTGGCGGTGGCGAGGGTGTCGTCCACCGGGTAGCCGCTGTCGGAGCCGAGGAACAGAGTGCGCGCCACACCTTGGTGTGCGCGTCGGAACAGTGGCGGTGGCGAGGGTGTCGTCCACCGGGTAGCCGCTGTCGGAGCCGAGGAACAGAGTGCGCGCCACACCTTGGTGTGCGCGTCGGAACAGTGGCGGTGGCGAGGGTGTCGTCCACCGGGTAGCCGCTGTCGGAGCCGAGGAACAGAGTGCGCGCCACACCTTGGTGTGCGCGTCGGAACCGAGAGACGCATCTGGTGCGTCTGCGTGGAGGAGTGTGCCAAGCAGGAAGGTCTGGAAGATGCGCGTCGGCGCGCTGAGGTCTGGAGAGCGTGCCAAGCTCGAAGGTCTGGAAGATGCGCGTCTGTGCGCTGGTACGGAGGAGCGTGCCAAGCTCGAAGGTCTGGAAGATGCGCGTCTGAGCGCTGGTACGGAGGAGCGTGCCAAGCTCGAAGGTCTGAAGTGGAACACTGGAATACCTCCCGTAGAGGATTAGAGAGCGCAGTACAGTGTCTCCCTCCAGGCAAACGGCGGCAGGTGGCGAAGGCTTGAGCGCATCTGGCGCGCTGGTCTGGAGTGGAACACTGGAATACCTCCCGTAGAGAATTAGAGAGCGCAGTACAATGTCTCCCTCCAGGCAAACGGCGACAGGTGGCCAAAGCCCTTGAAGATGCGCGTTGCGCGCTGGTGACTGGAGAGCGTGCCAAGCCCGAGGGTCCGGGAGATGCGCGTTGGTCTAGATGTGCGTCAGGACGAACAGCTGCGCTGGGGTCTGCAGTGGAACGCTGGGGTGCCTCCCGTGGAAGTTACAGGGAGCGCAGAACAGTCTCCTCCACAGGCTACGGCGACAGCAGACGAAGGCTGGAGCAAACATCTCAAGGCTGGAGAGATCCATCATACAGCATTGGTAGACCAGAGGATCTCCCGAAAGAGTCTAGATGTTAGAGAATATGACTCAGCATGAATACAACACGACCCCACCCGAAACGAGGGAAAGAGCCCTGGTATTTAAAGCCCACAGGGGAACTAATTAGCCTGCCACCACAGGTGCGAGAGGTAATTGATAATAGTCCAGGTGTGGCCACTGAGAGTAAACGAGAGTAAAGAACGAGAGGGTGGGGGCTAGAGAGAGTGAGTGAGAAGGGACTTTCTAACAGTAGGCTTTAAAGAAACAGAGAAAAGGTGGTGAGCAGCGGGCAAAACCTCACAGTACCCCCCCCTCAACGGGAGCCACCTGGCGACCCAAAACAAATACAGACAGAGTGGCAGGGGGCAAAACAAGAGGTACTGGCCAAGCCAGCAGGGGAAGCCACCACAAGAGTGGGGCTAGCAAAAGAAACAGGGTCGCCGAGGGGTAACTAGGGTAGCAGAGGGGCAACTGGGGGAACTGGTCTAGAGGAACTGGGTCTAGAGAACTAGTCTAGCGAACTGGGCAAGAGAACTGGTCTAGAGAACTGGTTTAGAGAACTGGTCTAGAAAACTGGTCTAGAGAACTGGTCTAGAGGAACTGGTCTAGAGGAACTGGGTCTAGAGAACTGGTCTAGAGCAACTGGTCTAGAGGAACTGAGGGGCAAGCAGGGTAGCTAAGGGGTAACCATGGAAGCACCGGGAAAGGGCTAGCAGAGGGAAGGTTAGCTGCCAGGGCACTGATAGCTACAGGGCCTATGCTAGCTGTACTGCTACATCAACATAGAGGCTGCGCAAGCTGCCGGAGCCAGGCTAGCAGAGGGAAAGGGTAGCTGCCAGGGCACTGATAGCTACAGGGCCTATGCTAGCTGTACTGCTACATCAACATAGAGGCTGCGCTAGCTGCCGGAGCTAGGCTGGCAGACAGGGCTGGACCAGCATGAGAGCACAAGCTAGCTGGAAGGACAGTCCTAGCTGTGTGAGATAAACTGACCTTGCTAGCTGAAAGGGCAGTCCTAGCAGTGGGAAAAACTACACAAAAAAGTGGAGGCCATGCAGAGGGAAACTGGGTTAGCTGCCAGGGCATGGCTAGCTACAGGGCCCATGCCAGCAGCAAGGGCTGCATAAACATAGAGGCTGTGCTAGCAGCCGGGGCAAAGCTAGCAGACAGGGGCTCTGCTGAGGGACTGGGTTAGCCGCCAGGGCATGGCTAGCTACAGGGGGGTCAAAACAGGGCAAAACGGGAAGCAAACAGGGGAGCTAACCGGGGAGACTAACAAGCTAAACAGGGGAGTAACAGGCTAACAAGGGAGCTAAACAGGACTAACAAGGAAGCTAAACTGGGCTAACAGGGAAGCTAACAGGGCTAACAGGGGAGCTAGAGGGAACAAGAAAAAAAAAGGCAAACTCAACATACACCGTCTGTGCTGGCTGGGGTCGTCGATTTGGTGGGGTCGTACTGTTATGGTTTGTAACCGACCCCAATCGCACAACACAAGACAGGTATGATGGTTTGCCAAGAAACAGATATTTATTTAGAACAGGGAAAAAGGGCACTGTCCCTTTAAGGGAGAAAACACAAAACACTGGAATAACACAAGAGGGGAAGGTAAAGTGCCTTTAAGAGGTGGGCAGGTAAAGGGAACACTATGGGAAGGTAAAGGGAACGCCTAAGGGAAGGTTAAGGGAACGCCTTGGGACAGAGGACTAGGGACTAGGAGAGCTAGGGATAGAGGACTAGGGACTAGGAGAACTAGGGATAGAGGACTAGGGACTAGGAGAACTAGGGACAGAGGGACAGGTACTGGGGAACATAGGGAACAGGTTCTGGGGAACAGAGGGCCAGGTTCTGGTGACAGAGGGAACAGAGGCCCGCGGAGGCGGGCTGGGGACAGGGAGGAACTGGGGACAGAGGACCGCGGAGGCGGGCTGGGGACAGGGAGGAACTGGGGACTGGTGGGAAAACATCTGGGCCGCTCTGCAGAACAGAGGAGAGGGTTAATATTCAAAGGGAAAAAACAGAGCAGATGCAGAACAGTCCAAATAACAAAGTAACAAAGTAAATACTATCTTCGTGTGAACAAACACACAGTGGGAGATGGAATGTCCAAAATAATATCCACGAGAGAACAAAACAGAGTGGGAGATGAAATGTCCAAACTAATAACTAAGTGAGAACTAAAGGAGGCAATACGCTGGGTGAGTGACATCACAATCAAAACTCACCCAGGCGTATGCGTAATGGTACAGGAACAGCAGCGAGACGGGGGCAAGAGGCATTACGCTGAGTGAGTGACATCACAATCAAAACTCACCCAGGCGTATGCGTAAAGGTACAGGGACAGCAGCGGGAACGGGGGCAAGAGGCATTACGCTGAGTGAGTGACATCACAATCAAAACTCACCCAGGCGTATGCGTAAAGGTACAGGGACAGCAGCGGGAACGGGGGCAAGGGCACTACGCTGGATGAGTGACATCACAATCAAAACTCACCCAGGCGTATGCGTAATGGTACAGGAAACGCAGCGGGACGGGGGCAAGGGGCATTACGCTGGATGAGTGACATCACAATCAAAACTCACCCAGGCGTATGCGTAATGGTACAGGGACAGCAGCGGGGCGAGGGCATCGCCACCGGGTGGCTGGCTGTCCGAGCCGAGGAACAGAGTGCTGGAACAGTGGCGGTGGCGAGGGTGTCGTCCACCGGGTAGCCGACTGTCGGAGCCGAGGAACAGAGTGCTGGAACAGTGGCGGTGGCGAGGGTGTCGTCCACCGGGTAGCCGCTGTCGGAGCCGAGGAACAGAGTGCGCGCCACACCTTGGTGTGCGCGTCGGAACAGTGGCGGTGGCGAGGGTGTCGTCCACCGGGTAGCCGCTGTCGGAGCCGAGGAACAGAGTGCGCGCCACACCTTGGTGTGCGCGTCGGAACAGTGGCGGTGGCGAGGGTGTCGTCCACCGGGTAGCCGCTGTCGGAGCCGAGGAACAGAGTGCGCGCCACACCTTGGTGTGCGCGTCGGAACAGTGGCGGTGGCGAGGGTGTCGTCCACCGGGTAGCCGCTGTCGGAGCCGAGGAACAGAGTGCGCGCCACACCTTGGTGTGCGCGTCGGAACCGAGAGACGCATCTGGTGCGTCTGCGTGGAGGAGTGTGCCAAGCAGGAAGGTCTGGAAGATGCGCGTCGGCGCGCTGAGGTCTGGAGAGCGTGCCAAGCTCGAAGGTCTGGAAGATGCGCGTCTGTGCGCTGGTACGGAGGAGCGTGCCAAGCTCGAAGGTCTGGAAGATGCGCGTCTGAGCGCTGGTACGGAGGAGCGTGCCAAGCTCGAAGGTCTGAAGTGGAACACTGGAATACCTCCCGTAGAGGATTAGAGAGCGCAGTACAGTGTCTCCCTCCAGGCAAACGGCGGCAGGTGGCGAAGGCTTGAGCGCATCTGGCGCGCTGGTCTGGAGTGGAACACTGGAATACCTCCCGTAGAGAATTAGAGAGCGCAGTACAATGTCTCCCTCCAGGCAAACGGCGACAGGTGGCCAAAGCCCTTGAAGATGCGCGTTGCGCGCTGGTGACTGGAGAGCGTGCCAAGCCCGAGGGTCCGGGAGATGCGCGTTGGTCTAGATGTGCGTCAGGACGAACAGCTGCGCTGGGGTCTGCAGTGGAACGCTGGGGTGCCTCCCGTGGAAGTTACAGGGAGCGCAGAACAGTCTCCTCCACAGGCTACGGCGACAGCAGACGAAGGCTGGAGCAAACATCTCAAGGCTGGAGAGATCCATCATACAGCATTGGTAGACCAGAGGATCTCCCGAAAGAGTCTAGATGTTAGAGAATATGACTCAGCATGAATACAACACGACCCCACCCGAAACGAGGGAAAGAGCCCTTGTATTTAAAGCCCACAGGGGAACTAATTAGCCTGCCACCACAGGTGCGAGAGGTAATTGATAATAGTCCAGGTGTGGCCACTGAGAGTAAACGAGAGTAAAGAACGAGAGGGTGGGGGCTAGAGAGAGTGAGTGAGAAGGGACTTTCTAACAGTAGGCTTTAAAGAAACAGAGAAAAGGTGGTGGGCAGCGGGCAAAACCTCACATTTGGAATGGGTCAAACTAGGAGTTTGCCATCTTTATGCACCTGGTCCAATGAAATTCATTCCCTTGTCCAATAGGAATAATGAGGCATGAATGAAGTAAACTGTATTCTAGAATGTTGCAGCGTTATAGCGGTGTTTCACTAAGCTAGTCAACATTCTCCTACGCAGAGAGTTGGACAGCGTTCAACTTGCGTTCTATCAAATATCTCTGCCCAAACAGGAAGTAAACGACCTATACTCATATTATTTTCCCATAATATATTGAATAAATAATGTCATATGTTGTTCTTTTATAAATAAGAGCTGAACATTTGTTGAGAAAAGTTAAATAATTGAATTGCACAGCGTCTGTGCAGCCTTGCTTATTCACTGTGTCCATGGAAACGACGATGAACACAGCCATAAAGGTATGGTTAAAGATAGTCAGTTTGCTACATCTACATCACTGCATAACTCATAAATGTTCAGACAAGCTTAATCTTTGGTTATTTGTGATACTCGGTATTAGTATTTTTTGCCGCAGTTTTTTGCATCATCAATAGAAAGCATTATCGGAATTCCCCAGATCTCTTATTTATAATGAATATCTGCCGATGTATACAACCAATTCAACAGTTATAGCCACATTTTCGTTCAAAAAACTAAATTAAACAATTTTAGCTCTGCATAGCTCTACCTCCGGTCAATTATCTATAACTACACACCCTCAAGACCCCTACGCTCTGCATCTTCTTGCCACCTCAGACCCACTCCTATCCGAACTCCGGGGGGTCATCAAACTACCTACTATGCTAATATGTCTTTACTACTATTCACTCAAGACTGTAGCACTCAGGTTCGACACTGATTGACGAACAATCTTATTTACCCTTGGCTTCCAGAGTTGTGCCCTTCCTGCTGACTTGTTGTACAGAGCTTTGGATAAAAGTGTCAGCTAAATTACTAAATGTAAATGAGTGTGTCTAGTCAAGTGATCTTCATTTTCATAGGAATATCCACCTCTGTATTGTCATTAGTTTGGCAGGCAGTCACACAAACATGCATTAACACTGACACACACACACACACGCACGCACGCACGCACGCACGCACGCACGCACGCACACACACACACACACACACACACACACACACACACACACACACACACACACACACACACACACACACACACACACACACACACACACACACACACACACACACACGCTGCATCATTGTTCTTGAGTGTACAGTAGCCTGAATTATGTAACTATGTGTATGTGACTTTGTACACTGAACCACTGCACCATGAGAAAGAAGGAGAGAGAGAGAGAGAGAGAGAGAGAGAGAGAGAGAGAGAGAGAGAGAGAGACTAGATGATGATACAGGAGAGAAGAGGAGGATGAGGGGGAAAGACGTGCCGCTTCTCCATCTATATTTACCCCCTCCGTTCATGCTGCACCCTATCTTTTTCTTCTCCGTTCCACCTCTCCCTAAGCTCTCCTCCTCTCCATCCCTCTCTCTCCCCCTTTAATTAACCAGTCCTCCAGTCCTCTCTCTCTCTCTCTCTCTCTCTCTCTCTCTCTCTCTCTCTCTCTCTCTCTCTCTCTCTCTCTCTCTCTCTCTCTCTCTCTCTCTCTCTCTCAGCATCTTCCCATGAGTCATATCCCCGTACCCCTCCCCCTTCTGTCACACATTTTTACCCGTCCCTCTCTTTCCCTTTTCTCCACTCGCCCGCTCCCTCTCTCTCTCTCTGTTTCTCACCCCCCTCCCTCACTCTCGCTCTCTCCGTCTCTCTTCCTCTCTTCAGCTCTTCCCGTATTTTCTCGCTTGCCCTACAAGGCGGAACACACATACGGCAGGTAATAATGGAGAATTCTCTCTCTCTCTCTCTCTCTCTCTCTCTCTCTCTCTCTCTCTCTCTCTCTCTCTCTCTCTCTCTCTCTCTCTCTCTCTCTCTCCTATGTTCTTTCATCCCTTGTTTATTTCTGTGTCTGGTATTGATTGCCTGCAGCTCAGAGCTGAGAGGGTATAGAATGGAGTGAGTGTGTGTGTGTGTGTGTGTGTGTGTGTGTGTGTGTGTGTGTGTGTGTGTGTGTGTGTGTGTGTGTGTGTGTGTGTGTGTGTGTGATGCCTACTGTAGGTGTCACAGTGATTGGCATATTTATGTGTGTATAGTGTGAATAGTAACAAAATGTGTCATAACTCTGTGTTTGTGTGTGTGTGTGTGTGTGTGTGTGTTTGTTTGTTTGTGTGTGTGTGATGCCTACTGTAGGTGTCATAGTGATTGGTATGTTTACATGTGTGTAGTGTGAATAGTAACTGATGTGTTATGGGAACAGAGGAACGGGACTCAAATAAGAGAGTGAAACAGTCCAACAATTTAAACGCTAAAACAAGTGTGTATTTATTTTGACAAACAGAGAAAAATTCAACAATACGAAAAATTTGCAAGACATACAAACAATGAACGGTGGAAATGTGGTGTCAGCAGGTCGGGACCTGGGTTATGAGGTGTGTGTTAAAACCCGAAGTATGTGTGATGTAGCAGACTATGTGTGTGTACTTAATATGTAAATAAAGTCTTACTGTGTTGAAAATATGTAGTGGAACATGTGGCTTCGGCCACGCTGGGGCGAAACAATAACTGATTCCCGAGGGGGAAAATAACACGAGGAACTTGGCGAGGCAGGGGGGAGAAAATAACAATAGAATTTAACGGGCGGATGAACGCAACCCAACGAGTATCCAAGACGGCGTCTTCCAAACTAGATGGAAGAGAGAAAAAGAGACACGATATTAGTTAACCAGTAAACATCTACCCACGCTGGAGGGGGATAAGAAAACGAGGTTAGGGTTACAAGCATTTGAACACACATATCAAAACAGTGAGGTTAGGTAGCAGACAATAAATGACAACAATCCACGATAACTATGTTAGACAGAAATGTCAAAAGGAAATAATTAAGGCGCAACAAACCTACTGTTCCTACAGAACGAACTCGCATCGACTGCTGGGCTGGTCAGGTGTTTATAGTCCGGGAAGAGGCAGCATTCTCTAATTGTTCATTAGCACCAGCTGTGAGACGTGAACGTCTCGAGAGACGTACGCCTCGGGGTCAACGCGCCACGCATCCTCAGGGGGGAGCCAACAGGCTGAGGTACCTGCTCAGAAGCAGCCCTCACAACAGTACCCCCCCTCTGACGGGAGACACCGGGCGACCTTCCCAAGGCCTCAGGATTCTGCCGATAGAACTCCTCCAGGAGAGCCGGATCGGCCAGGTACGAGGAGGGGAGCCAACTGCGATCCTCCGGACTGTACCCCTCCCAGTCCACGAGGTACTGGAAACCCAGACCCCGACAGCTTCCTCACCGTCCAGACCGGGTCACCATCCTGTAGGACCCGCGGAGGCGGGGGCGCAGCAACCGGGGCAGACAAGCCGCTCTCCAACACGAGCTTGAGTAGGGAGACATAAAACACGGGATGGACCTTGAGAGAGGGGGGTAACAGAAGACGTACCGCGGAGGGGTTGATGATCCGATCCACTTCGAACGGTCCCACGTAACGAGACGCCAGCTTCCGGCACGGGACTTGAAGCGGCAAGTCCTTCGCCAACAACCGGACGCCGCGGCCCGGGTGGTAAACGGGAGCTGGGATGCGTCAGCGATTAGCGCTTCGCTGGGCCTGCTCCATAGCCTTGACCAGAGCACTGCGGGCAGTCTCCCACACCCGGAAACAACGCTGGAGATGGGCGTGAGGGGACGGCACGGTGATCTCCAACTCCTGGGAGGAAAACATAGGAGGCTGGTAGCCCAACGAGCACTCAAAGGGGGACATACCCGTACGGAGGGAGTACTCCACCCAGGAAAGATGCTTGCTCCAGGACGCTGGATTGTTCGCGGTGACGCAGCGAAGAGCAGTCTCCAGACTCTGGTTGGCCCGCTCGGCTTGTCCATTCGTCTGAGGATGGTAACCGGAGGATAAACTGACAGTAGCCCCGATCCCTTGACAGAAAGCTTGCCACACCCGGGAGGAAAACTGCGGACCCCGGTCAGACACAATGTCTTGGGGTATACCGTGTAGGCGCACCACATGGTCCACAAGAAGCTCCGCGGTCTCAGCGGAGGACGGTAACTTCTCCAACGCGACGAAGTGAACTGCTTTGGAAAAACGGTCCACAATGGTTAGAATAACAGTCTTACCGAGGGAGTCTGGGAGTCCAGTAACAAAATCCAGTGCTATGTGGGACCATGGATGGGTGGGCACAGGTAACGGACGTAGGAGGCCGGCGGGGGGCCAATGAACGGCCTTACTGCGGGCGCAAACCGGACAGGCCACCACATACTCTCTAATGTTCCATGCTTGACCACCAGAAACTCCGCCGCAGGAAGGATAGGGTTCTTCCGACGCCGGGGTGGCAAGAGAACTGACTGGTGTGACCCCATTCAATAACCTCCGACCGGACCAGGTCAGGAACAAACAATCGGTTAGGGGGTCCATTACCGGGGTCTGGTTGAGCGTGTTGGGCGGTTCGGACCAAGTCACTACACCTATCACCTGGGAGGGGGGAAGGATAGTATCGGAATTCCCCTCAGCAGGACTCTCCGGAAAAATAACCTGGAGAGCGCGTCGGCCTTAGTATTTCGTGACCCCGGGTGATAGGTGAGTGTGAAATTGAAACGGCTGAAGAACAGGGCCCAACGCACCTGTCGAGAGTTAACTCTCCGGGTAGACTTGACATACGTGAGATTCTTGTGGTCTGACCACACCAGAAATGGATCTCTGGCCCCCTCGAGCCAGTGTCTCCACTCCTCAAGGGCGGCGTGGACCGCCAGCAGCTCTCGGTTACCGATATCGTAGTTTCGCTCTGCCGGGGTGAACCTACGAGATAGGTAAGCGCAGGGGTGAAGTGTACCATCCTCTGAGGATCGTTGGGAGAGGACGGCTATCCGACGCGTCTACCTCCACAATGAAGGGACGGGTCGGATCAGGATGAGCTAGGACGGGTGCCGTGACAAACAACCTCTTAAGAGCGGTAAACACGGCTTGCGCCTCTTGAGTCCAAACAAATGGTTGGAGCGTGGAAGTGAGCGCGTTCAGGGGCTCGGCCACCCGACTAAACCCCTTAATATACCGGCGGTAAAAACCTGCAAAACCCAAGAATCGCAGCATCTGGGTGCGGGAGATGGGCTGGGGCCACTCCTCCATCGCCTGTATTTTACGGGGGTCAGCACGCACCTGACCTCGCTCCACAATATGGCCCAAATACTCCACAGAGGTGGTGTGGAAACTGCACTTCTCAGCCTTAATGAAGAGCTTATTCTCCAGGAGGCGCTGGAGAACAAGCCAAACATGTTGGGGGTGCTCGGCCGCGGTACGAGAGAACACAAGTATATCGTCGAGGTACACGACAACGAAAACATTGATCATATCGCGTAAAACATCATTAACCAAGGCCTGGAATACTGCAGGGGCATTAGTGAGTCTGTGACAGAGTGGGTCTGTCACTGACGCCGGGGCAGCACGCACGCACACATACACACAACATTCACTCATCATATACATTCATACATAATCAAACATGCATACATATCCATTAATCTAAGCATACATGCATTTATACATACATTCATATATCCATTCATACATATATTTATTTATTGTGTTGTGTATATGTATTTAATTATTGGGTTGTGAGGGTATTTGGTGTTGGAGGTTGTTTTTAGATAATGTGTGTATAGGAAACGGTAATTCAATTGATGTGTAGCACCTGTTTAGTCTTGTTAATTAATTATGTGTGGCACCTGTGGAGGGGGAGGAGTGCAGGTATCATGAGGGCTGTGTGCCCAAGGTTCTGGGTTCTTGCCCTGCACCAGTTACACTGTAGGTGACTGAGGGAAGTGCCGTATGTGTATTGTTAGTCTGTTTGTCTCTGTGGTGGTGCTTCACCAGATAACGGTTGCAAAATGGGTAACTAGGGAAGCGCCACCCAGTAAGTGTTTTGTCTATCAGATGCCGTTATTGTGGAACGCATCTGATAGACTGCAGAGGTAGTATAGTTTAGTTATTTATTTTGTTTATGTCACTTGTTATGAAATGTCACCTCTGCACCTTGGAGGCTGGGAAATAAAACAACACCAAGACCATTTTTCCGACTACGCCATTGTTTGTGGGAGTTTTTTGAGGAGTCTAGAAAGAACCCCGTCACAGAGTCCAAAAGGCATTACCAAATACTCAAAATGACCCAGGTCTGTATGAAACGCAGTCTTCCACTCGTCGCCCTCCCGAACGCGGACGAGGTGATAAGCATTACGGAGGTCAAGCTTGGTGAAAACGGTAGCATGGGTAAGGGGTTCAAAAGTAGAGCTCATAAGAGGTAAAGGGTAACTATTTCTCACCGTGATAGTGTTTAAGGGTTGAAAATCAATGCAAGGGCGGAGCCCTCCATCCTTCTTCTTCATGAAAAAAATACCTGCTGCCACAGGGGAGGAAGAAGGACGGATAAGCCCAGACGCCACTGACTCACGGATGTACTCCCGCATTGACTCCTTCTCAGGCATAGACAGGTTATACAACCAAGGAAGAGGAGCTCCGGGGAGGAGCTCGATGGCTATGTCATAAGGACGGTGAGGGGGCAAAGACAAGGCGCGCTCCTTGCTGAACACCGCAGCAAGGTCATGATACTCCAGGGGAACACCCTGGAGATCCGGAGACGCGGGGTCGGGTTTTGGACCATGGGGAGGAGTCGAGGCTGAGCGTAAACAGTTGGTGTGGCAGGCCACACTCCAACCGAGAATTCTCCCAGTGGACCAACAAATTTGAGGGTTGTGAAGTTCAAGCCAGGGGTGACCGAAAATGAGGGGAGTAGATGGTGTGGAACAAACAAAAAAACGAATACTCTCTGTGTGGTTACCTGACACCGTGAGCGAAATGGAGGGGGTGACATGGGTCAACGGAGCTAGGTTACGTCCATCGATAGCACACACATGAACGGGAGCCTTTAACGGCAAGGTGGAGATTCCCAGCTGTCTAACCAACACTGCGTCAATGACACACATCCGCCCCGGAGTCAATCATAGTGCCTATTGATAACGACTCCTGTGCCCACGCCAGCGTGACTGGAAACAGTCTATTAAGAGGGGTTCTCCGCAAATTGGATACCACTTGACTCACTAGCCCCCCTCGCGTTAGTGAGCGGGATCTTTTGGCAACGCTGGGCAAGTACGGACCCGGTGCCCCGTACTCCCACAATAAAGACATAAACCGCCCTTTAAACGAGACTCGCGCTCCTCAGAGGTAAGGCTTGAGCGACCCAACTGCATGGGTTCCTCCTCTCTACGTGAGGAGAAAATAGGTGCGTTACTAGAGGCGGCCTTGGGTAACTGAGCCGACGGTGGCCTGGTGGTATGACCGACCATAGGGTTATGTGCTGACGAGGTGGAGAGCCGGGACCCCCCACTCACTGCGCCGTTCACGCTGACGCTGGTCGATCATCAGCGCGAGGGTAATGAGCTCGGAATAAGTCTCAGGACGGTCCCTTTGTATCGCGTCTTTAATGGTCTCGCTAAGACCCTGTCTGTACGTGCTCAGTAGAGCCACGTCGCCCCAGCCACAACCTGCCGCCAATGTACGAAAATCGACCGTATACTTGGCCACCGAGCGAGCCCCCTGCTGTAGGCTATGAATACGAGCCGCTGCGTGTGGACCGTCCCTAGGGTGATCGAACATAAAGCGAAACTCCTCACAAAACACACCATAATCGGAGGCTAACACGTCACCTGGTGCTACCGCGGCAGTGGCCCATCTGAGGGCTCTACCAGTTAACAGTGCCACTACGAACCCCACTTTCGAACTACCTACCTGAAACCTGAGGTCACATTGATGGAGGAAACCTTTACATTCCTCAAAGTTACCGTCGTAACGCGGAGGTAGGGGAAAATGAGAATCATGACGGGCTACGGATGCGGTGCCCTCGATGCCACTTACCGAGGGACCAGCACCCGAGGGAGACCTTGCTGAATACAGCCCTGCCAGCCTCAAGTCGATAGAAGAAAACGTGCGGTGTAACTGAGTGACCAGTTTGGTAACTGTGGCGCTTAATTCCTCAACAGAGGTGGGTACACTAGCTGGATCTGTTTCAATCTCAGGGTCCGACATTGGCGAGTTCATACTGTTATGGGAACAGAGGAACGGGACCCAAATAAGAGAGTGAAACAGTCCAACAGTTTAAACGCTAAAACAAGTGTGTATTTATTTTTACAAACAGAGAAAAATTACATACAAACAATGAACGGTGAAAATGTGGTGTCAGCAGGTCGGGACCTGGGTTATGAGGTGTGTGTTAAAACCCGAAGTATGTGTGATGTAGCAGACTATGTGTGTGTATTTAATATGTAAATAAAGTCTTACCGTGTTGAAAATATGTAGTGGAACATGTGGCTTCGGCCACGCTGGGGCGAAACAATAACTGATTCCCGAGGGGGAAAATAACACGAGGAACTTGGCGAGGCAGGGCGGAGAAAATAACAAGGGAATTTAACGGGCGGATGAACGCGACGAGTATCCGAGATGGCGTCTTCCAAACTAGATGGAAGAGAGAAAAAGAGACACGATATTAGTTAACCAGTAAACATCTACCCACGCTGGAGGGGGAGAAGAAAACGAGGTTAGGGTTACAAGCATTTGAACACGCGCATCAAAACAATGAGGTTAGGTAGCAGACAATAAAAAACAATCAACGAGAACTAAGTTAGACAGAAATGTCAAAAGGAAATAATTAAGGCGCAACAAACCTACTGTTCCTACAGAACGAACTTGCATCGACTGCTGGGCTGGTCAGGTGTTTATAGTCCGGGAAGAGGCAGCATTCTCTAATTGTTCATTAGCATACTGCGGCATGGTCATGTTGGACCTACAAAAGGCCTTCGACACTGTCAATCACACCATTCTGATTGACAAGCTAAAAGCAATTGGTTTTGATAGTCTATCAGTGAGCTGGATGCAATCCTACCTGGAGGGGAGAGAGCAGATGGTGGAGGTAAACGGTACCCTATCCCCCCCCCCTCACAGTGAGCTGTGGTGTTCCACAAGGAAGCATACTAGGTCCGCTACTGTTCCTAATTTATGCAAATGACATGTCGTCAGCTTGTGACTGCAACTTGTTCCTGTTTGCAGACGACTCAGCCCTGCTGGTCTCTGACAAGAACAAGTTACAGGTTGAAAAAACCCTCAGCTCAGAACTAGGCAAAATCTGCATATGGCTCGCTGATCATTACACATGGGCAAAACAGAGTCCATTCTCTTCGGTTCAAATAACAAACTCAGCAAGACCGACGGCTTCTCAGTTACAGTGGGTGACAATATTGTCACAAGGAAAGAAGATATTACCTACCTGGGTTCCATCCTAGAGGCAAATCTTTCCTGTGACAAAATGGCATCCAATGTAATAAAAAAAGTCAACCAACGAACACGATTCTTGTACCGGATCTCCTCACTGGTAAACAAGAATACCCTGAAGACTCTGGCAGGAGCACTCATTCAAGGGTACTACGACTATGCTTGCACCTCATGGTACCAAAGCACCTCAAAGGCGCTAAAAACAAAATTACAAACATCTCAAAACAAACTGGTCAGACTACTGCTTGACCTTACTCCTAGAACCCACCTCACCCCTGCCCACTTTGACAACCTAGGATGGCTTAGAGTAGACGACAGAGTACAGCAACTTGCAATGGGCCTGGTCTACAAGATACACGACTACACGACCAAGGTACCCATGTACATGTCAAAATACTTCCCAAAGGTCAGTGAATACCACGATCACAACACCAGAGGGAGCTCCACTAATCATGTTAAAACCCAGATACGGCACCCACAAGGGGTCCTACTAATCACCCCCAAAGTACCAGAAAATACCAGAAAATACCAGAAACTACCCCAAAATACCCCAAAGTATACCCCAAAATACCAGAAACTACCCCAAAAATACCCCAAAGTATACCCCAAAATACCAGAAACTACCCCAAAATACCCCAAAATACCAGAAACTACCCCAAAATACCCCAAAGTATACCCCAAAATACCAGAAACTACCCAAAATACCAGAAAATACCAGAAACTAACCCCAAAATACCCCAAAGTATACCCCAAAATACCAGAAACTACCCCAAAATACCCCAAAATACCTGAAAATACCAGAAAATACCAGAAACTACCCCAAAATACCCCAAAGTATACCCCAAAATACCAGAAACTACCCCAAAATACCAGAAAATACCCCAAAATACCCCAAAGTATACCCCAAACTACCAGAAACTACCCTCCAAAATACCAGAAAATACCCCCAAATACACCAAAGTATACCCCAAAATACCAGAAAATACCCCAAAATACCAGAAACTACCCCAAAATACCAGAAACTACCCCAAAATACCCCAAAGTATACCCCAAAATACCAGAAACTACCCCAAAATACCAGAAAATACCAGAAAATACCAGAAAATACCCAAAGTATACCCCAAAGTATACCCCAAAATACCAGAAACTACCCCAAAATACCCCAAAATACCAGAAAAATACCAGAAAATACCCCAAAATACCCCAAAGTATACCCCAAAATACCAGAAAACTACCCCAAAATACCAGAAAATACCAGAAAATACCAGAAAAATACCAGAAACTACCCCAAACTACCCCAAAGTATACCCCAAAATACCAGAAACTACCCCAAAATACCAGAAAAATACCCCAAAATACCAGAAAATACCCCAAAGTACCCCCAAAATACCCCCAAAGTATACCCCAAAATACCAGAAAATACCCAAAAGTACCCAAAATACCCCAAAGTATACCCCAAAATACCCCAAGGTACCCCAAAATACCCCCAAAGTATACCCTAAAATACCACACAGTACCCCAAAATACATTTTGTGTAATAGTGTAATAGTGTGTAATAGTGTAATAGTGTAATAGTGTGTAATAGTGTAATAGTGTAATAGTGTGTAATAGTGTAATAGTGTAATAGTGTGTAATAGTGTAATAGTGTGTAATAGTGTAATAGTGTAATAGTGTGTAATAGTGTACATAGTGTGTAATAGTGTAATAGTGTGCTAGTGTGTAATAGTGTAATAGTGTAATAGTGTGTAATAGTGTAATAGTGTGCTTGTGTGTAATAGTGTAATAGTTACACACTATTACACTATTACACTAGCACACTATTACACACTATTACACACTATTACACTAGCACACTATTACACACTATTACACTATTACACACTATTACACAAAATGACACAAAATTACACTATTACACACTATTACACTATTACACACTATTACACACTAGCACACTATTACACTATTACACACTAGCAACACTATTACACTATTACACACTATTACACTATTACACTATTACACACTATTACACTATTACACACTATTACACTATTACACACTATTACACTATTACACTATTACACACTATTACACTATTACACTATTACACACTATTACACTATTACACTATTACACACTAACACACTATTACACTATTACACTAGCACTGTATTACACTATTACACACTATTACACTATTACACTATAACACACTATTACACACTATTACACTATTACACACTATTACACTATTACACTTTTACACACTATTACACTATTACACTAGCACACTATTACACTATTACACTATTACACACTAATACACAATTACACTATTGCACACTATTACACTATTACACTATTACACTAGCACACTATTACACTATTACACACTAGCACACTATTACACTATTACACACTATTACACTATTACACTATTACACACTATTACACTATTACACTATTACACACTATTACACTATTACACACTATTACAGTATTACACTATTACACTATTACACACTATTACACCTATTACACACTATTACACTATTACACACTATTACACAAAATGTGCACATTTTAGTTTTTCATTTTGGGATATGTTGGGGTACTTTGGGGTATTTTGGGTGGGTACTGTGGGGTATTTTGGGGTATTTTGGGGTATTTACTGGTATTTTGGGGTATTTTCTGGTATTTTGGGGTATACTTTGGGGTAGTTTCTGGTATTTTGGGGTAGTTTCTGGTATTTTGGGGTATACTTTGGGGTATTTTGGGGTAGTTTCTGGTATTTTGGGGTATACTTTGGGGGTATTTTGGTGGTAGTTACTGGTATTTTCTGGTAGTTTCTGGTATTTTGGGGTAGTTTCTGGTATTTTGGGGTATACTTTGGGGTATTTTGGGGGTAGTTTCTGGTATTTTCTGGTATTTTCTGGTATTTTGGGGTATTTTGGGGTAGTTTTCTGGTATTTTGGGGTATACTTTGGGGTATTTTGGGGTAGTTTCTGGTATTTTGGGGTATTTTGTGGTAGTTTCTGGTATTTTTGGGGTATACTTTGGGGTATTTTGGGGTAATTTCTGGTATTTTGGGGTATACTTTGGGGTATTTTGGGGTAGTTTCTGGTATTTTCTGGTATTTTCTGGTACTTTGGGGTGATTAGTAGGACCCCAAACAAGGGGACTAAACACGTTTCGCAATTATGCCACATCAATGTGGAACGCCCTACCCAAAGCTGTAAAGGAATGTGAATCACTACCCACTTTCAAAAACACTCTCAAAAAACACCTACGGGAAACTGCAATTCGAAACTGGCCCCTGTAAATGTCCTAACACAACCCCCCCCAATGTACAGTAAATGACCAGGTATGGTCTTGTCAATATTCCAATGTACAGTTTTGCTTGTTCAGTTGTACAGTGTCCCCCCACCCACCCCTCCTACCCCAACCTCCCCCCAACCCCCCCCCCCCCCCCCCCCCCCCCCCCCCACCCAACCACCTCCAATGTACAGTCCCCCCCACCTACCCAACCTCTTCCAATGTACAGTTTCTATGTCAAATGTATATACTCTCTTTTCTGGACTCTTTTCGTATCACAAACAGTACTGTATTTGCAAATCTGGTATGTCATAAATGTATAGATGTAGTACTGTCTATCTGTATGTCATATATGTTATGATGAATTGAAAATGGGGGACCCTGATGGTAAACAAGACGAAAGTCTTTCTCTGGTCTGCATCCCCTTAACAATTGTATGTATTAAGCTGTACTGTACCCATTCTGCAATCTGTTAATAAAGTTTTCAATCAATCAATCAATCAGCACCAGCTGTGAGAGACGTGAACGTCTCGAGAGACGCCTCGGGGTCGTGTCAACGCACCACGCGTCCTCAGGGGGGAGCCAACAGGCTGAGGTACCTGCTCAGAAGCAGCCCTCACAATAACTCTGTCCGTGTGTGTATGTGTGTGAGAGAGAGAGAAAGAGAGAGAGAGAGAGTGTGTGTGTTTGTGTGTACATGTATGCAGAATTATAGTCTGCTTTCTTAGTGATTTTCTGGGAAATGGTCTGTTAAGTGTGTATACATACAAGTAGTCTCTATCTCTCTGTGTGTTTGTAAGACCCCACACTGTATTATTGAGTATTTTTGCTTCAGTCAATTGTAAATTGAGCATATTCTTCTGTAGCTCTATGTGTGACGTGCATGTGGTCATGTGTTGTACATATGTTAATATGGTAGGCAAAGGAATGTCTGTGTGTGTACGTGTGTATGTGTACGTGTGTGTGTGTGAGTGAGAGTGAGAGTGAGAGTGAGAGAGAGAGAGAGAGAGAGAGAGAGAGAGAGAGAGAGAGAGAGAGAGAGAGAGAGAGAGAGAGGAGAGAGAGAGAGAGAGAGAGGAAGGAGGAAAAGGAGCTTTGAATATCTGCATCTTTGGCACTCGGTGTGCTGTGTGGGTGGATGTGAAGTGTGTGTGTGTGTGTGTGGGTGAGAAAGAGAGCGAGAGAGAGATGAAGGGAGAGTGCTTGTCATGTGTGAGTACCAGTATGTAGGTTATGTGTGTGTGTGTGTGTGTGTGTGTGTGTGTGTGTGTGTGTGTGTGTGTGTGTGTGTGTGTGTGTGTGTAAAACCAAAGGCCTATACACATTATTAGTGTATGCATGTGCTGTGCTAGACTGTTCTATTTCCACTGTGTATGTGCGTGTGTGCAAGCGTCAGCATGTGTCCAATCTGTGCCAATGGTGTGATAATCAGCCTTCTGTTTCCCACCCTCCTCCATCGTCTGTCTGCTTGCCCTGACTCTCTCTCTCTCCTCTCTCTCTCTCTCTCTCTCTCTCCTCTCTCTCTCTCTCTCTCTCTCTCTCTCTCTCTCTCTCTCTCTCTCTCTTCTCTCTCGCTCTTCTCTCTCTCTCTCTCTCTCTCTCTCATCTCCATTCCCTTCCCCTCTTCCTCTGATCCCTCCTCTCTCTCCTCTCAAGCCAAAAGAGGGGATTTAATTATTTATCTTTTTTCTCTCTTTCTCCATCTAGGGCGTCTCGCTCTGCACCCCACCATCTCTCTTTCCTCTCCTCATATTCATCATCCTCTCTTTCTCTCCCCTCTCTCCCATCCTCTTTCTGTCTCAACATTTATCTTTCTTCTTCCCCTTCTCTCTGCCTCTCTCTCTCTCTCTCTCTCTCTCTCTCTCTCTCCTCTCTCTCTCTCTCTCTCTCTATCTGTCTCTCCCTCTTTCTCTACACCCCTCTCCTCTCCCCCTCTCTCTCCCTCTTTCTGTATACCACTCTCTCTCCCCCTCTCTCTCTCCCTCTCCACTCCCCCCTCTCTCTCTTTCTGGTAAGCACTCTCCCCCCTCCTCCTCCTGTTATGGTTTGTAACCGACCCCAATCGCACAACACAAGGACAGGTATGATGGTTTGCCAAGAAACAGATATTTATTGAGAGACAGGGAAAAAGGACACTGTCCCTTTAAGGAGAACACAAAAACAGGAATATAACAAGAGGGGAAAAACTAGGTGCCTTTAAGAGGCGGGCAGGAAAAGGGAACACTAAGGGAAGGATAATGAACGCTAGGGGAAACATTAAAGGAACGCTAGGGGAAAGTTAAGGGAACAGAGGAACTAGAGACTAGGAGAAGTCGGGACAAGGAGAGCTAGGGAAACAGGAGAACTGGGGACTAGGAGAACTAGGACAAGGAACTAGGTGGAACTAGAAGGGGAGAACTTGGGACCAGGAACTAGGTGGAACTAGAAAGGGGAGAACTAGGGACAGAGGGGACTGAGGCCCGCGGAGGCGGGCTGGGGAACAGGGAGGAACTGGGGACAGAGACCCCGCGGAGGCGGGCTGGGGACAGGGAGGAACTGGGGACTGGTGGGAAAACATCTGGGCCGCTCTGCAGAACAGAGGAGAGGGTTAATATTCAAAAGGGAACAAACAGAGCAGATGCAGAACAGTCCAAATAAACAAAGAAAACAAAGTAATAATATCTTCGTGTGACAAACACACAGGGGAGATGTAATGTCCAAAAATACTATCTAAGTGAGAACAAAAACAGAGTGGAGATGAAATGTCCAAACTACTAACTAAGTGAGAACTAACGGAGGCAATACGCTGGGTGAGTGACATCACAATCAAAACTCACCCAGGCGTATGCGTAATGGTACAGGAACAGCAGCGGGAACGGGGGCAAGAGGCATTACGCTGGCATTACGCTGGGTGAGTGACATCACAATCAAAACTCACCCAGGCGTATGCGTAATGGTACAGGAAACAGCAGCGGGAACGGGGGCAAGAGGCATTTACGCTGGGTGAGTGACATCACAATCAAAACTCACCCAGGCGTATGCGTAATGGTACAGGAAACAGCAGCGGGAACGGGGGCAAGAGGCATTACGCTGGGTGAGTGACATCACAATCAAAACTCACCCAGGCGTATGCGTAATGGTACAGGGACAGCAGCGGGGCGAGGGCATCGCCACCGGGTGGCTGGCTGTCCGAGCCGAGGAACAGAGTGCTGGAACAGTGGCGGTGGCGAGGGTGTCGTCCACCGGGTAGCCGACTGTCGGAGCCGAGGAACAGAGTGCTGGAACAGTGGCGGTGGCGAGGGTGTCGTCCACCGGGTAGCCGCTGTCGGAGCCGAGGAACAGAGTGCTGGAACAGTGGCGGTGGCGAGGGTGTCGTCCACCGGGTAGCCGCTGTCGGAGCCGAGGAACAGAGTGCTGGAACAGTGGCGGTGGCGAGGGTGTCGTCCACCGGGTAGCCGCTGTCGGAGCCGAGGAACAGGGTGCTGGAACAGCGGCGGTGGCGAGGGTGTCGTCCACCGGGTAGCCGCTGTCGGAGCCGAGGAACAGGGTGCTGGAACAGCGGCGGTGGCGAGGGTGTCGTCCACCGGGTAGCCGCTGTCGGAGCCGAGGAACAGAGTGGCGCGCCACACCTTGGTGTGCACGTCGGAACCGAGAGACGCATCGGGGTGCGTCTGCGAGGAGGAGTGTGCCAAGCACAAGGATCTTTGGAAGATGCGCGTTGCGCGCTGGAGACTGGAGAGCGTGCCAAGCCCTTGAAGATGCGCGTTGCGCGCTGGAGACTGGAGAGCGTGCCAAGCCCTTGAAGATGCGCGTTGCGCGCTGGAGACTGGAGAGCGTGCCAAGCCCTTGAAGATGCGCGTTGCGCGTTGGTCTAAGATGTGCGTCAGGACGAACAGCTGCGCTGGGGTCTGCAGTGGAACGCTGGGGTGCCTCCCGTGGAAGTTACAGGGAGCGCAGAACAGTCTCCTCCACAGGCTACGGCGACAGCAGACGAAGGCTGGAGCAAAACATCTCAAGGCTGGAGAAATCCATATACAGCATTGGTAGACCAGAGGATCTCCCGAAAGAGTCTAGATGTTAGAGAATATGACTCAGCATGAATACAACACGACCCCACGCCGAAACGAGGGGAAGAGCCCTGGTATTTAAAGCCCACAGGGGAACTAATTAGCCTGCCACCACAGGTGCGAGAGGTAATTGATAATAGTCCAGGTGTGGCCACTGAGAGTAAACGAGAGTAAAGAACGAGAGGTGGGGGCAAGAGAGAGTGAGTAGGGAATTCCTAACAGTAGGCTTAAAGAAGACAGAGAAAGTTGGTGAGCAGCGGACAAAACCTCACAGTACCCCCCCCTCAACGGAGCCACCTGGCGACCCAAAACAAATACAGACAGAGTGGCAGGGGGCAAAACAAGACAAAAACAAAAGGTACTGGCCAAGCCAGCAGGGAAGCCACCACAAGAGTGGGGCTAGCAAAAGAAACAGGGTCGCCGAGGGGTAACTAGGGTAGCAGAGGGGCAACAGGAGGAACTGGCCTAGAGGAAACCGGGCCTAGAGGAACCGGGTCAGGAGGAACTGGGTCCAGAGAACTAGTCTAGAGGAACTGGTCTAGAGAACTGGCCTAGAGAACTGGCCAAGAGAACTGGCCTAGAGAACCGGTCTAGAGAACTGGTTTAGAGAACTGGCCTAGAGAACTGGTCTAGAGAACTGGGTCTAGAGAAACTGAGGGGCAAGCAGGGTAGCTAAGGGGTAACCATGGTAGCACCGGGAAAGGGCTAGCAGAGGGAAAGTTAGCTGCCAGGGCACTGATAGCTACAGGGCCTATGCTAGCTGTACTGCTACATCAACATAGAGGCTGCGCAAGCTGCCGGAGCTAGGCTAGCAGAGGGAAAGGGTAGCTGCCAGGGCACTGATAGCTACAGGGCCTATGCTAGCTGTACTGCTACATCAACATAGAGGCTGCGCTAGCTGCCGAGCTAGGCTAGCAGGGGGAAAGGGTAGCTGCCAAGGCACTGATAGCTACAGGGCCTATGCCAGCTGTACTGCTACATTAACATAGAGGCTGCGCTAGCTGCCGGAGCTAGGCTGGCAGACAGGGCTGGACCAGCATGAGAGAACAAGCTAGCTGGAAGGACAGTCCTAGCTGTGTGAGATAAACTGACCTTGCTAGCTGAAAGGGCAGTTCTAGCAGTGGGAATACTGACCTTGCCAGC
Source organism: Notolepis coatsorum (assembly GCF_963971535.1). NCBI lineage: Eukaryota > Metazoa > Chordata > Actinopteri > Aulopiformes > Paralepididae > Notolepis > Notolepis coatsorum. The sequence continues at coordinate 46,656,429 of NC_140168.1, read as the reverse complement.
TGAAAGGGCAGTCCTAGCAGTGGGAGCAAACTGACCATGCTAGCTGAAGGGGCAGTCCTAGCAGTGGGAGAGAAACTGACCTTGCTAGCTGAAAGGGCAGTCCTAGCAGTGGGGAGATAAACTGACCTTGCTAGCTGAAAGGGCAGTCCCTAGCAGTGGGGATAAACTGACCATGCTAGCTGAAAGGGCAGTCCTAGCAGTGGGAATACTGACCTTGCTAGCTGAAAGGGCAGTCCTAGCAGTGGGAGAAAACTGACCCTGCTAGCTGAAGGGGCAGTCCTAGCAGTGTGAGATGCTACACAAAAAAGTGGAGGCCATGCAGAGGGACCGGGTTAGCTGCTTGGCATGGCTAGCTACAGGGCCCATGCCAGCAGCAAGGGCTGCATAAAACATAGAGGCTGTGCTAGCAGCCGGGGCTAAGCTAGCAGACTGGGGCTCTGCTGAGGGACTGGGTTAGTTGCCAGGGCAAGGCTAGCTACAGGGCCTATGCCAGCAGCAAGGGCTGCATAAACATAGAGGCTGTGCTAGCAGCCGGGGCAAGGCTAGCAGACAGGGGCCATGCTGGTAGTAGAGGCCTAACAAGCTGCAGGGGGGTCAACAGGGCTAACAGGGAAGCCAACAGGGCTAACAGGGGAGCTAACAGGCTAACAGGGGAGCTAAACAGGGGAGCTAGAGGGGAACTAGAGGGAACAAGAAAAAAAAGGCAAACTCAACATACACCGTCTGTGCTGGCTGGGGTCGTCGATTTGGTGGGGTCGTACTGTTATGGTTTGTAACCGACCCCAATCGCACAACACAAGACAGGTATGATGGTTTGCCAAGAAACAGATATTTATTGAGAGACAGGGAAAAAGGACACTGTCCCTTTAAGGGAGAACACAAAAACAGGAATATAACAAGAGGGGAAAAACTAGGTGCCTTTAAGAGGCGGGCAGGAAAAGGGAACACTAAGGGAAGGATAATGAACGCTAGGGGAAACATTAAAGGAACGCTAGGGGAAAGTTAAAGGGAACAGAGGAACTAGAGACTAGGAGAAGTCGGGACAAGGAGAGCTAGGGAAACAGGAGAACTGGGGACTAGGAGAACTAGGGACAAGGAACTAGGTGGAACTAGAAGGGGAGAACTTGGGACCAGGAACTAGGTGGAACTAGAAAGGGGAGAACTAGGGACAGAGGGGACTGAGGCCCGCGGAGGCGGGCTGGGGAACAGGGAGGAAACTGGGGACAGAGACCCGCGGAGGCGGGCTGGGGACAGGGAGGAACTGGGGACTGGTGGGAAAACATCTGGGCCGCTCTGCAGAACAGAGGAGAGGGTTAATATTCAAAAGGGAACAAACAGAGCAGATGCAGAACAGTCCAAATAAACAAAGAAAACAAAGTAATAATATCTTCGTGTGACAAACACACAGGGGGAGATGTAATGTCCAAAAATACTATCTAAGTGAGAACAAAAACAGAGTGGGAGATGAAATGTCCAAACTACTAACTAAGTGAGAACTAACGGAGGCAATACGCTGGGTGAGTGACATCACAATCAAAACTCACCCAGGCGTATGCGTAATGGTACAGGAACAGCAGCGGGAACGGGGGCAAGAGGCATTACGCTGGCATTACGCTGGGTGAGTGACATCACAATCAAAACTCACCCAGGCGTATGCGTAATGGTACAGGAAACAGCAGCGGGAACGGGGGCAAGAGGCATTACGCTGGGGTGAGTGACATCACAATCAAAACTCACCCAGGCGTATGCGTAATGGTACAGGAAACAGCAGCGGGAACGGGGGCAAGAGGCATTACGCTGGGTGAGTGACATCACAATCAAACTCACCCAGGCGTATGCGTAATGGTACAGGGACAGCAGCGGGGCGAGGGCATCGCCACCGGGTGGCTGGCTGTCCGAGCCGAGGAACAGAGTGCTGGAACAGTGGCGGTGGCGAGGGGTGTCGTCCACCGGGTAGCCGACTGTCGGAGCCGAGGAACAGAGTGCTGGAACAGTGGCGGTGGCGAGGGTGTCGTCCACCGGGTAGCCGCTGTCGGAGCCGAGGAACAGAGTGCTGGAACAGTGGCGGTGGCGAGGGTGTCGTCCACCGGGTAGCCGCTGTCGGAGCCGAGGAACAGAGTGCTGGAACAGTGGCGGTGGCGAGGGTGTCGTCCACCGGGTAGCCGCTGTTGGAGCCGAGGAACAGGGTGCTGGAACAGCGGCGGTGGCGAGGGTGTCGTCCACCGGGTAGCCGCTGTCGGAGCCGAGGAACAGGGTGCTGGAACAGCGGCGGTGGCGAGGGTGTCGTCCACCGGGTAGCCGCTGTCGGAGCCGAGGAACAGAGTGGCGCGCCACACCTTGGTGTGCACGTCGGAACCGAGAGACGCATCGGGGTGCGTCTGCGAGGAGGAGTGTGCCAAGCACAAGGATCTTTGGAAGATGCGCGTTGCGCGCTGGAGACTGGAGAGCGTGCCAAGCCCTTGAAGATGCGCGTTGCGCGCTGGAGACTGGAGAGCGTGCCAAGCCCTTGAAGATGCGCGTTGCGCGCTGGAGACTGGAGAGCGTGCCAAGCCCTTGAAGATGCGCGTTGCGCGCTGGTGACTGGAGAGCGTGCCAAGCCCTTGCAGATGCGCGTTGCGCGCTGGTGACTGGAGAGCGTGCCAAGCCCGAGGGTCCGGAAGATGCGCGTTGGTCTAGATGTGCGTCAGGACGAACAGCTGCGCTGGGGTCTGCAGTGGAACGCTGGGGTGCCTCCCGTGGAAGTTACAGGGAGCGCAGAACAGTCTCCTCCACAGGCTACGGCGACAGCAGACGAAGGCTGGAGCAAAACATCTCAAGGCTGGAGAAATCCATATACAGCATTGGTAGACCAGAGGATCTCCCGAAAGAGTCTAGATGTTAGAGAATATGACTCAGCATGAATACAACACGACCCCCACGCCGAAACGAGGGGAAGAGCCCTGGTATTTAAAGCCCACAGGGGAACTAATTAGCCTGCCACCACAGGTGCGAGAGGTAATTGATAATAGTCCAGGTGTGGCCACTGAGAGTAAACGAGAGTAACGAACGAGAGGGTGGGGGCAAGAGAGAGTGAGTAGGGAATTCCTAACAGTAGGCTTAAAGAAGACAGAGAAAGTTGGTGAGCAGCGGACAAAACCTCACACCTCCTCTCTCTCTGTCTCTCCTTCTTCTCTACACCCCTCTCCTCTATCCACCTCTCTCTCTCTTTCTCTATACCACTCTCTCTGTCTCCCTCTTTCTCTATACCGCTCTCTCCCTCTTTCTGCATACCACCCTCTCTCTCCTCTCTCCCTCTATGTCTGTCTCTCTCCCTCTTTCTCTACACCCCTCTCATCTCCCTCTCTCTCCCTTTTTTTTATATATCACCCTCTCTCCTCTCCTCTATCCCTCCCTCTACACCTCCCTATCTCTGTTTATCTCTCTCTCCCTCCCCCCCTCTCTCTCTCTCTCTCTCTCTCTCTCTCTCTCTCTCTCTCTCTCTCTATCTCTCTCTCTCTCTCTCCCTGTTTCTGCATACCACTCTCCCTCTCTCTGTTTCTCTCTCTCCCTCCCTCCCTCTACCCCCCCCTCTCTCCCTGTTTCTGCATACCACTCTCCCCCTCTTTCTGTTTAATTATCTCTCCCTCCTTCTACCTCTCTCTCCCCCTCCCATCTACCTTTCTGTATCCCTCCCTCTACTTCTCTCCCTCCCTCCCTCCCTCCCTCCCACCATCCCTCCCTCCCTCCCTCCCTCCCTCCCTCCCTCCCTGTCTCCCTCCCTCCCTCCCTCCCTGTCTCCCTCCCTGTCTCCCTCCCTCCCTCCCTCCCTGTCTCCCTCCCTGTCTCCCTCCCTGTCTCCCTCCCTCCCTCCCACCATCCCTCCCTCCCTCCCTCCCTCCCTCCCTCCCTCCCTCCCTCCCTCCCTCCCTCCCTCCCTGTCTCCCTCCCTGTCTCCCTCCCTCCTCCCACCATCCCTCCCTCCTGCACATTCTGCTGGTGTTTCTGCTGAGCGCTGCAGTCTCCCTGGTAGGTGTGGCGTGTGGACATCGGTGTCCTCATCAACCACCTCACACAGCGCTGCCTGCGCTGCTGTGTAGCTGCTTATGTAATGCTCGGCTACATCCGCTAAACACTGTTGATGTGCAGCTCTGCGGACTGTGCGGAGGGAGAGTGAAGATAATGTATAAACACAGCATATAGGGAGAGAGAGAGAGAGAGAGAGAGAAAGAGAATAACATTCATCTAATCCTCTCCCGGTATGCGGTTTTTGGAAAGTTTTCGTCAGGAATTCTATCTTGGGAGTTTCTAGAACTACATACATTGGCTTTCAATCACCAGTGGCCGTTGTTGTTGCATCATCGTAAAAACAATCCTCTCTCTCTCTCTCTCTCTCTCTCTCTCTCTGCTGTGTGTGTGTGTGTGTGTGTGTGTGTGTGTGTGTGTGTGTGTGTGTGTGTGTGTACTGTACATACATTAGTGATTGAGTGAGTGAGTGAGTGAGTGAGTGAGTGAGTGAGTGAGTGAGTGTGTGTGTGTGTGTGTGTGTGTGTGTGTGTGTGTGTGTGTGTGTGTGTGTGTGTGTGTGTGTGTGTGTGTGTGTGTGTGTGTGTGAGTGAGTGAGTGAGTGAGTGGGTGGGTGGGTGGGTGGGTGAGTGAGTGAGTGAGTGAGTGAGTGAGTGAGTGAGTGAGTGAGTGAGTGAGTGAGTGAGTGAGTGAGTGAGTGAGTGAGTGAGTGAGTGAGTGAGTGAGTGAGTGAGTGAGTGAGTGAGTGAGTGAGTGAGTGAGTGTGTGTGACACCAGCCACAGGGAGGTGCTGGTTATAGAAGGTTGTGCCTTTGATCTGTACATGGACCAGGCCTTCCGGGACAAGTATATCAAATACTAACCTCGTTCCCAGTTTTATCTCCGTGAAATAAAGCCTGGTAAAGAACTACTGCCGAAAGTGTCTATGGGCGTAGTGTATGTGCATGCTTCCCCTGGAAGCTGCCTCCGAACGGACCAACCAATTTGCCGAATCCTGTCGGCAAACAAGCTAGAACGTCCTGGTCATGTAGTAAATTCTTCAGGCAAAGCCGTGGCAGTGGCTTAAACGAGGAAATATTGTGCACTTCACACGTTTCTATAATTGTTTTGTTGGAACCGGAAACGCCTGTAGCCTGTACTTCCTGTACTTCCGTTTAGACACTTTAGGAGGTATATCTTGTCCAGCCTAATCAAATACCAACCACTGCTCAATGTGATGGCCGACCTTGGGTACAGGTGTAGATACAGTGTACTTGTATTCGGAAGTCTTGGCCATGTATACAAATGCACCATGACTGGTCTGAGAATTGCTGCAATGTCTAAAAGAAAAGCCAAACAAATAGCC
>NC_140168.1:46647809-46650882 GCF_963971535.1 Notolepis coatsorum | reverse complement strand
AGGTGCTATGTGTACCCTTAAGTGTTCAGTGCTGCTTGGCACTGATACATTTGATTCCCTGTTTATGTAATATAATTTGTGGAACCAAATAAAGTATCCAAATGTGTGTTTGTGTGTGTGTGTGTGTGTGTGTGTGTACTGTAGCTAGGTAAGAAATGGAGCTACACATCACTGAAGTGAGGACATGGCATTAGACTTGTTCATCTTGATATATCACTAACAGTTAACAATAACAATACAGTTTCGAAAATCCCTGCAGTGCTGATGAGAGGGGGGGGGGGCAGGCTTCAACAATGGCAACTACCACTCTATGTAGTGAAATAGAACACAGAGAGAGTAAATATACAAAGAAACGTCAATACCAATACCATACAAGAGACTCGACTCTTGTCTATATACTGTATCAGTGTGTGTATATATATATATATCAGTGTGTATGTGTCTACGGTACACTGCTGAAGGAAAGGGGGGAAAAACAGCAAAAGGTCTGAAGCATCTTCTGATCGATCTGTTCACACACACAGTGTGACACTTCTGTTTGCGGTTCGGCAAGCTTTAATCTCTCTATATACTGATTCCAAAAGGGTTTAGAGAATTGCGTCGAGAAGCATAGACATCATGCAGAAAGAACCAGGGGAGGAAAGATGTAAAGAATGTAAAAATAAATGTGTGACAATGTTGATGCGAGGAGCGCATGCCAGCGATCTCCGTGTACTGTATAAAGTAACGGCATCTGTAGACGGTTCTCTGTGCTGGTTTCTGCATAGTGGCAGGTTTATGTGTAACCGTATCAAGGTTGATACAGCTTTTATGGATCAATATAAAGCTAGTATTCAGACTGGAACAGAGACTAGGACGGCATAAAAGGCTTTTTCATGTGCAGCGCATGACTGGAATATCAATGAAGAGAGAGAGAGGGGGAGAGAGAGAGAGAGAGATAGAGAGCACTGTAACATGATGTAGTGATGGTGGAATAACTAGGATTTTCTAAACAATTCCTCTTGAAATTGGAGGGAACAAACTCCAAACATTGGAGCCAAATCTTTTTACGATTGAAAGACATGTATGTATCTCTCTCTCTCTCTCTCTCTCTCTCTCTCTCTCTCTCTCTCTCTCTCTCTCTCTCTCTCTCTCTCTCTCTCTCTCTCTCTCTCTCTCTCTCTATCTTCTATCTATCTATCTATCTATCTATCTATCTATCTATCTATCTATCTATCTATCTATCTATCTATCTATCTATCTATCTATCTATCTATCTATCTATCTATCTATCTATCTATCTATCTATCTATATATCTATCTATCTATCTATCTATCTATCTATCTATCTATCTATCTATCTATCTATCTATCTATCTATCTATCTATCTATCTATCTATCTATCTATCTATCTATCTATCTATCTATCTATCTATCTATCTATCTATCTATCTATCTATCTATCTATCTATCTATCTATCTATCTATCTCTATCTATGGTCAGCTTAGTCGTATAATACAAATAATAAAGGGGTAAGAGAAATCCACCAAATATTAGCACCACACTTGATTGATTGCATTTTTTTTTTTTTTTTTTTTTATCTTTTCCCCCCTCCATTTTCCTCCGATTTTCTCCCATCCCAATGTTAGTTGTATGCCAATTCCCAATTCCCTTCCTGGTCGCTGCGCACTTACCCCCCACAGTCGGTCTGGGAGAGTGGAGGCTACCACGTGCTTCCTCCGACACACGTCCAGCCAATCACCGCTTCTTTTCACCTGGCAGCGCGGATATTCTCTGAGAGGGATCACACTATCCCACTCAGGTCCCATCCGCGCTTAGCAGGCGCCCCGACCGAACTGTAGGAGTCGCTGTTTACAACGACCCGGACCCACCCCGCCAGCTTCTCCCACCCTCTAATACTGCCAATTGTATTAGTGTGAACGGCCAGCCAAGCTGGTGACAACCCCGGAGCTGTGAGCTGGATTCGAACAGGCGAATCCTAGCGTCTCCGGGGTTGGTGACGAACGCAATCTCCGCTACGCCACCTAACCGCCCGATTGAAAACTTTATTAACATATTGCAGAATGGGTACAGTACAGTACAGCTCAATACATACAATTGTTAAGGGGATGCAGACCAGAGAAAGACTTTCGTCTTGTTTACATCAGGGTCCCCCATTTTCAATTCATCATAACATATATGACATACATGACATACAGATAGACAGTAGGCTACTGCTACATCTATACATTTATGACATACCAGATTTGCAAATACAGTACTGTTTGTGATACGAAAAAAGTCCAGAAAAGAGAGTATATACATTTGACGTAGAAACTGTACATTGGAGGAGGTTGGGTAGGTGGGGGGGGGACTGTACATTGGAGGTGGTTGGGTGGGTGGGGGGGGGGGGGGTGTTGGGTAGGAGGGGTGGGTGGGGGACACTGTACAACTGAACAAGCAAAACTGTACATTGGAATATTGACAAGACCATACTTGGTAATTTACTGTACATTGGGGGGGGGGGGGGGGGGGGGTTGTGTTAGGACATTTACAGGGGCCAGTTTAGAATTGCAGTCTCCTGTAGGTGTTTTTTGAGAGTGTTTTTGAAAGTGGGTAGTGATTCACATTCCTTTACAGCTTTGGGTAGGGCGTTCCACATTGATGTGGCATAATTGCGAAACGTGTTTAGTCCCTTGTTTGAGCCGAATCTGGGTTTAACATGATTTGTGGAGCTCCCTCTGGTGTTGTGATCGTGGTATTCACTGACCTTTGGGAAGTATTTTGACATGTACATGGGTACCTTGGTCGTGTAGTGTATCTTGTAGACCAGGCCCATTGCAAGTTGCTGTACTCTGTCGTCTACTCTAAGCCATCCTAGGTTGTCAAAGTGGGCAGGGGTGAGGGGGGTTCTAGGAGTAAGGTCAAGCAGTAGTCTGACCAGTTTGTTTTGAGATGTTTGTAATTTTGTTTTTAGTGCCTTTGAGGTGCTTTGGTACCATGAGGTGCAAGCATAGTCGTAGTACCCTTGAATGAGTGCTCCTGCCAGAGTCTTCAGGGTATTCTTGTTTACCAGTGAGGAGATCCGGTAC
>NC_140168.1:46587809-46645309 GCF_963971535.1 Notolepis coatsorum | reverse complement strand
TTGGAGGTGGGCTTCCCACTCTCTTTTTTTTTGATCCACTTTTTTTCTCCCATTTTCTATTTTTCTCCCATCCCAATTTCGTATCGTCCAACTCAACCCTCCCCTGTCTCGAACGCTGTTTCATGCCTCCCACAAGCCGGCTGCAATGTGGACGAAGCCATACATAGCACGAGTCCCCTCCGATACTCGAGGTAGCAGCCGTCGCATCTTTTCACCTGCGCAGCGCGATCTTTCAGCGTCAGGGGTCTGCGCTTTGGAGGGACGCCACCCCCATCGCTTCTTGATTCTACTGCGCAGGCGCACCAACCGACCTGTAGGAGTCGATGTCCACAACGTCCAATCCCCACCCATCAGTTTCCCTCCCCCTAATACTGCCAATTGTATTAGTACGGACGACCAGCCAAACTGAAACCAATGTGGAGCGCTGGGTTCGAACCCAGCGTCTCCAGCATTGGAGGTGAGTGCCTTGCCCACTGCACCACCTAGTTGCCCCTGGGCTTCCCACTTTCCAAGACATTTACAACAAGCGTTGCAGGGGTAAGGCTAAGAGAAGACTCTAGTCACCCAAAGAACTGCCTCTTTGAACTGCTGCGGTCAGGCAAGCGATACCGGAGTATCATGGCCAGTACAGATAGACTCAGAAGGAGCTTCTCTCCCCAGGCCATCAGGTTGCTCAACAACAATAACACTATGTAACAACCATCAAATACACTCACAGCACACACATCCACACGTACACACTCACTTTAAATAAACAACTCACTGTAGCACCCACTTTACCCACTTTAGACACTTTAACACACTTTATATTTATTGGTAAAGAGATTTGCACTACAATTCATACCTCATTGCACCTTACCCTAAGTTGTACCTCATCCCATTTCTGCATTGTACTGTATACTGTATTGTATTGTAACTCAGTTAAAAAAAATCTACGTCTGTATTGTATATTGTATATATGTATATTGATGAACACTTTTGTTTACACTTTGTTTACATACTTTTGACTTTCTATTTTCTATTTTATCTATTTTTATCTAGCACACTCTCAGAAGCATAACGGAAAAAAGCATTTCATATAAAAGTATTCTGTATTTTTGTATGACAACTAATAAAGAAACTAACTAAACTAACTATCTATGGTCAGCTTAGTCGTATAATACAAATAATAAAAGGGTAAGAGAAATCCACCAAATATTAGCAACACACTTGGGGTGTAGGACTAGATTAATTTATTTCATGGTATCTAAAATATCTATATGGATGGATGGATGGATGGATGGATGGATGGATGGATGGATGGATGGATGGATGGATGGATGGGTAGATGGACAGACGGACGGGTGGATAGATTAATAGAAAGAAGAGTGGATGGAGAGATAGATGGATGGATGGATGATTGGATACTAGACGTATGGAAGATTGGATACGCGTGTGGATGGCTGATGATGTCAAATGAACAAAAGGACATTGGAGTGATGGATGTGGTGTGTGCTGAACAGACAGATAGGTAAGGCCTAGTAAAATAATAACGGAAAACAGCCAGTTCGAGTTTGAGTACATTTAATCCACTGCATAGGAAGGTGTCTTCTCTGCCACGTTGTTCAAAATGTACCACAAGAGAATGGTACATTCCGGGGTGTGAGAGTTTGCCTCTCTGTAATTGTCTAGAAGCTGACTAAGGCTTGACTAAGGCACCAGCACAGATATTTCTCCCCTCACTATAATGATCTTTAGTGACCGGCCGTGTTTGAGACGCACCACTAGCACACTGCTGCTGCACATCACACTACTGAGGGTAATATATATTGCATTTTTGTTGGAACATACATATATTGGCTGGTTTTGCAACATACTGATCTGTGGGGAAACAAGCCAAACCCACTGCGCTGTTTTATTTTTAACTGCATCTGCATTTCTGTTCATTCCTCCCAGGTTGGTCTTCTTCCCTGCCAGGTTGTTCTGTATTCTCTGCACACATGTAAAAATAGACACTTGAGCTCTCTCTCTCTTTCTCTCTCTCTCCCTCTCTCTACCTGTCTCTCCTTCACTTCGGTCCCTCTCTCTTTCCCTCCTGCTCTTTCTCTCTTTCTCCTCTTTCTCTGCTCTCTCTCTTCACCCCCCTCTCTCTCTACAGGATGTCTATTGTGAGCATCATTGCCAGGGAGATCTTGGACTCCAGAGGGAACCCCACGGTGGAGGTGGACCTGCGCACAGAGAAAGGTGAACCGTGACATGCCTGTCCACAAACATCAGTGTCTCCCTACATGCAGGAGGGAAAGAAAGAAAAAATATATATTTAAGTCCACCTCACATTATCTATACATCACTGGGAAAAAGTGCACCAGTCTTGTTATAGGAGTACTGCATTCCATTATCAATACACAAAATTGTTTCTGTGAGCCAGTGACCTTCATTTGACCTCTGTCCAAATTATCTCTCTGTGAGGAGGGAGATGGAGGTTTAATCCCACCTTTACATCTGCAGTATGTAATACCATACAATAATACCATACAGTAAAACCCAACAACATACAATAATACTGTACAGTAATACCATATTCTAGAATGTCCAGCATTCTCTGTGATAATCTTAGAAAACGATTCCTTTCTTGCCAACCGTATTGCTTTGTGCATGGCTTCTTTAAATATATCACACATATTAGTTGTCCTCCATTTTCATTCAGCTACCTGACAGATTGTTTAACCACGAGGAGTCAGTTGACTTATTTTTAACCTTCAGTGGAGCAACAACATCTAGACTAAATGTTAAGGTGTACAATAACACCATGTAATAATGCCATATCCTATATGCAGTGCATGCTATACAATCTGAGAGGTGTTCGCTATTCCTGCAGGCCATATTAAAGCTACCATCTCACCATAGCATTTAATCATAGTTTCTCACCGGACACATGCCCTTAAGATTTGAACAGTATGTGTGTTTATAGTTATCATTGTGGTGGTAACAAAGACATTTTGAATTTGTATTATTATAGATATGTCAGTGGAGTTGTGTTACAAGTTTATTTCCTGTCGCAGTGGTAGAATTCTAAGAAGAGGATGGGTCAGTGCTAGACAGTTGTGATTGGAGGATCACAAAAAGAGGGCGGGGCTTGAGATAGGCGACAGTGGATCAGGAGGTAGAGTGGTCATCTGGTAATCCCGTTTAATTCCCGGTTCGATTCCCGCTCCTCCCGGGCAGCATGTCGAAGTGTCCTTGAGCAAGGCACTTAACCTGTTAATCTGTAGACCGTTTTTGCCTAAAGGTACATGCCTGGGTAAATGGAAGATTGCTCCACTTCTGCAAGGTCAATTTGCATGTTCTTGGTATCTAGGAACATCTATGGACCTGGGGGTATGTATTTCCAGTGTCAGAAATATTGTGTCTGTTACTAGGCTGAGTAAATTGTAATGAATAAATTAATTATGATTAATTATGATTTATGATTTTGATGATAAAAAATTGATACGTCTAGGAGAAAATGCTCACTGAGCTCATTCACCACCTTATTGAGATCATGTGTACAAAAAATCTAAGCAAATGAACCACAGGAAGATGATTAAACAGAAGGATTTGTAGATACAGTAATTAATGATAATCGACTTTAATTATAAATACATATTTGATCTTGAACTTGACCTTGACCTTATTATGGCCAATTTTACGGTAATTAGCATTTTCCGATACATCTTTATTTCCGATAAAACATATAAAACATCGGTGTAACTGAGGGGTACAATTCCCTGACTGTATTGATAAGTATGGTATCATTAAACCACTACCGCTTTATGTACTTTAATTACTGGCCATACAGTACACGATATCTAAGTATGATGAACACTTTCCCACATATGAAATCAGGTCCACACAAAGGTAATAGTCAAATATTTAATATATAGCAAAGGGTACATATAATAGTTACTTATTACATTTATGATTTGAATTGAATGCTCTTGTAAGGCAAATGAGTACTCGTAGGCAAATCAACACTGAATGTCCAATCTCTGGTTACACAGGAAGCAAGTATACAACCTGGCTTTTAGGGAATTATAGCGATGGTCACTTAATGATTATAGCTGGATAATATACTGAAGGGGTCCCGCCGGTTGTAAGCCAGTAGGGGGGGCAGGAGAGCCGTCGGCTGTATCCCGTCTGGTCAACGATTTCTAGGGAGAGTCCAGGTACAGAACACAGTGCCCGTAGAACCTTGATCCACAGATGAATACACTTGGGCTCTCTTGTAGACGATAGCTGTAGCTGTAGCTTTAGGTCCACAACGAAGAAGAAGCGAGGCGACCTCAGTCTGGTCTGAGCGCCGTCTCACCTTGGCTCCTCTCGGGGTAAATCCAACACTCACCGGTGTTGGCGATTATCCGCTCCACAAATCAAAGCACCAAAGCAAATAGATATTCCATGCCGTATAGGGCTCAGCAGTCGTCGGGGTAGGTAATCCAATGTGCAGGTCCACTCGTCCTCGCCCAGAACTCCTCGGATGAAAGCACCACGCGTGGTCTGCCCAACCTGGTTAAGACTCTAGATAACGCGAGGAAACGATGGGGGTGCTGCTCACTTTAGAACTCTAACCGAACGATGCACCATACATAATAGACTATTATTACTTAATAGAAATACGGTGCCAAACTCTAGCAATTCAGCTATTAATTCGCACGAGGTCTCACTGCTATTCTAAGGCCAAACAGGCCGTACTACACCGCACGCGGTATCGTGGGGTGAGGCTTCACGTCTTGTTACTTAGTTGGGTAGAAGGGTAAAGGACTAAGAGGAATTCTACATTTCTTGCGCCATATTTATATGCACAGTGGACAAGTAGTGCCGCTCTGCTTTCGGTAGCCGTATTCCTGCGCGGAGCTGAGGCTAGTAAGGGCATGTCTCGTCGGTACCTTTGAACTTGAACGCCAGGGGCTTGTCCCTGGCGCCTGGTCCTTTTGTCCAATAAGAGAATGAACTATTATGGGCTGTAGTAGAATAAAGGGATATTCCGTGTACACGTACAAGGAATATACAAGGGATATCAAACGATATACAAATACTATTAAATATATATCCATAAATAAATATATATATTCGGTTCAATCTGATCCTTCACAACAATCGGTAAAAATGAAAATATACACTTTGACTACTGTTTTCGATAGGGTTATGGTCTTTACTCTTGGCTACAAAAAAATTATATTTAAAAACATTGACCTCTTAACATCCAAGGGCCCACATGTGGACGATTCTTTGCCGACCTCTAGTGGCTCTGGTGTGCATTTATTTTAATACATTATATGGATAGAATTAAAGCCCTATTTGTTGCCTGTCGATTGCCCTTTCAGGTGACAAAATCCGTTCAGCGGTTCTCGAGTTACATGCTGATATGTGAGGCGTGCCCCAAAGTACGCAAAAGTACACATTACCACCCCCGACTCCCGGGGCTCTAGCTCCGTCAATCATTTGGCGATCTCGAAAATCTTTGCACAGGGTTGTAGCCAATGAGTGTGGCTTTCCAATGATATCCCATGATATGATAATTGGGCATCTAATACAGTCTCTATTGATCGATTTATGATAAAGAAAAGCAGGGTCCCCCTATAGGGGGACCTTAAGGCTTAACATAAGCCCTAATTGCTCCTGATGAGCAGGTTGGCACCTTGCATGGTCGCCTCCGCCGTCAGTGTGTGAATGTGTGAGTGAGTGGGTGAATGTGAGGCACAAAAATTGTAAAGTGCTTTGGATAAAAGCGCTATATATGCAGTCCATTTTCCATTTATAGGTAAATTATAAGAAGAGGAGGAGTCAGTGTTGTCATAGAAATGTTTGAAAATGGCTTCCCCATTACAGCTGGAAGACAAGTCATGTTGTAATAAGTCTGATGATTGGTGAGAGTGACAGTTTAATCTTGACCAATGGCGAGAGTGATGGTCTAATCTCGACCAATAAGTCACTGAATGACTTCCGTGAGAAGGTCGGGGCCCACTCTCTTCTTTAGAAGCCTAGTTGCGATAATAACGATAGTTAACCCTTTCACTGCCGCACTACCAAAACTGTTAACCCTTTCACTGTGGCGACACACAGAAGGTTAACCTTTTCACTGCCACACGACCGTCGGTTGTGTGATAGTAAAGGGTTAACCTTCTGTTGTGTGGCAGTGAAAGGGTTAACAGGAAATACAATGTAGTCCATTTAGAACATTTACGTTGTCAAGTAAGTAGAAATGACAATAAAAGAATATACCTGCAGGCATACCTTTGTAGACATTGGTCTACAGATTATGTGTACCAAGTTACATGCAGATTGGTGAAAATCTGTAGGAGGAGTAGCATTGTGTTTTTCACAGGAAAATTACATCATTGAGGGCGGTGAATTTGGCTTGAGCCAAGGAATTCAACAGGACTTAGTTTTTCAAAACCTGATGAAGTTGTGCACGGGGCATTATACTGTAGTAATGAATCACTACATGGACAGGGCGAGATTCGAACTCTGGACCTATACTGTTTTGTAGCTGAACTAAGCCTCATCTGGTGAATTGAGTCGACCCTGTGGCATCTCAGCCTTCGCAGTTGCTTCTTCTTTGTTGAGTGAGAGGGAGGCTGTCGTCATTTAAATTGGAATAGGGCGAAAAGTATACATAGCATGGCTTAACTATTTGCAGCTTCAGAATCCAGACAAGCATGCGAACATTTTGAAGTGTAATATGTAGGGCTGTCCCCGACTAAGGATTTGGATGGTCGACTATGATTGGACGAAATTTGCTGTTAGTCGACTAAAATTAGTGTGTTCATTAGATGGGTGAAATCCTCTTTCAGTGCCTCTGTACCTGTTTTCTTAGGCAGTTAGCCTCTGGTATGCGTGCCATTAGCGTTAGCTAATATATTTTTTTATAAATATTTTCTTTATTTTTTGTATTTTTTTTTCTTTTCGACTAAGAGGTTGGCAGTCGACTACGGCTCCTTTCGACCGATTAGTCGACTATTCGACTAATAGGGGTCAGCCCTAGTAATATGCCTTCCTCTGAGTTAGAAACACAACATTGATTCTGTAATTTTCTGCTTCAAGTTAGAGCGTGGCTCCGGGCGGAGTTCAACCTGTCACACGGTGAAAAATATACACCAGAGTGTAGTTCTTATTTTATTTTACGAATCCCAAGAGTCATGTGAACGTTTTTATATATACTCAAGTTGTGAAATTGGAAGAGAATGGTGAAATTTTTCCAAAATGCAGCTCTCCCCACTCTAAAATTGGTGAAATTGTGCAGAAGACCAAAAGTGTACCTTGCATGCGCAATCCAAAAATAATATGAACTCTGCATGAGCCAGGGAATCCATTGCTACAAGAATTTAGAAAATCAAAAGTTCAAAAGTTACAGGCATAAACACGTTGGTGGTGCTAGAGTGCATGATTTGTCAACATGCCACTTTGTGACTTTGAGATCACGTGAGGGTCCCTAAACAGTCTGCCAAATATGGTTTAGATACATTAAAGCATTTCTGAGACAACATGACTCAACTTCCTGTTTGGCGGCTTTGTCACCAAATTCAATTGGCTGTCAAAAGCGAATGCATTGCAAAATCAAAAACATAAATCATACCTGTGTAGACATTGGTCTACAGATTATGTCTACCACGTTTTGTGCAGATTGGGGGAAATCTGTAGGAGGAGTAATAATAATAATAATAATAATAATAATACATTCGATTTATAATGCACTCTATATCTGGAAAAAATATTTGGCGTCACTCCAATAGGGCGGCACATGACGTCATAGGGTGCATTGAACTCGGCTTGAGCCAAGGATTCCAACCTTGTTTTTTAAAATCTGACTCACGCTTCAAAAGTTGTGTGCATAAATGCACCTCCAACTTGACACGTTGGTGGCGCTAGAGTGTTGGAGCTGGTGACTTGGTGACAGGGGTCAGTGGACTGTCACGAATCAGTCTGCCAATTCCCATAACTTTCTGCCATACGTTGGGCTGCCATAGACTCCAATGGCAGAAGAATAATAAGAAATGGTACAATCCCTCAAGGTGGCTTACGCAGCTTCGCTGCTTGGCTCCCAATGATACAAATATCAGAATAGAGGTAAAGAACCAGAGAAATATTAATAAAAACAATACACAGTGAAAAAGGTGAGGGTCTGGTCAGTCGGACAGGTGAGACATATGTATACTCCAGTCCATACAGGGTTTAGTAGTTAAGAGTGAAACAGTTGTAACAGTTCTCAAGTTCTCCAGCCGTTAGTTTTCCAGGTATTGGCAGCAGTCCATGCCCAGTGCCCACGGTTGTGGAGCCTGATGCCTATTGGCAGGAAGGACTGGCCGAGGTGGTTTGTGGTGTGTCGAAGAGTGATGAGTATATGGCTGAATGTGCTCCTCATCTTGGCTAGCTCCTCATAGAGGGGGTGGGAGGGGTTTTCCAGTATAGCGTCCAGTTTCTTTCTCATTTTGGTACGAATCACCCCCCATATTCGACCACCTCTAGGTTGTCCAGTTCGACTCACATTACAGAGCTTGCCTTCCTCACCAGCTTGTGCAGTTTGTTAGTGTCTCTTGAATATATGTTACCCCCTCCAGCATACCATGGAAAAAAGAGGACGCTGGCTAAACACCTACAGACTGGTAAAATGACTGCAGCAGCCTATTGCACACGTTGAAGGACCTGAGTCTCCTCAGGAAGAACAGCCTTCCTGTAGAGGGCCATCGGTGTTGTCCTGCTCTGTCCCTTCCTGTAGAGGGCATCTGTGTTGTCCTGCTCTGTCCCTTCCTGTAGAGGGCCTCTGTGTTGTCCTGCTCTGTCCCTTTCTGTAGAGGGCCTCTGTGTTGTGCTGCTCGCGTGAATACTTTACCCAAGGCAGTTGTCCTTCCGCGTTCGGTTTGCTCGCCCTGATTGGCCTCTCAGCGCCCAATCGCGTTACTCCTAACGCTCGCTCCTAACTTTCAGAACTTCTCTCAGTTCCACAAGTCCATCACATCAACTACCTACCTGCATCAATATACTACTAACTATCAACTAACTCGCTACCGCCGTGCATCAATATACTAACTAACTAGCACATCAATGCACTAACTACTACCGCCGTGCATCAATATACTGCAGTGCTACCGCCGTGCATCAATATACTGCTACCGCCGTTTATGTCTAATAAACTAGACTAAATATAGCCTATAGAACAGATTTTTACAGACTAACGTTAATATAGAGATGAAAACAATACGTTATTTATATTGATGTGATGCCAATTGATATGAATAGCGCGTTACGTTAATATCTGAGATGAAAACACTACGTTATTTATATTGATGTGATGCCGATTGATATGAAGAGATGAAAACACCACGTTATTTATATTGATGTGATGCCGATTGATATGAATAGCGTGTTACGTTAATATCTGAGATGAAAACACTACGTTATTTATATTGATGTGATGCCGATTGATATGAATAGCGTGTTACGTTAATATCTGAGATGAAAACACTACGTTATTTATATTGATGTGATGCCGATTGATATGAATAGCGTGTTACGTTAATATCTGAGATGAAAACACTACGTTATTTTATTTTTCTTTTTATCCACTTTTTCTCCCATTTTCTATATTTTCTCCCATCCCAATTTCGTATCATCCAATTCAACCCTCCCCTGTCACGAACGCTGTTTCTTGCCTCCCACAAGCCGGCTGCAATGTGGACTAAGTCATACATAGCACAAGTCCCCTCCGGTACTTGAGGTAACAGCAGTCGCATCTTTTCACCTGCGCAGCTCGATCTCTCAGTGGCGAGGAGTGACGCGTGGGAGGCTCACGCTGCCCCCGACACTTCCTGATTCTACTGCGCAGGCGCACCAACCGACCTGTAGGAGTCGCTGTCCACTACGCCCGATCCCCACCCATCAGTTTCCCACCCCCTAATACGGCCAATGTGTATTAGTATGAACGACCAGCTAAACTGAAAGCAATGTGGAGCGCTGGGCTCGAACAGGCGAGCCCAGCGTCTCCGCATTCGTGGCGAGCGCCTTGCCCACTACGCCACGTAGCCGCCCCACACTACGTTATTTATATTGATGTGATGCCGATTGATATGAAGAATGAATGAATGAATGAATGAATGAAAACTTTATTTAACAGATTGCAGAATGGGTACAATACAGTACGGCTCAATACATACAATTGTTAAGGGGATGCAGACCTGAGAAAGACGTTTGTCTTGTTTCCATCAGGGTCCCCCATTTTCAATTCATATAGACATTTATGACATACATAACATACATGACATTTATGGCATAGGGACATATAGGTATTTAGTACTGATACATTTGTGACATAGGCGGTATTCAAATATACAGTACTGTTACCCCTAGATCCTGACAGAGTATATACATATGATGGGGAGGGGACTGTACATTAGGAGGGGGTGGGTGGGTGGGAGGGGAATATACATACGGCGGGGAGGGAATATATACATGCGGTGGGGAGGAGACTGTCTATTAGGAGGTGGTGGGGGTTTTGGGCATTTACGGTGGCCAGTTTCGAATTGCAGCCTCCCGTAGGTGCTCTTTAAGGGCGGTTTTGAATGTGGGCAGGGATTCACATTCCTTTACAGCTTTGGGTAGGGCGTTCCACATTGTTGTGGCATAATTGCGAAACGTGTTTAGTCCCTTGTTTGAGCCGAATCTGGGTTTAACATGATTTGTTGAGCTTCCTCTGGTGTAGTGGTTGTGGTATTCACTGACCTTTGGGAAGTATTTTGACATGTACATGGGCACCCCGGTCGTATAGTGTATCTTGTAGACCAGGCCCATTGCAAGTTGCTGTACTCTGTCGTCTACTCTAAGCCATCCTAGGTTGGCAAAGTGGGCAGGGGTGAGGTGGGTTCTGGGGTTCAGGTCAAGTAGTAGTCTGACCAGTTTGTTTTGTGATGTTTGTAATTTTGTTTTAAGCGCCTTTGAGGTGCTTTGGTACCATGAGGTGCACGCATAGTCATAGTACCCTTGAATGAGTGCTCCTGCCAGAGTCCTCAGGGTATTCTTGTTTACCAGAGAGGAGATCCGGTACAAGAATCTAGTTCGTTGGTTGACTTTTTTTATTACATTGGATGCCATTTTGTCACAGGAAAGATTTGCCTCTAGGATGGAACCCAGGTAGGTAATTTCGTCTTTCCTTGTGACAATATTGTCACCCACTGTAACTGAGAAGCCGTCGGTCTTGCTGAGTTTGTTATTTGAACCGAAGAGAATGGACTCTGTTTTGCCCATGTGTAATGATAGTTTGTTATCAGCGAGCCATATGCAGATTTTGCCTAGTTCCGTGCTGAGGGTTTTTTCAACCTGCAATTTGTTCTTGTCAGAGACCAGCAGGGCTGAGTCGTCCGCAAACAGGAACAAGTTGCAGTCACAGGCTGACGACATGTCATTTGCATAAATTAGGAAGAGTAGCGGTCCTAGTATGCTTCCTTGTGGAACACCACAGCTCACTGTGAGGGGGGGGGGATAGAGTACCGTTTACCTCTACCATCTGTTCTCTCCCCTCCAGGTAGGATTGCATCCAGCTCACTGATAGGCTATCAAAACCAATTGCTTTTAGCTTGTCCATTAGAATGGAGTGATTGACAGTGTCGAAGGCCTTTTGTAGGTCCAGCATGACCATGCCGCAGTATTTGCCAGCGTCCACCTCTTGTTTGATGTGGTCGTTCAAATAGAGGAGGCATGTGTCAGTGGAGTGGGACGTTCTGAAGCCAGATTGGAATTCGTAGATTAGGTTTTTTTCCGCCAGGTACTTTTCGACCTGTTCGTAGACTATTTTCTCCATGACTTTCGAGATGGAGGTAAGAATTGAAACAGGGCGGTAGTTGCCTGGGTCTAATTTGCTGCCCTTTTTGTGTAGAGGGGTCACTCTCGCAATTTTGAAGTCCTTGGGGACGTGCCCCTGTTTTATAGAGAGGTTTATTATGTGTGTGATGACTGGGGTGATGGCGGCTGCTGCGTCTCTGAGGAATTTGGAGGGGATGTTGTCATGGCCAGTGGCCTTGTTAGGTTGGAGGGCGCTCAATTTTTTGAGTACCTCATCGGTTGTTACCATTTCAAGTTTGAAGTCGTCTTTGTGGACCCCTAGGTTTTTGTAGTATGCTACTATGTGTTCTACCCCATAATGCCCTGAGTGGGAGGGTAGTTTGTTTACCAGTGTTGTGGCTATGTTTGTGAAGAAGATGTTTAAGTAATTGGCTACATCCAGCTTGTCTGTGATGAGCGTGTTGTCCGTCTTTATGTTTATGTTTGAGAATCTGGTTTTAAGTTTTTTACTGCAGCCTAGTTGATTATTGAGTAATTTCCAAAGTTCGCGGGGTTTGTTTTTGTTTTCCTCAGTTTTGTCGTTGATGAAATTTCTTTTTGCGGTTCTGATCATGGTGTTTACGTCATTTCTTAGTCTGTTTCTTTGGATTTTTAGTTCAACCACGTGGGCTTGGAGTTCACTGTTTGAGCTTTTGGAAAGCTTTGTCTGACTTTTATGAAGTTCAGAGCATTTTTTGTCTCTGGTTTTCATAGCGGCCAGTATTTCAGTGTGCATCCATGCCTCAGCGCGATTTTTAACCCTGGTGGTTCTTATCGGTGCCATGTTGTTGAGTATTGCTGTGAATTTGGTTTTGAATCCAAGCCATGTTTCTTCAACCTGTGTACCACTGAGCTCATCTGACCAGTCCAAGCTCCCCAGTTCTAGGTTAAAGGCCTCTCTAGAGTAAGTTTTGAGGTCTCTAGATGTGACTGTTTTGTGACAGCCGGCCTTCTGTTTTAGCTTTTTGCGGGTACAGAAAATCATATAATGATCACTTAACCCGCATGCTATCACCCCTTTACTGGAGATCATGGACTTGTCAGAGGTCAAAATGAGGTCAATGGTGGTTTGTGTCGAATCGCATACCCTTGTGGGTTGTGTGATTAGCTGGCTGAAACCGTGCAGGTCAGAAAATCTACTGAAGGCCTTGAAGACGGGTGCTGATTTACGCAGCATATCCGTGTTCCAGTCCCCAATAAGAATTTTTTCTACCCCCTCCACCCCAGCTAAACACCCATCAAGTGTGTCATAAAACCCACTCTGTTCTGGTGGTCTATAGATTGTGCCTACTAGTACCGGTTTCGCCCTGTCTAATAAGATTTCAATCCAAACAGTTTCAATTTCATCATGGTTAAGGTCAGTACGGTTGATGTATTTGGTATCCTTGTGTATATACACACAGACGCCACCTCCATACTGGTTCCTATCCCTCCTGACTATTGAGTAGTTTTCAATTTCAATCTCTGGATCCTGTACAGATGAGTCTAATTTTGTTTCTGTGAAACACAATATGTTAGCCTTACCGTTTAAAAACAACTGTTTGATTTCAGCCAGTTTCGGTCTCAGGCTATTTGTATTCAGATGAAATATGTGAAGTCCATTTTTGCTTGTAATAAGTTTGATGTCGTCACAGTTGAGGTAACTCTGTTCAATTGTGTCCTGTCCTGTGGTGGGGGGAGGGGGGGCGTTGTTGCTGTTTGTGCCGTGGGTGGGGAGGGGGGGGAGGGGTGATGCTTTGTCCTTTGCTGGTGTCTGTATTCCTTTGTGTGAAAGCCCGCGATGTGGGGGGGGGGCTGGTTGATTACAGATATGTCTGAATGTACTCCATTGTGGGGGAGGGGGGGTGCCTTTTGTCCTGGCCTCGGCCCGGGTAGACTTGCTGGCATGGCGGCCTTGGCGGGGCCAGCCAAGCTAACCGTCGGGTCCTTGGTGGTCTCGATGTCCCGCGCCGCTCTCCCTTTAGCCACTCGCCGAGTCCGCTGGGGCTTCTGTGAGGGTATGTCGCCGCTTGCTGGTCGGCTGGTGCAACTGCTGGCTGAAGCGTCAATTGCGTGGATGCTGTTGATCTCCGGCGCCGGTGTGAGGAGCGATGCCTCGCTGTTTTGTCCCCGCGACGTGCTGGGCGCCTCGGTTGTGAACCCCGGTTCCTTCCCTCTCGCTGTGGCCTCTCGTGGGTTCTTTTGCAGGGGTGGCAGAGGAGGAATGTTGCCGTTGATCATGTCGTTAGCCGCAGTATGTGTGGGTAACGACACATAAAAACACTACGTTATTTATATTGATGTGATGTTGATTGATATGAATAGCGAGTTATGTTAATATCTGAGATGAAAACACTACGTTATTTATATTGATGTGATGCCGATTGATATGAAGAGATGAAAACACTACGTTATTTATATTGATGTGATGCCGATTGATATGAATAGCGCGTTATGTTAATATAGAGAGATGAAAACACTAAGTTATTTATATTGATGTGATGTCGATTGATATGAAAACAATACGAGGAAATGGGCGAGGACTTGGGCTGTGGAACTGAAATTTTATTATATATTATATTTATTTTAGAAACAAATTAAAATACAGGTAGTTATTTTAGAAATCAGTAGCAGAGCTCCAGGCTGGAATCTATTTTGTATTGATATATATTTATGAAGGGAGGGGTTTCAAAAAGTGAAGGAGACTCAAACTCTTAGTGGAAACCATGCCAGTGGAGAAAACAAAAGTAAACATAAATAAATGTATGAATCAGTTTCATAATGAAATCTTCTGGTAAAGTTGCATTGTTTCTCTCTCTCTCTCTCTCTCTCTCTCTCTCTCTCTCCTCTCTCTCTCTCTCTCTCTCTCTCTCTCTCTCTCTCTCTCTCTCTCTCTCTCTCTCTCTCTCTCTCTCTCTCTCAGGTCTGTTCAGAGCTGCTGTACCCAGTGGAGCATCAACAGGAATCTATGAGGCTCTGGAGCTGAGAGATGGAGACAAAAGCCGCTATAAGGGCAAAGGTGTGTTGATGTCGTGTGTGTGTGAGTTGAGTGAGTGAGTGTGTGTGAGTGAGTGTGAGTGTTTTATTGCCAATATTTTTATCTTCTTTTTTTTATCTTTTTTATCTTCTCTCTCTCTCTCTCTCTCTCTCTCTCTCTCTCTCTCTCTCTCTCTCTCTCTCTCTCTCTCTCTCTCTCTCTCTCTCTCTCTCTCTCTCTCTCTCTCTCTCTCTCTCTCTCTCTCTCTCTCTCTCTCTCTCCCTCCCTCCCTCTAGGTGTGTTGAAGGCAGTGAGCCACATCAATGATACGTTGGGTCCTGCCCTCATAGCCTCGGTGAGTCACCGACACTTTAATGCTTCCTGTCGCCATTGCCCTTGTTTTTTTTAAAGGTCATTTTAGGCTTTTCTACTTTAGAAAGGGGGGGGGGGGCAATGTGACAGAGTCAAATTCCAACTTATAGTATTGTGAATACACACAGTATAAACCACTTTATCCACCAGCATGCCGCTGTTAACACTTTAAGTGCCGAAAGACGTGTTTAGGCGTCCTTCCCCGCCATGCTCAAGTTGCCGAAGACGCCGTAACTCGTCTTTGATATCAATATTTCAAAAATCTGTGATCGGATTCATATTTCCCATCCGCTGGCCTGAGACCCACCAAAAAGCCCCACTGAACCCTCTAGCGGTTCAAGAGCGCCATCTGGTGGCCGATCGGCGCAATCGCCAAACAGGAAGTTACTTGGACGATGTGCTGTTCACCCATATTACTTCCGGGCACTCTGTATAGGTCCCGGCACTCTAGCTCGTCACAATACCTAGCGATCCGTTGCCAATAACTCGATAAACAACATGATTTGGACGTATATACCATTATACAACCTGGAAATGGACCGGGTATTTCAACATCCCATAATAGGAAAATGTATACTCCACGCTCATCGCCCAACGGCGCGAGGAAGATACGGTAAGATTCAGCCTTATTTTTCAATGTCTTCTATACTAACTGATCTGATGAACATATGACCCACATTAGATGAATGGTATAACACTGCCCACGGAATTATAAACGCCCCCTCGGCCATCCGGTCAACATCAGATGACGTGTAGTAACTTCTAGAACCATGTCCAGTTGGAATTTTTTATATCGCGCCGATTGCCATCAAACTGTATTTCATCATCAATATAATGCATTTGGGGCTATAGATCACGTTCTGGAGAAAGCTGCAGAAAGAGATGAAAACATACTTATACTTTAGACCATACTTTAGTATGAATATGTGAATGAAAAAGTTTAATGTTGCTTCACCCTGAACATTACATATAGGACATTGAATGGGCCCTAATAATGGCAATCTAGCAATATAATCTAAAAAGTTATAGCCCTGCAAAGAAGGGGAACTTCTCCATAGACAAATAGAGCTGGCAACCCATGCATGGTCATGAATTTAACCTCCGGCAGTTAAAGTGTTAAAGGGAAACTCGAAACAATACTCTGGCTGAGTACAAACATGTCCACGTGGCAAGACAAGCCGGCTTCCTATTCAAACCCTTGTTTTCACAGCACCTAGCTTTGGGATGAGGGTGATGGCATTTTGATGACATATCTTCCCCTAAACATCTTTTAAAAATGTTTACTCCTTTTTTTTTATCTCAAAAAGGTAAAATGTTCCCTCCCAAAGCCATATAGTTCAGCTTTAATTTGAGGGAATTAATGAATTCATAAATTAATGTACAAATGAACAAACAAATTAAAGGGAAAAAAAATCTTCATAAAGAGAGCACGATCATCAGCGTATAAAAACATACTGCTTTTAAATCCTTAGTATACAATGAAAAAGAGAAGAGGACCCAGAACACTACCCTGTTGTACCCCAAATATAACATAATCAATGTGTATATGCGATAGTATATGCACAATCTCAGCTACCACTTTAGTTATAAATGATATAGTTTCCGCATTGGACAAAAAGAAACATTGTGCTGCCCTATTTATAGATTTATCCAAAGTGTTTGATACTGTTGATCATTCTCTTCTGTTGAATAGACTGTATAGTATTGGTTTTGATGAGATTTGCGGTTGGTTCCAGAGCTATTTATCAGGCAGAAACCAATTTGTGTGAAAGTGGGCAAAACCCAGTCAGAAATATTACCCATTGTTACGGCGGAGGCAGGTAGGTTCCAGTTGTGGGGCAATAAGTAGAAGCAGAGAAGGTTTTTACTCATTAAACGGTGGTTCTCTTTATTTGTAGAACTGTACACCTAGAGTAATTCCAACAGGTAGTAACACTGACGCAGGGCGTCTAGGAGAGAAAGATAATAATAATAACAATAATATGACAGCAACGTCCAGAGCCTGTGGTACCGCCGTGTACCGTACAGGAAAGTGAGAAGATCCGACAACTGGAAGCAGAAAGACAGGGGTTAACCTGTTAAGCTGTAAGCCGTATTTCGCCTAAAGGTACATGCCTAAGTAAATGGAAGATTGCTCCACTTCTGTCTGTTACTAGGCTGAGTAAATTGTAATGAAGAAAAGGAGAATATAAATTATGATTTATGATTTTTGCATATTTGATCATGTTAAATCTGCGGGGCACGATAAAATGCTCACTGAGCTCATTCACCACCTTATTGAGATCATGTGTACAAAAAATCTAAGCAAATGAACCGCGGGAAGATGATTAAACAGAAGGATTTGTAGATACAGTAATTAATGATAATCGATTTTAATTATAAATTCATATTTGACATTGAACTTGACCTTGACCTTATTATGGCCAAATCATACATTTATGGATAGGGAAAATGCTCCTCTTTCCAATGGCAGGGTTGAATCTGGATTTAGTCATTTCCTTGCGGTTTTTACGATAATTAGCATTATTCGATAAATTCGTATTTCCGATAAATCGTATAAAACATCGGTAAAAATGAAAATATACATTTTGACTACTGTTTTTGATAGGGTTATGGTCTTTACTCTTGGCTAAAAAAAATTATATTTAAAAACATTAACCTCTTAACATCCAAGAGCCCACATGTGGACGATTCTTTGCCGACCTCTAGTGGCTCGGGTGTGCATTTCTTTTAATACAATATATAGATAGAATTAAAGCCCTATTTGTTGCCTGTCGATTGCCCTTTCAGGTGACGAAATCCGCTCAGCGGTTCTCGAGTTACATGCCGATATGTGAGGCGTGCCCCAAAGTACGCAAAAGTATGCAAAAGTACACATTACCACCCCCGACTCCCGGGGCTCTAGCTCCGTCAATCATTTGGCGATACATGCTATACTATTTTATTTCATACTTATCTTGTCTAGCACAGTCTCTGGAGCGTAACAGTAAGAAGCATTTTGTATAAAAGTATTCTGTACTTCTGTATGACAACTATTAAAGAAACTTGAAACTATCAGTATAACATCATTAAAAAGATATAGGAAAAAGCCCAGGCATCAGGGCCATAGCCTTTTCCTATCCAATACTTAACCTGATAAGCTGTAAGCCGTATTTCGCCTAAAGGTACATGCCTAAGTAAATGGAAGATTGCTCCACTTCTGCAAGGTCAATTTGCATGTGCTTGGTATCTAGGAACATCTAGGGACCTGGGGGTATGTATTTCCAGTGTCAGAAATATTGTGTCTGTTACTAGGCTTGAGTAAATTGTAATGAAGAAAAGGAGAATATAAATTATGATTTATGATTTTTGCATCTTTGATCAAAAATTGATACGGGTAGGAGAAAATGCTCACTGAGCTCATTCACCACCTTATTGAGATCATATGTACAAAAAATCTAAGCAAATGAACCGCGGGAAGATGATTAAACAGAAGGATTTGTAGATACAGTAATTAATGATAATCGACTTTAATTATAAATTCATATTTGACCTTGAACTTGACCTTGACCTTATTATGGCCAAATCATACATCTATGGATAGGGAAAATGCTCCTCTTTCCAATGGCAAGGTTGAATCTGGATTTAGTCATTCATTGCGGTTTTTACGATAATTAGCATTTTCCGATAAATTTGTATTTCCGATAAATCGTATAAAACATCGGTAAAAATGAAAATATACACTTTGACTACTGTTTTTGATATGGTTATGGTCTTTACTCTTGGCTACAATAAAAATATTTAAAAACATTGACCTTAACATCCAAGGGCCCACATGTGGACGATTCTTTGCCGACCTCTAGTGGCTCGGGTGTGCATTTCTTTTAATACAATAATATAGATAGAATTAAAGCCCTATTTGTTGCCTGTCGATTGCCCTTTTAGGTGACAAAATCCGTTCAGCGGTTCTCGAGTTACATGCCGATATGTGAGGCGTGCCCCACGCAAAAGTACACATTACCACTCCCGGGGCTCTAGCTCCGTCAATCATTTGGCGATCTCGAAGATCTTTGCACAGGGTTGTAGCCAATGAGTGTGGCTTTCCAATGATACCCCATGATATGATAATTGGGGATCTAATACGGTCTCTATTGATCGATTTATGATAAAGAAAAGCAGGGACCTTAAGGCTTAAATAAGACCACATTCCAGACATACCAAGCGCACCACAGTGACAACCAATCAGGAGACCCAAACAATAAGTGACAGGGGTGACAAGTGACAGGGAGACAAGTGACAGGTGTCAGAATGGTGGGTGGTTCTCAGGCGGCGCCAGAGAACCCAGAGCGTTACAACCCATTACAAAAGGTGTTCCACTAGGATCGATCCTAGGCCCCGTTTTATTTACTATTTATATTAATGATATTATTCTGTCCTTGAAGGACTTCTGTACTACTGTACTATACTACTGCACTACTGTACTATACTACTATATACCTGTATGTCATGTATGTCCCTATGCCATAAATGTCATGTATGTTGTGTATGTCATAAATGTCACTATGAATTGAAAATGGGGGACCCTGATGTAAACAAGACAAACGTCTTTCTCTGGTCTGCATCCCCTTAACAGTGGTGATTCTGGATGTTCGGAT
This sequence comes from Notolepis coatsorum, assembly GCF_963971535.1. NCBI lineage: Eukaryota > Metazoa > Chordata > Actinopteri > Aulopiformes > Paralepididae > Notolepis > Notolepis coatsorum. The sequence goes on along the minus strand of NC_140168.1, from coordinate 46,625,518 downwards.
AGATGGACATGGTCATGACTGGTTGTTCCGGGGGGTTCACATGCCTTCGAGCAACATTGTATGCCTCTTCTTATGTCTGCACATTTACATTGCACTAGTTTTATTGTCTTTTATACCTATTCTTATGTCTCCAATTTATGCATTGTTTTTTATTCTGTCAATTGTGTGCTGATTTTATGCCTATGTTCATTTTATACTAATTGCTGTGGGGCACTCTGGACTGCGGTCCATGTGTGAAAAGTGCTATATAGATAGTTATTAATATTTATTATTATTATATTCTAAAAATGTATGCATTGAAATGTCTGTAAAGTCTCGACGACATTGAAAATGAGGGTGACCTCAATTGTCTTTTCGAGAATAAATAAAGGTTTGATTGATTGATTGATAATGGTCCATGTATTCAAATGTGCTAGGCCTATTTACATTTTAAAATACTGCAACATGGGCATAAATAGATTATTTGTGTGCGTGGGTGTGTGTATGCATTTGAGTGTGATCTTGAGTGCATCCGTTTCTTTCTTTTTTTAAAACTTTGGCCATTCCGCTGGCTCTTTTTTGCGTTTATCGCATTTACTCTGGTCAAGAATGACCGACAGAAACAGGTTGAATGGGGGTACAGATGGGGGGAAGACACTCTGAGAAAGGCACGGCTGCAGTCCGGGAATCGAACTCGCTAAACCCCAGATCCGTGACGAGCACGGTTGTCCCCGGCGCCGAAATAGCGCTCGAGGTACGCGGTGAGCTACTGGAGCTCCCCCATCCGTTTCTTTCTTATGGGGGTAAACACATGATGTCCCCACTACAATAGAAAATCTGTAAAGAAAATCATTGAGGACAGTTTTCCACACCTCATTTGAAAAATGATTAATGTTAGGGTTAAGGTTAGGGTGAGGGTTTGTTATGTAGTGCTAAGGGTTAAGGGCACAGTCATGAATAAGGCAATAGAATATCCTCACACTCACACACACGTGTGCCTGCATATAGTGTGTGCGTGTGTGTGTGTGTGTGTGTGTGTGTGTGTGTGTGTGATTCAGACTGCTGCAGCGCTGCATTGTGGGAAATGTATACAGTACACGGGCAGTTGTTTGCAAGGAAATAAATCTTAGGGTGCTGTCAGCCAGTATAATCATACAGAACAACTGCAATTTCTGGATCTCACATCACATCCTTTTTTGAGGCTTTGATGTTTCAGAATTGTGGATGAATCCTTTTTGGTCGCCCCAAACAATAACTTAAATCTCACACCTAGGTGAGAGCCAAGGGGATACGGCCCCCACCCCTCTCTACTCTTAAGCTGATTGTCCCCTTCTTTCCCTCAGTGTCTCCTAGCTGGCCACGATGAGAGCACTTCTCTTAGCCAAAGCTCATTTAACCTACATTGATCATGAAGATCCGTCTCTGAGTCCGGTTTCACCACAGTAGGAATCATTCTTCCCGTGTGCATAAAGCTTCAACTCAGCGGGTAGACAGGAGATATGTGGTGGATACTTTTTGACTAAATTCCATAGCCTGAGAAGAATTGGTTTTCAAAATGAATGTTGGATTATTATTTCTATACTATTTCTTATAATGGTGTAGGCTAAAAACTTTAGGCACAGATTATACAACGGCATGCAAATTTCTCGATTCTGATTGTAGGAGATCCGGGGCTTAGCCCAGATGCCCCCCCCCCCCCCCTTTTTTTTTTTCTTCTTTTTTTTTTGCATTATATGCACGATGCACGACCCCCTCCACGATTATTTTTTTTTTAATTTAATGAACCTGTACATGCAATTTCCTGCAATATAGAGCCTTCAATCTTGACCAATAAAGCTGCTCTTTTCACTATAAAACTCAGTTAACCATAACGTAGTTATGGTTAGATTTATATATTGGGGGGGGATATATCATATTTTTCATATAATCAAAAAGTGGTGGAGCAAGATCATACCTTTGCTCCCCCAAGTTCAATAGTGGGAGAGCAGAGATGCTCCGAATGCTCTTATGGCCAGGCGTCTATGATTCACTGATACAAAGTAAAATAGTGCAGTGCAATAAAATAGTTAGTAAAATAGAATAAAATAATGCAATAATGCATTGCAATAAAATAGTTATCATCGTATTTTTTCGGGAGGCCGGTAAGGAGTGCATTACAGTAGTCGAGTTGGCTTGAGATAAAGGCATGGATCTGGTTTTCAGCGTCCTTTTGATTTATAAATGGCCGTACTTTAGCTATGTTTCTAAGGTGGAAGAATTAAGTTTTTGTCAACTTGTTGATTGTGATTTAAAGCTTGGGTCTGAGTCTACCATGACATCAAGACTTAACTCACTCAAATACAGTTAGCAGCTGGATAGACCACAGATGGAAATTAGCTTCTGCTAAATCTGGTGCAAACATATTTTCATGTAACAATGATGAATTGTAAAAAAAAAAAAAAAAAAAATTTAAATAGATTCGGGGCTTTTCAGAATACATCCGGGGCTTGAGCCCAGGTAGCCACCCCCTAGCTCCGCCCCTGGTCATAACGACTAAATATAAAGCGATTCTGTCACGGCGAATGTCTTAGTCCTTTAAACAATGTTGGATGATGTAATTGATGGGCAGTGGTGCAGTGGCAAATTGACAGTAGGTCAAACGCTCCACGCGCATGCACAGTTTTTTTTTGGCTGCTCTCGTCCTGCAGCTGGATACTATTGCCTCACAGCGCGGCCGTCAGCGCGCGGCCCAGAGAGCGCCGCTGGCTCTGCGGCTCTGCAGCTGCATGCTTCTCCGGGAGTCTGGATAATGCCATGTAAAAAGCGATTGCGCGTACTTCAGCCTCAGTGACCGAGGTATAACGCCGTTATACCGAGTTATACCAGCACTGCACCACTGTTGATGGGTCATGAGTCATTGTAGAACAAAAGAAAAATCGCGGATTGATTGATTGATTATTTGCAATTTTATTTTAAATTTCTTCTTCCTTCCCCCTGACTGCAGAGCTCACACACACACACACACACACACACGTACACCCCCACACACCCCCCCCCCCACACACACACACACACACACACACACACACACACACACACACACACACACACACACACACACACACACACACACACACACACACACACACACACACACACACACACACACACACACACACACACACACACACACACACACACACACACACTCCTGTCTGCAACAGCGGGGGAGAGTCAGACTGAGAGAGAAGCAGCTGAGTGCTGCAATGTTTTGAGTGAGCATGGCCTATTGAATTGATTGATTGCTAATTTTATTACTGTACGCCTGGTTTCAAACTGGTTAAGTTTAGGCCCTCTAAAGTAGGTTTAAAAAAATAAATAAAAAAATAGGGCGAAGAAAACTTTTTTTTCCTATAGGGCAAGGAAAACCTTTTAATTTGTTTTACCTACTTTCTATAGAAGCATCTAAGAATGAAGTTATATAGAAAGTAGGTCTGCATCCCCTTAACAATTGTGTGTATTGAGCCGTACTGTATTGTACCCATTCTGCATCTGGTAATAAAATGTTCAATCAATCATTCCAATAACACACAGTTGGATGTGTTAGTTTGTTGGATCCGTTGGATGCACTTCCGAGCTGCTTCCACATGGAGGCAACTTCTCTCAATCATTCCAATAACACACAGTTGGATGTGTTAGTTGGTTGGATGCACTTCCGAGTTGCTTCCACATGGAGGCAACTTCTCTCAATCATTCCAATAACACACAGTTGGATGTGTTAGTTGGTTGGATGCACTTCCGAGCTGCTTCCACATGGAGGCAACTTGTCTTTTTTGTTGTTGTGGGAACTACTTTTTCTGGGGGATGGTTTTTTTTTTTCAATAAATCTTCGATTAATGTGTGTTTATTGTATAGCAATAAGGTTGGATGAATGTGGCAGTTGTATAAAAGCATTACACCACTTGCAGTCGTGATTTGTGAACAATAAACCATGCCTAGGGGGGTCTAACGACCACCCCTAGGCATGGTTTATTGTTCACAAACCACTCCTGCGCGTGATGTAATGCTTAAATACGACGGCAGTGATGGCATTTGGGTCAGCCCTTATTGTGCTCATTGTACAATATCTTTTTCTGGTGTGTGTGTGTGTGTGTGTGTGTGTGTGTGTGTGTGTGTGTGTGTGTGTGTGTGTGTGTGTGTGTGTGTGTGTGTGTGTGTGTGTGTGTGTGTGTGTGTGACCACAGGGCATCAGCGTGGTGGAACAGGAACAGTTGGACAACACCATGATGGAGATGGACGGGACAGAGAACAAATGTGAGTCACAAGAGATGACAAAGTCCTCTTAAAGGCACAATGATATTTTTATTACTGGGGGGTATTTTCACATACATATTTTGAGAGTTTGATTTGTATTTGGAAAATACACTATTTGGAACCTTTCTAAACCCATTGTAAATCAAGTTATAGATGTGTTTTACTTTGTTTACAAACATTAGATTCCTATGTATGTATCATAATTACATGTTGTCTAGTGTTAGTCATTCAAGTTTCAAGTTTCTTTATTAGTTGTCACACAAAAATACAGAATACTTTTATATGAAATGCTTTTTTCTGTTTTGCTCCTGAGTGTGTGCTAGATAAAAATAGATAAAGTATAAAATAGAAAGTCAAAAGTACGTAAACAAAGTGTAAACAAAAGTGTTCATCAATATACATACAATATACAATACAGAGTAGAAAAATGGGTAACTGAGTTACAATACAATACAGTATACTGTACAATGCAGAAATGGGATGAGGTACAACTTAGGGTAAGGTGCAATGAGGTATGGATTGTAGTGCAAATCTCTTTACCAATAAATATAAAGTGTGTTAAAGTGTCTAAAGTGAGTAAAGTGGGTGCTACAGTGAGTTGTTTATTTAAAGTGAGTGTGTACGTGTGGATGTGTGTGCTTGTGTCAAGAGCTCATAATTACCTGTTGTCTAGTGTTAGTCCTTGTGTCAAGAGCTCATAATCACCTGCTGTCTAAACCAAAAGCGAATGACTTGTTCTTACATTTATATCAGCATTGTTCCAACAATATAAATAAATCTCCTTTTAATCCCTTGCATTATTTTATAATAAACCATGTCTCACAACATGGGACTTTATACATAGTGGATTTGTGTCCACTACACTGTTGTTGACAACTGAATGAAACAAATCCTAACAAAGCTCTTTTGGTCTCGAGGTAGAAAGCATGGTATTGACGCGTACAGCACCAGGCGGGCAGTCAGTGCAGGTGCAGTGTGTGTGTTGGCAGACACTGTTAGTACCTCTGCGTCCAACCTTGGCCAAGAGGCAGGGGTTGAATGTTTCAAATATTTGCTGAAACCAGAGCTGCTTGCTGCAGCTTATCTCAACACATGAAACCAGAGCTTATCTCCACACATGAAACCAGAGCTGCAGCTTTATCTCCACACATGAAACCAGAGCTGCAGCTTTATCTCCACACATGAAACCAGAGCTGCTTGCTGCAGCTTATCTCCACACATGAAACCAGAGCTTATCTCCACACACGGCATGTCCACACTGGGAGCTGTTCAAAGTGGAAATCACATTGTTCAAATATTTGAATTCCTGCTATATTATCACGTTATTATTATCATTATTATCTGTTTCTGTATGAGGCCATTGTTGGTGATCTCCCACCCTACATCACTTCATTGCTGGATTGGAGCTCTGGACCTTATCACACTCGGCTCTGGTGATTGGCTCACGCTTAAGGTTAAAGACTTTGCACTGAATTAGGAAAATCTGCTTTTAGCTTCTGTGCCCCAGAAACCACTTCACCACAGTCTGCAGCTGTTTTTAATTATTTTAAATGTTTAATTGATTGACGTTCTTGTAGAAAGAACGAGAGGTAGGCAGGTGGGCGTAGATGGGTATTTAATACAAGTATCTTACCGGGATGATACGTTACAGTCTAGTGCTATATGCTGCTAACCTGACCGGTGTTTACTTCCTGAGTGACGTCAGAGTAGTACGGGGGCCGTCACGTCTCAAGCTTGTGTATCAGACTAGCACAATGCTCTACATCCTTCCTCTTAAGTTGTGCTCTAATGTAAATACTAACAATGCTCTACAGGCTAGTAGGCTATAACAAATTACGCCATGAAGTGATTACTATTAATATCTAGCTATGGCTATTTGAACAAACCACAGGTTAACTGTACTTCAAGTGGTAATACACAACAGGTGTATAGTATGAACATCATTACTCCTTCTTTTTTATTTTTTTTCCTTAACAGTCCTTGTGACAAACACTACATATATCTGCTGTTTGGCCTGCAGACGCGGCCTGCCCGTGAGATGTACGGAGACTGAGTGTGCGGGTTAGTCTTTTGAACAGTCTCTTGTATCTGGGCGTGTTGTTGAGCGTCTGCCTTCTCGGTGACAGGGTGACTGTTGCCTTCGGGTTGGCCAGTCGGAGGTTGGAGAGTGATATCGGGGTCGCAGGGGTCGCTGAGGTCACCCTGTGGCGGTTCCGGTTCCGAGACGGGAAGAAGGTGTCTCCGATTCCTTCTGTACTCTCCTCCTTCTGACTCCACGACGTAGGACCTTGGTTCCTTACAGATGCTCTTGATTGTGCCCATCCGGTCGAATCCACGTGGAGTCTGTAACCTCACTACATGTCCCTGGGCCAGTGGCTGGAGGGGCCTGCTTGATCTGTCATAGCACGACTTCTGAATGTTGCGTTTCTTCTCGAGCTGTGCTTTGATCATCTTGTTGTCCTTCGCCTTAGGAACCAGTAGTGTCTTGCAGATGGGTAGGGTGGTACGTGTCTGTCTTGACATGAGCCGCTCAGCCGGTGACCCAAGTGACTGGTCACGTGGAACGTTACGGAGGTTGAGCAGATTTAGGAAGACGTCTGTTCCGTCCCGTCTGGACCTCTCCATGAGTTGCTTTGCGCTGCGCACAGCTCTCTCTGCTAGTCCATTCGCCTGCGGGAACTCCGGGCTACTGGTCACATGGTCGAAGTCCCAGGCCGAGGCAAACTCCTTGAAACGCTGGCTTGTGTACTGGGCCCCGTTGTCCGATATTACTTTGTGTGGGGCTCCATGCACAGCGAAGTGTCTTTTCAGTTTTGTTATCACTGTGTTGGATGTGATGTCACGCAGCAGGTCCACCTCGAACCAACCTGAGTATGAGTCGACCAGCACTAGGTGGTGACGTCCATTCCACTCGAAGATGTCGGTCGCCACGGTTGACCACGGTAAGTCTGGAATGGGATGCAGCTTGAGTGGCTCCCTTTGTTGGTGTTGTTTTGTGCTGTTGCAGACGTGGCATGATGCCGTTTTCTCCTCGATATCCTTCGCCATGGCAGGCCAAAACACAATGTCCCTCGCCCTGCGCTTGGTCGACTCTGTGCCAGGGTGGCCTCTGTGCAGGATCGTGATGTAGTCCATTTGCAGTGATTTGGGAATGACGGCTCTTGAGCCCTTCATGATGACGCCATCGTCGATTGTGAGCTCATCTCTGAATGCAAAGTATTGGCGAGCCCCTGCCGGCAGTGTCGACTCCCTCGCAGGCCATCCGTGGTTGATGATGTTGCATATTTTCTGCAGGGTTGGGTCCCTTTCTGTGTGTTCCTTGAGCTCGTTCAGGCGTGATGAGGAAATGTGTCTCACTGCCATGACCTCAAAGTCTGTCTTTTCACCACTAAGCCGGTCTGTGGTTTGTCTGGGAGCACGTGACAACGTGTCCGCGAGATACATGTCCTTCCCCTTCTTGTACCTCAGCTCAAAATCGTACCTTTGGAGTCTAAGCATCATACGCTGCAGTCTGGCTGGAGCCGTGTGTAGGGGCTTTGACAGGATGGTGACCAGCGGTTGATGATCTGTTTCGATTAGGATGTGCTTTCCGTATACGTAGTCATTAAACTTGGAGCACGCGAACACTACTGCGAGAAGCTCCTTCTCGATCTGTGCGTATCGCCTCTCCGTCTCCGTCAAGGTGCGGGATGCATAAGCGACTGGGACACCGTCCTGTAGACACGCCGCGCCTAGGCCATACTGGGAAGCGTCGCACGTGAGTGTGACAGGCTTGCGGACGTCGTAGTACATCAGCGTGGGTGGGTTTGAGAGACATTGTTTCAGCGCATCAAATGCGTCTTGGTGCTGCTTGTACCAACACCATTCCGTGCCATGGTGCATTAGGTGTCGCAAGGGGGCTGAGATTTCACTGAAGTTTGGGACAAACCTGGCCAAGTAGTTTACCATGCCGAGGAATCGCTGCAGAGCCGTTACATCTTCTGGTGCAGGCAGCTCGCTGATCGCTTGCGTCTTTGATGGGTCTGGCTTAAGACCCTGACTTGTGAACAGGTGTCCAACGTAGCCAACTTCTTTCAGTCTGAACCTGCACTTCTTGGAGTTGAGCCGTAAGTTGACTTCACATGCTCTGTCGAGGACTTTCTTGAGATTTTCATCATGCTCTTTCTCGCTGCTTCCTCCAACGATAATGTCATCGACTATCACTGCACAGGGGTATCCTGCGAAAATGTGCTCCATTGTGTGTTGGAAGACTTCACTGGCGCTGCTTATGCCAAAGGGCATTCTGAGGAAACGGAATCGTCCGAATGGCGAGCTGAATGTAGTCAGTAGCGATGATTTGTGATCCAGCGGTATTTGCCAAAAAGAGTTCTTGGCGTCCATTGTTGAGAACACGGTTGAGTTTGGCATGTGCGCTGCTACTTCCTCCACAGTGCGCATTGGGTGATGTGGGCGTTTGAGCGCCTTGTTTAGGTCTCGTGGATCAATGCAGAGGCGTATGTCGTCTGAGTTCTTCTTGTGGGTTGCTACCATTGAAGATACCCACTCAGTGGGTTCTGAGACTGGTGTTATGATGCCTGTGCTTGCCATTCTGTCCAGTTCCATCTTAACCTTCTCTCGCATAGCGACTGGGATCCGGCGTGCTGGCCTGACGACAGGCGTGGCCTCTCGGTCGATTTTCATGGAGTAGGTGTAGGGGAGCCTACCCACCTCATCCTTGAAGAGGTCTGAATATTCCGAGAACATCTTGTGTGAAAAGTTTTCCTCGTCTGTCAGATGTAGCTGGTGTATCTCCTTACTGAGTGTGACCAGTCTCATGCTAAGGCTGTTTTGTAAACCCAGCAGCGTCTGGACGTCTTGTTGCACCACGTGGAACTGTAGGGAGTGGGACTTATCTGTTATGTAGCATGCTAGGGTTGCTGTCCCCAATGTGTGTATTTCATTTCCTCCGTAGGCAACCAGCCTCGCTGTCCTGGAGCGATCCACTCTCTCTTTGTATTTCACTTGGTTGAACGTTTTGCGAGATATCACGTTGCACTTGGCTCCGGTGTCCACTTTGAGCTCGACTGGGATTCCGTGGACCTGGACTCTGCAGAATATTTCACTCTTTTGTGTCGCTGGTGATCCCACAGTATTGACTGTGTTTGTCACTACTGTGACTCCATCACAGTAGAACGAATCGTCACTGTCGCCTGACGATATTGTTCTGTCAACCTGGTTCACAGCGTGCTTTTTTCTGTATTGGTGCTGTGGATTGTCTCTGTGACTCCCTGGAGTGGATTTGCAGTACTGCTTGAAATGATTCATTTTCTCACATCCGTGACACTGTTTACCGAATGCAGGGCACCTTTCTCGTCTGGGCTCATGGCTGCCTCCACAGTTGCTGCAGCTGGCTATGGACCGAGTTGAGTGTTCTGTATTTGGCTTCTTCTTGTAAACACGTTCTTTTATTCTGTGCCGTAGGCTATCTACATTGGTTGTGCTTTGCTTTGGTGCAGCCAGTGTCCTAGTGTGTTGTTCTGTCATTTCGTGGATCTGACATGTCTCCACTGCCTTGGTTAAAGTTAGTTTGCTGTCACGGAGTAGTAGTTTCCTCATGCCATCATTTATTATGCCACACACAAGTCTATCTTTGATTAGCTCTTCGCGCAAATCTCAGAATTGACAGCTCTTTGCTTTGATTTTTAAATCACTGACATAAGCTTCAATAGTCTCATCTTGTTTCTGGCTTCTTGTATTAAACTTGTGCCTTTCCATAGTGACGTTTGTTTGTGGATTGCATAACTCACGGAATTTCCTCTTCAAACACTCCGGGTCTTCTCTTGACTGGGCGGGGACTATTTCTTCTCCCTGCTCGTCATCTCCATCGTACAGGGCTGGTCCATATACGAATGCCCGTTCCCGTTCTATGGCTTCAGAGCCAGCCAGGTTTAGCAAGATGAAGGCTTGAGAGCGAGGCGGCTTGTCATAGTGTGCGGCAGCAATGAATATATCATACTCTTGCTCGAATATTCTCCAATTCTCCGCGACGTGGCTGTCAAACACGAGTGGGCCTGGTTTGCGGAATCCTTCCGCCATGCTGAACGTGAGTCCTTGCGCGTTATTCCTCGCACGTTATATATACTAGTTATAGGCTACCTCCTAAACCTTCGCTTTTCACTTTCGGACGCGGGTTGACTACTGTGTCCACAACGTCTGACACCATGTAGAAAGAAAGAGAGGTAGGCAGGTGGGCGTAGATGGGTATTTAATACAAGTATCTTACCGGGATGATACGTTACAGTCTAGTGCTATATGCTGCTAACCTGACCGGTGTTTACTTCCTGAGTGACGTCAGAGTAGTACGGGGGCCGTCACGTCTCAAGCTTGTGTATCAGACTAGCACAATGCTCTACAGTTCTGTTTCTATATTTTCTTTTTTTGTGTTGTATTTCTCAAATGTCATTGTAAATGAGAGCTTGTTCTCAATGATCCTTCAAGATTAAATAAAGATAGAAATTAAATGAAAATAATATTATTGTTATTGTTATTATAACAATAAATCTCTCTCTCTCTCTCTCTCTCTCTCTCTCTCTCTCTCTCTCTCTCTCTCTCTCTGCTGAAACAGCTCAATTTGGGGCCAATGCCATCCTGGGTGTTTCGCTGGCCATCTGCAAGGCTGGTGCGGCAGAGAAAGAGGTCCCCCTGTACCGCCACATAGCCGACCTGGCAGGAAACACAGAGCTGGTGCTGCCGGTTCCAGTAAGAACAACATAAACAACCTAAACAACACGTTATTTTATTGAACAGCTGTTGACCTGTGTGACCAGCATGAGTACAACATAACATATCAGGTTTCTTCTATGAAACAGCCGACTCAGAAAATATAGGTTTCAAAAGCACAGATATGCCCTTTGTGTGATCAACCATGCAACTCTTTTTTTTTTTTTAAACTTTATTTTTTAGCGTTTATCGCTTTTCTGGTCAAGCATGACCGACAGATACAGGGTGAAACGGGATATAGATCAGGGGAAGACATTCTGGCAAATGACGGCGGGTCCGGGAATCGAACTCGGAGTCCACCAGATCCGTGACGCAGCACGGTTTTCCCCGGCGCAGAAATAGCGCCGAGATATGCGATGAGCTACTGGAGCTCCCCCAACCATGCAACTCTTTCATGAACCAGTTCATAGTATATGATGCTACAAAAAGTTGTTCACCAACTTATAGCTTATTTGTGACTTTGCAGTTAAGTTAACAATATTGTTAGGGTTACTGTGGCAACTGTTAGCACTGCTGCCTCACAGCAAGAAGGTCCTGGGTTCGAACCCCAGCAGGGGGCCTTTCTGTGTGGAGTTTGCATGTTCTCCCTGTGTTCCTCTGGGTACTCCAGTTTCCTCCCACACCATAAAGACATGCATGGTAGGCAGGGACTATACAGATGGAAACTAGCTAATTAGCTCAAATCTGGCACATTTACATTGATGTGGAAACTGAAGATGTTCATTAATGTGCACTGTCCATGGGTAAAAAATAAAGAAAGAAAGAAACAAACAAACTGTAGGTCATTGGTTATGGCGGATGTCATCCTTCCTTTCCTTAGTACAATCTTGGAAAGAGCAGTGGCCGCCCAACTCCAACAATATATTATGTCCAACCATGAGCTCTATGAGCCTTTTCAATCCGGCTTCAGAACTCACCACAGCACAGAGATCGCCCTCTTCAAAATCACCAACGACCTCCTCCTTGCAGCTGACTCTGGCCACATTAGCATAGCATCCTCATCCTCCTGGACCTTTCTGCAGCCTTCGACACAGTCTCCCATTCTATCCTCCTCAACCACCTATCCGACAACCTCTGCATCACCATCGCCGATTCCAGTTCCACCCCCGGCCCCAGTCAACCAAGGTGTCCCCCAAGGTTCTGTACTTGGCCCAATTCTCTTCACCATCTACATGCTCCCCCTCGGTCAGATCATCTGTCGCCATGGCCTCAGTTTCCACTCCTACGCCGATGACACACAACTTTACTTCTCCACCAAACCATCCACCCAGCTCCCCCCACACTCCCCTGTCAACTGCCTCCATGAAATAAAAACCTGGATGTCATCTAACCTTCTCAAACTGAACAACAATAAAACTGAGCTCATGGTTGTGGCACTCAAGGCCCTGCTCCGGAAGGTTGGAGATCTCACCCTGGATATAGACGGCTGCTCTATCTGCCCTTCCCCAAAGGTCCGCAACCTGGGAGTCATCCTGGACTCCACCCTTTCCTATCAAGTCCATGTCAGTTCCGTCACCAAATCCACCTTCTACCACCTCCGAAACCATCACTTTCCTAATCCACAGCTGAGACCCTCATTCATGCATTTCTCACCTCCCGCCTGGAATACTGCAACAGGGTCCTGTCCGGGGTTCCAAGCAAGACCCTGGACAGGCTCCAGTATGTTCAAAACTCAGCTGCCAGGGTTCTCACCCGCACCAAACCCTGGCAGCACATCACCCCCACCCTCATCCACCTCCACTGGCTCCCCATCAAATCCTGCATCACCTACAAAACCCTCCTTCTCACTTACAAATCCCTCCATGCTCTGGCACCTCAGTACCTCACTGACTTCCTCCACCCCTACACTCAGTCACGGTCCCTGCGATCCTCAGACACTGGACAGCTATCCATTCCCCGAACCAGACTGCGGACCTTTGGGGACAGAGCTTTTAGCGTGGCAGCTCCCACCCTCTGGAACTCCCTCCCGCAGAACTCCGCAACGCCCCAACTCTGGACTCATTAAAAACAATCCTCAAAACCCACCTCTTCAACTTGGCCTTTAACCCCTAATTTGCCACTTTGAATGTTGTGTCTGTCCACCATGTTTGTTATTTTTGTTTGTTTTCTCCCCCTATGTAAAGCGACCTTGGGTCTTATTATTATTATTATTATTATTATTATTATTATTATTATTATTATTATTATTATTATTATTATTATTATTATTATTATTATTATTATTATTATTATTATTATTATTATTATTATTATTATTATTATTATTATTATTATTATTATTATTATTATTATTATTATTATTATTATTATTATTATTATTATTATTATTATTATTATTATTATTATTATTATTATTATTATTACTATTACTATTATTATTATTATTGTTATTATTATTATTATTATTATTATTATTATTATTATTATTATTATTATTATTAGTATTAGTATTATTATTATTATTATTATTATTATTATTATTATTATTATTATTATTATTATTATTATTATTATTATTATTATTATTATTATTATTATTATTATTATTATTATTATTATTATTATTATTATTATTATTATTATTATTATTATTATTATTATTATTATTATTATTATTATTATTATTATTATTATTATTATTATTATTATTATTATTATTATTATTATTATTATTATTATTATTATTATTATTATTATTATTATTATTATTATTATTATTATTATTATTATTATTATTATTATTATTATGGTTATGGTTCCAGGACCACTTTAAAAATAACACCCGGTTCGAGAAGTTCCAGTCAGGCTTTCGCTCATCCCACAGCACGGAAACAGCTCTGCTCAGGGTGACGAATGACCTTCTAATGACCGCTGACGCAGGATCACCATCACTTATCATCCTCCTCGATCTGACAGCGGCGTTTGACACTGTGGACCACACCATCCTCCTGGAGCGCCTCAACAACACTGTTGGACTGTCGGACCATGCACTGCAGTGGTTCCAGTCCTACCTCTTAGGCAGGACTGAATATGTCTCACTGGGAGGACACAAGTCCAGGCTGCTCGATGTCACCTGTGGTGTTCCGCAGGGGTCGGTTCTTGGTCCCATCCTATTCATCACCTACATGCTCCCCCTCGGTCATGTCATCGGCAGACATGGAATGTCCTTCCACTGTTATGCCGATGACACACAACTCTACATAAAAACTGCCCCAAACCCCTCTGCAGCTCTGTCATGCCTCACCACCTGTCTTGAGGAGATAAAGGCATGGATGAACAGCAACTTCCTCCAACTAAACAGCAAAAAAACCGAGGCACTTCTAATTGGCACCCCTCACCAGGTTCAGTCTTCATCCATATCACATCTCACCTTTGACGGCCAGGTAATCCCCCTCTCCCCCTCAGTCACAAATCTGGGGGTTCGATTTGACCCCCACCTGACCTTCAACATCCACATAAAACACCTCTGCAAGACCTCATTCTATCACCTAAAAAATATATCAAAACTCTGTCCCACTCTAACCCTGTCAGATGCAGAGAAGCTTGTCCATGCCTTTATCTCCTCAAGACTGGACTACTGTAATGGACTCTTCATCAGGATTCCTGGCAAGAGCATCCAAAAGCTGCAATACATCCAGAACAGCGCTGCCAGGATCCTGATGAGAGTCCGTAAACACGATCACATAACCCCCATCCTCCACTCACTGCATTGCCTCCCCGTCTCATCCCGGATCAATTACAAAATCCTGATGCTCACCCATAACTGCATAAACGGATACGCACCCCTCTACCTACAGGAACTCATCACTCCACAATCCTTGGCTCCACCCGTACCCTCAGATCTGCAGGTAGCCAGCTCCTTCGGGTCCCCAATACCCGGCTCTGCACCATGGGTGGCAGAGCCTTCTGCACGGCTGCACCACGCCTGTGGAACAGCCTCCCCTTCCAGCTGAGGGCACCACAGAGCCTGGACTCTTTTAAAAAGGCTTGACTGTTAGCCTTTTCTTTTTCTTTTCTTGTGCTGTTGTTTTGAATTTTCTGTTTATACTATGTTTTTAACTATGTTCTATTTTTATCTTATTCTTATTCTGTATTTTATTTGTTTTACTAATAACTATTTAATTTTTTTAACTATGTTTTAACCCTGTAGCACTTTGGGATCCCAGCGAACAAAAAGTGCAATACAAATTAAATGTATTATTATTATTATTATTATTATTATGGTTGTGTTTATGGTTATGTTATGGTTATAGTTATGGTTCTGTATCGTTAGTGGCTTAGCTTGGCATCGCCTTCTGCACTATCTCGCGTACGTGCACGCGTACTGAATAAACCACAAATGTACCTCTAATACCAGTATTAGTCTGACCACACCCCTCATCAGCTTACCTTCATAAGCAGGTGTGTGGTCACCTGCTCTCCTCCTTCTCGCTTTCACCACAAGGAAGTGCCTCGGTAGTACCCCACTTGACGTGTCGTTGATAAGTTGAAAAGAGTTGTGACTAGGTTTACATTGTGCCTAACCTTTTTCTTCTCTCACTTGTTTATATAAGAAAAAGGTTTGGGTCATAATGTATTCCGCGGAGAGTAGACCCGCTAGACCTACTCTTCACCACCGATTCTCCATTCCCGCCTCCGTCGTGCGTTCCGGTGCTGGGCTGTTGCCACTCTCGTGGTTGCCGACCCAGCCCGGGAGACTGCCGGTGGATAGTTTTCCTCACCGACGAGCCGAGGGTTCGGAGCCGTCGCTCCGGCGATGGCCTGATCTCGACTCTGGTTCCTCTGTTTCTGGGGAATCGCCCGTTGATGAACGGGGATTGTCTTAGAGCCAGGGGATTTGCGACGAAAACTTTTTGCGTCTGCTCGCTCACGTCGTCACATGGTGGCGTGCAGACGCGAACGGCCTGGGTTTGGGGAATTGCTGGAGACCAGCGAGGCCGCGTCCGACTCTGGATTTCTGATGGAAACTGAAGACTTCATGGAGGAGGCGGACGGGTTCTTGTATGATGGTCCCGTGGAGGAGAGTATCCCTCCTCCGGAGACCCCGGGGTGGGGAGAAATGGCTCCACGGGGCGCCTTGTTCGAGGATGTCGGGGAACCACCTTGGCCTCATCGACAGGATGCCCTACTGTCAGCCGCATCGGATTGTGGCTCCTTGACCAGTCGCAGCCTGCTGTATGCGAGGGATGCGGGGTCGGTGGAGGAGGGTCCGCAGGGGGAACTGCGGGCCTTGTTTCCCGAGCTCATGGCGGTAGCCGCCGCTGCAAACGGTGTGCCGCTGCCGCAGCCATTGCCTGCTCCTGTCCCTGATGACCTCATAGGCCATCCCTGGCAGCGTCCCCCGGTGAGAGGGGTGGACGTTGTCTACCCATTTTTCCCATCGATGGGGGCCTATGTTCGTCGGGGCCAGGCGGTCTCCAACATCATGGGACTGACTCCCGCCTACGTACCAGTTACGCGGGTGTCGGGGTTGGTCAAAGGTATGGGGGAGGGCGTACCTCGGCTTGACAATCCGATGGCCGCGCTCCTCTGTCCGGATATGGTGTGGGAGCCCCTATGCAAGCCGGTCCTCCAGGGGAGGTCGGCTAGGCGATTGGCTTATTGGGGTGACCAGTCATTTATCGCCGGTACACAGTCGCTGGCTGCGGCCTCTAACATCGCCCACCTGGCTAGATTTGTATCGGGGATAATGACGGGCGGCGCGGATCTGAACGAGGTGAGGTGCGATCAGATCACCCAGGCTGCGGGAGCTGTGCTGCACCTCTCCCAGGTGCTAGCCATAGCCATGGGTAAAGTGCGCGCCCTGGCCACCCTGGGCCAGCGTCACCTTTGGCTGGAGCAGGCCCGTGTGCCAGAGAAGAAGAGAGCCCCTCTTCTGACGGCCGCCCTCTCCGACGCTGGCCTGTTCGGGAAGGCCCTGCTATTGATGACCTCAACATGCAGAGAGATGGCAGAGGAGAGATCCATCCTCCAACCCCATTTTCCGCCTCCCGTCCTTGCCGGTGGGGGCAGAAGGCTTCCGCGACGTCGAGCTGTCTCCGCCGCCGCTACCACTGCCCCCGCCGCCGCTGCTGGCCCTGCCAAGAGGGCCAGGGGACGAAACGACGCTTCAGCCACCGCCGGCCCATCCCAGTCCGGAGGAGACGGTAGGGAACGTCGTGTCCAGCAGACTGTAACCTACCGTCCCTCCGGGGCTCCCCGGGGTGGCCAGACTCGAGCGGCGCGAGGTGGCAGGCGCCGTTGAGTGACTTTTCCCCCTCTGTGTCCCCTCCTCTACACCCTCCCCGGCCCCCCTATGATTTTGTGCCTTGATCACATATTATTTATTTAATAAAAAAGTTCCCTGATATAAGGGGGACTGTGGTTGGCCGAACAAACTGTGTGTTTCTTCAATACAAATCATGTGGTGGGGTTGTGTTTTATGAATCTACCCTGTTACGTTGGGGGAATGAGTTGTGTTGTGTTACGAGTTTTTAAGCAAGGTCTGCAACTTACACTCGGTAATAGGTTCTATTAGCTTGATGCTCCACATGCAATTAGAACTGGTGATATTCCATTGCTTTAACTAAGTATGTGTTCACAACGCTGTGTTGTTAGTTGCAGTAATGCTCGTACACACTTTTCATGGCCTAGCCATTACTCTCGTTCAACGTCTTCCTATAGCTTAGGCTGCGGGTATGGGATTCACGCACAGGCGACTTGTGTTTTTGTTGTAATCCCTTTTACACTTTGTGGGTAGCTAACATTGTATTAGCTTATGCTATATGTGTTTTGTTCTACCGGAGGTTTTCAAAATGGCTACGGTTGTTTTCTGTGTGTAGGGATAGAAGGTGTGTTTTTCGGGAGGGGGTGTCGGATAAACCCCTCCTTTACCCACTTGATTGGTTTAGAGGTTGTTGACCTTCCTGCTGAGCCAGTCAGGGCCAAGCCAGTGCTTGGCGGGGGAGGGGGGGGGGGGGAGGGGTATTCTACCGACTCCTGTTATGACAGGATCCGGTGGGTTTTCCCCGCCCGTTATAGCGTTGTTGCTATGGCGACGCCTTCCATGAGCTGGTGTCGTAAAGATGTCGAGGTTAGAGCGCAGGACTTAACCTGCTGCGCTCGTTTTTGTGTCAAACTTGAGTCTGTTGGTCACGTGTCTCACAGTTTACATATCTTTTTCTTGACCGTGGTCTCATGTGGGAAGGTGTTTCTGGGGGAATCTGGTCTTACACTCTGATTAAGAAGAGTGACTGGATTAAAATCATGTGAAAAACAGGGTTTTTTACTCCCAGCTGTGCAGTTAGGTCATACATGTGATGCCTTTTCTTTATTTTATAAAGAGTTGAATGTTCATTCATGGAGTTGATTGCATCTCGCCCCTCTTGTCGTTTCCCTGGGCGTCTTGGGGATTCAATATGGTGGTCTAAGCGGCCTATTGTTGATGTGGGTATGTCCAAACGCACACATAGTGCTGGCTCAGGATGTGCTTTGGCCGTTGCTGACTGGCGCGCCTCGTTTGCTTTGGTGAAACAGCGTTTTTATGGAGCAATTGGGATGGGGGTTTTTCCTCTTCCGACATCCTGTGTGTTGTCGATGGGTTCCCGTTCATGTCAGGGGATGATGACGGAATGGGTCTGGGCATATGGGAAGGGTCTCACGCCCTAGGGGTGGGCCGCCGGACGCGGTTCATACCGACACGTCTGGGTGGCGCCTTCTTTTTATGTTGGGATCAGACGCGCATATCTGCCCCTTCTCCTGGGGTTGGCAGGTCGGCGTGGTTAGGGCACGGGACTGGTTCTGGTCGCGCTGGTCCAGATCAGTGCACCCGTTGTCCGCTGGGGATGCAGATCTGCTGTTCTGGTACCCTGAGGGACTTAGGGTTTTTTCGGGGGGAAAAATGCTAGGTCGATCCGGGTGTCACAGGGTTGTGCGTTATGGGACCCCTTGTTGGTACCGAGTGCGGGGTGCTGGGGGCTGGTCTTCCATATTACGCTCTTCTCTTGCGTTTTGGCGCTGAGGAGCCTGTTGGGTGGGGTTAACCTCCTTTGGGATCCTGTGCTCCCCGTATCGCCGGGCCCGGTCCGGGGTGATGCCCGTTGACCTGTAGGCCCGGGATGGCCCTGTTGGGAACCGGAACGCGGGCTGCGGTGGTGCCACCGGTGCGTTTCGGGGTGTTCCTGAGGGGTTATGGGACCAACCATTGCATGGGGTAATGCCTGGGTGGTTGGTTCTCTGGTGTGTTGCTGCAGTGTCAACTCCCGGTTCTCCGGTTGAGGGTGCCCCTGCACGTTCATGACGTCTGCCGATCGTATGGGCTTTTCTGTGGGCAGCTGTCAGGGGCCGTGTGGTCTACGGATCCCGCTCCTGACGTGCTGTTGAAAGCTTGGTTATGCGACAACGCCAGCATACGCCCCTTCCGCCGGGGCGGCTGTTTCGGCTGTCCTTTCTGGCGCCTGCCTCGTCCGCAGTTGTTCCAGGCTTGGGTTGACGACCTGTTGCCTGGTCTTCCCCGGTGCACTGCCTGTTCCGTTGGTTAACTCTTGTGTGTTATGACCATGCTGTCTGCCTGTTGCAGGGCTTGTGTTCCAGGCGGTGTGCTGTTGAGGGGGACAGGGCCCGCTCGGCTGAGGGGCCTTTGTCCGAATACGCTGGCGATGTGAGGGGCGGGGTCACTAGGTGCCCCCCTGGTGGGGTCTTGATGCTGGCATCATGGACTTCTCCGGGCCCCCATTCCGGGGGTCCAGTCCTTTTGGTGGGTCTGGGTCTTCCTTCGCGCTCCGCTGCTACGGCCTTGCCACGGGGTTGGGTTTGCCCTTGACCCCGTGATTCTGGGGGCAGTAACGAGGTTGTTCCTCCGTTCGTTCCCGGGTGGCATGCGGGTTGTGCGTGTGTGTAGTCGTGGGGTCAAGCCACGGTCTGCTCACCCTGTGCGTTAAGTTGCTTGAGAGCTCTTCGCACGGTCGGGTCCGTCGCCTTCCCGTGAAGCCTCTAATAGGGGGGATACCCTCCATTAGGGGGGGTCGGGGGGGCTCGGCCCTCCCTGTTCTGATGGTTTTGGGGGGCTGTCAGCGGGGTGTATTTGTCAGCCAAGTGGCTCCGCTTGGCCTCCCTTGTGCAGAAAGCGATGCCAAGCTAAGCCACTAACGATACAGAACGTTAGGTTATGACTATAACCAAGTTCTGTTAGTTAGGGGCGATGCTTGGCATCGGACGGCCGCTGCAGCCCTTGACCTCACCTTGTGGTGAAAGCTTGGGAAGGAGGAGAGCAGGTGACCACACACCTGCTTATGAAGGTAAGCTGATGAGGGGTGTGGTCAGACTAATACTGGTATTAGAGGTACATTTGTGGTTTATTCAGTACGCGTGCACGTACGCGAGATAGTGCAGAAGGCGATGCCAAGCATCGCCCCTAACTAACAGAACTTGGTTATAGTCATAACCTAACGTTATGGCTATGGTTATGGTTAGGTTACAGTTATGGTTAGGGTTAAGGTTAGGGCTATGGTTATGGTTATGGTTATGGTTAGGGTTATGGTTATGGTTAGGGTAAGGTTAAGGGTTAGGTTATGGCTATGGTTGTAGTTATATATCATACTGGTCATCGCGTCTCGCTCCTGCCATTATGAGATAACTCTTATCTCCTAGCACCTAGTGTGCTCATGAACAAACAATTTGCACCCATGCACCTGACCAGGCCACGCCCCAGCGTCCTCCTATAAGACGCCGGACATGGTCACACTCTACCTTCCTCTTTTTTGTTTCCAACATGGACGCTGCAGTGCACTCCATGAACTAGTTGTTATGAAATGCAGAGAGAAATTACACAATGTTGGGTTTTCGCCGGAGATTCACCAGCCCCTGGAATCTTCTCGGCACATCCTAACAGCGCATCGGGCCTGTCCTGGGGTTTCCTCGTCTCGTGACAGCGGATCGAGGGACGTCGCGCGGCGGCTAGCTGTCGGGCTAGGTTGCGCACAGGTAGGGCCTGCACTGCCAGGCATTAATGCTAGAATTTGTGATACTGCTCGTTGTCCCGTGAGACAGCCGAGTTGTGTATTGGCGCGAGGGGCAGGATATTTGGGAAAACATGGTCGTCATGACTCTGTTTTGGGTGTTTTCCCAGCTATCCTAGTGCACGCGGCTAATGCTAATGCTACAATGCTGGGTCTCCGTTCTTGTTCCCCGCCGAGGGCTGTCTTTACTAAAAGGTTTTCCCTCCTCTTAACCATTCATGCTGATGGTCAATCAGTGTCTAATGTTAGGAGTTTTGATGGGGGCTTGTTTACCATTTTCATGGGTGGATGGGCTGAGGCCTAGGGCTGGTGTGCTTTTTGTGAATCTATGAATTGTGTGCGGGACTGGTGTTTTTCTCTGGTCTGCATCCCCTTAACATTTGTGTGTATGGGCTAGCCCATTCTGCAGTGTGTTAGTGGAGTTTTCGTTCATTTATTCATTTACCCCTTCATGGGTGCACACCACAGTGGAGGTTGCTGTATTCCTACTAGGGAGGCAGTGCGGTAGCACTTTATAATAACACCCTGTTATAATACATTTATAAGGTATTTGTAGATAATGAACTAATCATGAACAAACCATTTATATACATTCATAAATGATTATTAAATCATTTATAACTATATTTGTATAACATTTACAGATTAGTTCTACATTATTTATAACTCATTATCAACATTGTTCGTACTTGATTTGTTCATCATTAAATAATGTTGTTTAATGTGTAGTAACAGATTTGTAGATGCTTTGAAAAATGGATATGAAAAAACTACTATAGTGTATCTCCATTTATTTTTCATGTTCAACAAATGATTTGTTAAGACATTCATAAAACATTTATAAATCATTTGCAGATGCTATCGTGGGGGCCAATCTAAAGTGAAGCCTATTCATCATTAACAAGTGTCTAATACAGTTCATTATTTGTTAACTTTTTCATCACATGTTACAAATGTTGTAGGCAGCTTTCGGATACACCCTTCTTTGTGACATCAAACAGTGACAGAATTAGGACTAAAGATAAATGCAATTTTATTAACATATAAAATACATGTGCATGACATATAGTGTAACTTCGGGGGGCACTAGGACCCAGGAGTACCCTGGCCAGGTATTGAAGAGGATCTAGAGAGGAAGTCTCACGCGAGCGAGACTTGACGTCACGTGTGTTGCCGTCTGTTTGAATGGAAGCACAAGTTATCCGTGCTGCGTCTATACTTTCGCTTTTCAGGTATGAGCAGGTTAAACACCTTTTTTGTTGTTTTTGTTGGTAAATCTATTCCATCATTTCCGACCTACAAACAACTCTTATATGTTGTGTAGACGTTCGTGTAGATGTGGTGGCCGCTAACGTTACATTTGTTCCTAATGTGTGCTCAGTGCTCAGTATGTATGTGATGACGACACGACACACAAGAGTAATAATTATTTGTGTCGTGTCATTATCACTGAGCACACTGAGCACACATTAGGACCAAATGTAACGTTAGCGGCCACCACATCTACACGAACGTCTACACAACATATAAGAGTTGTTTGTAGGTCGGAAATTATGGAATAGATTTACCAACAAAAAAAGGTGTTTAACCTTCTCATACCTTATTAAAAGCGAAAGTATAGACGCAGCACGGATAACTTGTGCTTCCATTCAAACAGACGACAACACACGTGACGTCAAGTCTCGCTCGCGTGAGACTTCCTCTCTAGATACTCTTCAATACCTGGCCAGGGTACTCCTGGGTCCTAGTGCCCCCCGATGTTACACTATGTCATGTACATGTATTTTATATGTTAATAAAATTGCATTTATCTTTAGTCCTAATTCTGTCACTGTTTGATGTCACAAAGAAGGGTGTATCCGAAAGCTGCCTACAACATTTGTAACATGTGATGAAAAAGTAAACAAATAATTAACTGTATTAGACACTTGTTAATGATGAATAGGCTTCACTTTAGATTGGCCCCCACGATAGCATCTGCAAATGATTTATAAATGTTTTATGAATGTCTTAACAAATCATTTGTTGAACATGAAAAATAAATGGAGATACGCTATAGTCGTTTTTTCATATCCATTTTTCAAAGCATCTACAAATGTGTTACTACACATTAAACAACATTATTTAATGATGAACAAATCAAGTACAAACAATGTTGATAATGAGTTATAAATAATGTAGAACTAATCTGTAAATGTTATACAAATATAGTTATAAATGATTTAATAATCATTTATGAATGTATATAAATGGTTTGTTCATGATTAGTTCATTATCTACAAATACCTTATAAATGTATTATAACAGGGTGTTATTATAAAGTGCTACCGGCAGGGCTTCACAGTCTTTTGTCTGCAGCCACCACTGGTGCTCTGTGCTTGTGAAGCAGGTGGGATCAGTCCTTTGCCTCTGACATGGTGGAACGGTGTCCCGTCCGCTATAACCGCAGGGAGGGCTAGGATGCTGTCAACGCTTGTTTATAGACATCTTGGTTGGATCAGTCTCCCCTTGAGAAGGAGAGAAGTTTTTTCCCTCCTCAGGGCTCCCCTCTCCGCAGAGGGACTTTGGTCTTTCCGCAGGAGCGCAGGCGGTATTTGACCTAGGCCCCACACCGCCTCACACCGCGCAGCCAGAGGTGAGGGCACGGCCTCGCCAGCGGCTGTGGCGAGGCCCCCAACCAGCGGCCATGTTTCCCCCGCCTTAGGTACCCTGGACACAAAGACAACAGGTGATCTCAAGGCCGTGGCGGGATCGGCTACATTAGATGAGCACGCCCTAAAAAAACGTTGCCATCTAGCTGTGTCTAGCTCGCTCTCCGGTCACTCCCCCGCCAACACCAGCGGGATAAGGGCTCTGATTTGTTTCCTTTGGCTGCGGGCCGCGTGCCTTCAATGAAGCGCAAGCGGCCCCACGTTTCGCTTCTCATGGGGACAGGGGCTGACACCCAGTTGCTGGCTAGGCCTGGGTCTGTCCATGAGAATGTTGTGCTGTCAAGTGGCTCCCACGCCACACGTTCTGCGTCTGTGTTTGGTGAGCCTGGTGTTGTGTCTGTCAACAACAAAGGTTGTCAGCGGGGGAGCTCGAGGCCCTTGGGGTCGCAGCGCGAGTTCCCCCGGCCCCGCCCTCGCCAGGCCGGAAAACCGCCGGTGGTCAGTCAGGCACGCGTGATTTGGGTGGTAGTAATATCACTGCAGGGCTACGGTGTGTAGGAACCCACCCTATCGGGCAGTGTGGGGACCTCACGTCTTGCATGTCCAGCTGTAGAACGGGTCCAGGGTTGGCGGGTCCAGGGTTGGCAACGCACAGCGGGTGGGACCGGGCCGCCTATCTACGGTTCCTGGCGGACCAGCGCCGAGTGGCGGCGGGGGCGCCTGGGATTATCATCACATATGGCTACAGCAGTGCCATATGTCAAGGTGGATGGAGAGAATGCTGAGGCGAGGGCTTGTGTTGCAGTTTGTGCTACCCCACCCTCCGTTTTCAGGTTTGGTACAGACCCTATTGTCAGAGTCAACAGCAGTGACAGCTCTGGCCGACAAGATCCAATCTCTGTTGGCGAAGCAAGCCATGGTCCCAAAGGAGGACGCGATGCATGGCGTTTCCTCACGGTATTCTCTGGTGCCCGAGAAATCGGGGGGGGGGGGGGTCAGACCCATACTGGACCTATCCCATGGAAGGTTCAGAATGTTGACCGTCTCCCACCTGTTAGACGCTGTCAGGTGGGGGACTGGTTCACCTCCATAGACCTGTAGGATGCGTATTCGCATCCCGATCTTCCATCCTAGGGCTTACCTACGCTTCCTTTGCAGGAAATAGCGTACGGGTACCAGAGGCTGCCGTTAGGCTATTCTCTGGCTCCCCGCATCTTCACCAAGTGGGTGTAGACGGCACTGGGGCCTCTGCGTCATCGGGGGTTACGAATTGTATTCTGCCCTGGACGACGTTCTGGTCCTTGGCCGGTCAGGGTAGATCGCCAGGTCTCATACCAGGCAGGTGATGTCTCACCAGCCTGGGTTTTGCTGTAGACTGGAAGTAGAGTTAGCTCCTCTTCCCAGTCAATGGGTGGAGTACTTGGGCTTTTTCTAAGCTCAAGGTCTATATGGGCATCCCTCTCGGAGCGGCGGCGAGTGGTTGGGTTCTCGGCGCACTCGGGTGGTTCCGTCCTAGGACGGTTACGGCGCTGTCCGTGATGCGCCTGCTGCTGGGGTCCCTCTTGGCCTCCTCTTCATGGGGAGGATGTAGAGGTGGTTTTTTCCAGTAGGGAAATGGACCCGGTGTGAGACATATGGAAGCAGCTGAAGGTTCCCATGTCAGTACTGGGGGACCTCGTCTTCTGGGGAGGGTCTGGTGCCCTTACCTGCGGGGTCCCTGTGGGCAGCAGGCTGTCACACGTCACGGTCTTCACCGACGCCTCCCTCATGGGATGGGGGGGGGACGTGTCGGGCCAACGCAGTAGGGGGCAGCTGCCATGCTGCCCGGTCTGCGCTACATTCAATGTGTTGGATTTGAAGGCAGTCCTTCTGGCTCTCAAACGGCTCGACCACCTTGTGGTGGGCAAGCATGTTTTGATCAGGATGGACAACACAACGTCAGCGTCGTATATTGTCAGACAGGGTGGAGTGCGCTCCCCCCGACTGTACCGGGCGGCGGTCGGGCTCTGGCTATGGGCGTTCTCCATCTGCTCTGCCTGAGGGCTCTCCACATCCCCGGCAGGGTGAATGTGGGTGCAGGTGTGATGTCACAGGGCGGTCCTCACCCTGACGAGTGGGGATTACGTCCAGACATAGTCAGGCAGGTCTGGGACCGATTCCGTGGCCGTCCGGGATTCTGTACGCTTTCCCCCCCTTTCACCTGATAGCTCAGCTGGTCGCGCCGGGCCGGGGCTCAGCTGTGTGGTCCCCAGCCCTGATTCAGCTCTTGGTGGCCCCGCCATGGCCTGTTCCGTGGTCACCGCGGGCCCTCTCTCAGGCACGCGGAACTCTGTTCTGCCTCCTGTTCTGGGGCAGCCTCTAGGCTTGGCTGCTGACAGTGTGAATCTGGTGGGGATGCGTCTTGACTATTCTGTGGTTAACGCTATCCGGTATGCGCACGCTCCGTCCTCTACCGCGGCTTACGTTGGGGGGTGGCGTATGGTCGAGTGTGGGGGCGGACATTGTTCAGCCACCCTCTCGTGGAACATTCCTGCTTGGCGCTCTGCGTCTCAAGCCTGTGGAACGTTCTCTGTCTCCGAGTGGGACCTCCAACTGGTCCTGGGCCGGTTGTCGGAGGCCCCTCTTGAGCAGGCGCCATTGGATCTGCTGTCTTGAAGACCGCATTATTTTTGGCCATCACCTCCGCTGAACGCGTGGGTGAGCTGTGTGTTCTCTCGGTGCGGCCTGAGTGCCTGTCTATTCGGCCGATAGCGGTGCCACTCTGAGGCCTAATCCGGTCTTCGTGCCAAAGAATATCCGGAGCTCTTTCGCTCCAGGGATATTGTGGTTCAGGCATTCGTCCGCCTCCTCACGCTAGTGAGTTGGAGGCGGGCCTTCACCTGTTGTGTCCTGTCCGTGCTCTGGGGGTTTACCTCAGGACTCGGGCTCTCAGGGCTTCCGTTCAACTGTTTGTTTGTTACGGTGGCCCTTGCACGGGTGAGGCGCTGTCCAAGCAGCACCTGTCACATTGGTTGTGCGGGGGCGTTGCTTTTTGCTGCGCGTTGGCTGGACAGGTCCCCCCTCGGGCTGCTGACCTGTTAGGGGGGGCCTCGGTGGAGGACATCTGTGCTGCGGCCTCCTGGTCCTCCCCGGGGTCCCTTCGTTAAGTTTTCCCTGGACATGACTGGGGATTCTGTCTCCCAGGCGGTTCTGAGGTCTGGGACCTCTCCTGCGTCCCGCCTTCGGTGGGCTAGCAGGGGTGTGTAGGTGTGTGCCACGGGGTGATGTGTCACACGTGGTCTCGCCTGTGCTGTGCGTTTTTCAGCGGTCTCTGGTTCCCCCTTTTTCGCACTTGGTGGAGTTGACTGCCTCCCCCCCTTCATTAGGACAGCCGGGGGGACGGGACTCCCCTCCTCCCTGGTAGTGGGGCTTACGGGCCCTCAGGGGTTACACTTGTCGAGTCACGCGTCTGCTCTTCCCCATATCTCATAATGGCAGGAGCGAGACGCGATGACCAGTATGATATATAACGAAAGGTTATCCTATAATTTAGCGCCCTGAGGTCCCTTGGTTGGGTTTTCAATCTTGGAAACTTTTTTTTCCGAGGAAGGTAGAGTGTGACCATGTCCGGCGTCTTATAGGAGGCGTGGCCTGGTCAGGTGCATGGGTGCAAATTGTTTGTTCATGAGCACAGTAGGTGCTAGGAGATAAGAGTTATCTCATAATGGCAGGAGCGAGACGCTCTGCCAGTATTCATATAACTAGGTTATAGGATAACCTTTCGTTATAGATTGTATAGCTTCACGCTCTGCTCTATTTGGAACTATCCCTTTATCCACTCTAATAATGAATAAACTTTCACATGCACACACCTACTACCTCCGCCTGTTCTAGTTCCTTCCCTACTTTCACCACCGAAAGTGTCTGTAACACACCACTTTAAGTTTAGTGCTAAAGTAGTTAATGGAGAAGAGGAGCTGCGTTGACATTGTATCTTTGTTTTCTCTCTCACTATTTTTCGAGAAAGTAAAGCGATAATGTCTTCACCACTGGAGAGTCTAGAAGATGATGATCATTCTGACCTCCACCGGCGCTTTACATTGGGGCATGCGTCGCTGAGCAATCCCCGCCGGCATTGTCTCCAGCTCTACAGCTGGATACTATTATGCCTCAGGAGACGTCGGCTGTGTGAGAGCTGACGGTCTCCCTGGGCGGGTGATGTTTTTGCGACGCGAGCCTCGGGTGTGTCAGTTGTGAGGGGACAACTGTACAAGCTTGCGAAGGTCGGCTCCAGGCTAGAATCCTTTCGTTGCCCCTTAGCGGCGTGGAGGGGGTTCTAGTTTGATGCCCCACGATAACATAGACTCCTCCTCAGTGAAGTCGTAGCTTTGTTTTCCTGGGACCGTGACTCCGAATCTGCTGTTCAATTCCCCGGGTCTCTGGACAATGGATACCCTCTGCCGCCGCGCTGGCCCCGCTTTTCAAGACGGAAAACACCCGGCGCGAGGGGGGGTGAGCTTGGTGTTTCATTATGAGAATATCTCCGAGCTCAAGTCGGCTGCAGCCCGCGTGGATGCGATGCGTTCGCAATGGGGCTTACTGTCGATACCGCTGTGTTTGGTGAACACCGTCCTGTGAGTGGGACGTGTGTTGCCTTTTTTCCCTTTTTTCTTTGGATAAAAAGAGGAAGAGACAGCGGCTGTCAGTAGTGTTGGCCTGTATCGCTATTTCTCACGTTGTACAGCTTCAGTAGTAGACACTTAGTTTACTTCTGCATTAGCTAGTGGCTATCGATACTATCGATAGCCGGTAGAAGCTAACTGTTAGCCAGTTAGCTGTTAAGCTACGACGTTAGCAGGCGGCTACGCTCGGCTCGTAACGTTAGCTTGATGCTATCAGTTAGCCTGGAGTTAAACTGTTAGCTTGTGCTACAACCATTGGCGCTAGCCGTGAGGAAGTAGCAGGCCCTGGTACTCTGACTACGGCGTCATCTCTGGCAGAAGATGTCGTCAGGCCTGCGCCATGACGGCCGCAGGAGGGGGGCGTCCCGCCGGAGCGAGGCTCCAGCTGCCGCCACTTCTTCCATAGGACATTGCCCCACTCTTCCTTCCTCCCCCCTGGGTTTTTGGTTAATAACGATGTATTTGTTTAACAAAACATATCGCTGCTGTCGGGACAAAACCTCATAACTCCAAAAACCCAACTTTTCAGCAGATGAAAAAAACTAACACAGATTTGAGGGTGAATAGAGTTAGGAGGTTTAGACAGATGATCGGTTTAATGCTTTCCCATTGTTTAAACTTTGTAAAACCCACACACACATATGGAGGATGATCTACGGAGTTGATTTATATAAAAAAATATATTTAAAAAATGGAGTTATGAGGTTTTGTCCCGCCAGCAGCGATATGTTACTTCACTGCATTAGGTGATACGACATGTGCTGTGTGAAAATGGTCTTGGTCGCTATTTTTGTATAGCTTAGGTTCTAACATTGGCCAAGGCTTATGTCTTTCTCTCTACCTAAGAACAGCGTTGTTTTTTACGTGAGTAAAAATGAACTAGGGTTTTTTGTTGTATGATGAGAAGTTGTGTGTCCGTTCATGTAACCTTTAGACAACGTGGCGTGAGTCCACAACTGGCTGGGTGTTAACCTACAGCGCTATACATAGTGGTACGTGATCAAGGGCTTGAGTCCCTCTCTTAGCTTGTTATTTTCTTTGCTTAAGGGTAATGGTGAAAAATAACGAGTGGCAAGTTTTCACACATAAGCAGAGCCGTGGATAAAACCTGTTTTCAAACGTGGTTATCGGCTGTGGTGGCGTGCATGATGTACAGCTTTACTCTAACAGTGAGTGTGTACTTCATCTGGCGCACCATGCACCCGGTGTCACGACTCTGTTTTCTTTTGGCGTCGTATCAGGGGTGAGGTGGTGAGGGGGTGGGTGAAATTATTCCCCGGTTTGCCCCCCCCCCCTCAAATATGATTTTGTTTACAAAATGTGTGTTGATTCACTATATTTTGGGGATACGGTGTAAACCCGCAGCTACAGTTGAAAATTGTTTTGGTCGCTATTATGTATGTCTTAGCAAGGCCTGTAGCTAGCACTTGGTCGAGACTTATGTCTTCTCTCATCATAAAAGACGGCGTTCTTCTTGCAGTAGCAAGAGTGAGCTTTTGCCTTTTTTATTGTATGAAGGGGGTTGTGTGTGTTCAAGTTCTACGTTAAGTAAACGTGGCATTGAGTCCACAACTGGGTTGAGTGTTTTTACATAGATATTGTACCAAGGTCCTTGGGCCCTCTCTTTGGTATGTTGTTTTTTCTTTACTTTAGGGTAAAGGTATAAAAATGCAGGTGGCAAGTTCGCACATAAGCCTGAGCTTATGGTTCCACGCCATATTAGGATGGGTGGGTCATGGGATTTCCCCTCGGCCATGGAATACGTCACTGGGCAGGTTTTTCCTATTGGCCATGAGACAATCGTGAGTTTTCAGGCTCTGTGCTGCAGACCGCTGTCATTGTCAAAGTTGGATGATGCGATGCATTCGAAAACTGTTTGTTTTCTGCTCTGCTCTCTATTAAAATGTGTATTGGGCCATTGGTCACTTGGCCCAATTATTACATATATCCTTTTCAATTGTTACTCACGTAGAGGTCTCTCTGGGGGAACTTCTGTCTTCCCCTCTTATGTGAAGAGCAGAATTGATGGGGTTTTACCCTCAGACGCGTCATATGAGACCCGTGTCTGTGTCTTATAGACCGGCCTCCTGCTGCTCGTCCCAGACAGCATGGAGGGAACGGTGTTTCTTATTAGAATTCGCCATTGATGTGTTTTCGGGTTCTCGACGTGCATATAGCGCTGGCCCTGGGTGCTTCAATGTGGAACCACTTTATGGGCTGGCGCGCCTTGGTTGCCCAATTGGCGGAGGGCATAGAAACGGCGTTTTTTATGCAGGCGGCTGGGAAGGAGATTTTTGTCTCTACCGAGCGCCAGTGCACTAGGTTAGACTCGACGGCTCACGTGCATCTCCGGGGGGAGATGACGGAGTAGATCAAAACATTGGCGGAGGGGTCTCACGCCCATGAGGTGGGCCACCAGGCGCAGTGCATTCGCGTACTGACCGTCTTGGTGGCGCCCTCTGTGATGTTTTGGATCGACACGCGTACCTACCCCCCTCTTAGGACTGGGGATGGCGGCGTGACTAGAATGCGGGACTGGTTCTGGTCGCGCCTGACCAGGTCAGTTAACCCGTTGTCCGCCGGGGCGCAGATCTGCTGTTCTGGTACCCCGAAGGACTTTGTGCTTTTCCGGGGGGAAAAGGCCGGGTCGGGCCGGGCATCACAGGGATTGATGTCGTGGATGTGTGTGTCATATGTATGCCACCACGGGTTGCCCTTAAAGGAAAACTCCAACATTTTGGGAAATTAGCTTATTTAACATCTTCCCTGGAGTTAGACAAGAAGATACATACCTTTTTTGTCTCTGTGCGTGCATTTAGTTTTGGGAACAGTCGCTCCGTTTGCATAGCTTAGCTTCATCACTGGAAGTGAGGCAGGACAGTAGCCTGACGTTCCCTACAGGTTTGTTGATATTCTCATTCCTTCAAAGGATCCGAACCGATTGAAGTTTATGGATACCATGACTTAAAATCCTCTTACCTTGACGATAACTTTAGGTTAGTTGTAACTTTAGTTTAGGTTCGTGTTAACGTTAGATAATGTACAAAATAAACGTTTTCCGCTGCTATAAACGTCGCACTTTTATTTTGAAAACCCCAGAAAGGAAGTCATTATATTTGCTTTACCATCCTGTTCTGTGTTAGCTCCGGTTAGCTCCGAGCGTCCAGTAGTTAGTAGTATATTATCAATACCAGCCATTGGATTACTGTTTTCTAAATTGGGGAGGCTTTTAATCGTCAAGGTAAGAGGATTTTAAGTCATGGTATCCATAAACTTCAATCGGTTCGGATCCTTTGAAGGAATGAGAATATCAACAAACCTGTAGGGAACGTCAGGCTACTGTCCTGCCTCACTTCCAGTGATGAAGCTAAGCTATGCAAACGGAGCGACTGTTCCCAAAGCTAAATGCACGCACAGAGACAAAAAAGGTATATATCTTCTTGTCTAACTCCAGGGAAGATGTTAAATAAGCTAATTTCCCAAAATGTTGGAGTTTTCCTTTAACAGTGTCGTGCTTGGTCCATACTGTGTTGTACCTTGCGCTGTGTTAAGGGGGCTTGGTCCCTCCATTTGTTTCACCCCTCCCTCCCTGCTAGGACGGGGCTGGGAGAGGGCTGTCGGGGAGGTTGTTGTCAACTCCTCTAGGCATCCCTGTGACTGTAGGTCCCGGTCCGCCGGGCCCAGGTCCGAACTCATTCTCGTCTACCTGTTGGCCTGGGTTAACCCTTTGAAAACTGAAACACTTGTGCTGCTTGTATAGCCTGTGTATACACGCAGTTATGTTTCTGAGTTTTCTTTGTGGGTTAAGGGAACAACCGCCTCCTGTTAAACTAAACATAGGGGGTGAAGCTATACGATCTATAACATACGGTTATCCTATAACCATAGTTATATGAGTATAGCGAGCGCTCTGCTCTGACTCACGAGGACCCCATGGTCTTTGCCTTCGGTGGTGAAAGACTTGGGAACTGGGAAGGAGCTGATTGTGTGGTCACGACCCCGCTTATGTTCAGATTCAGATTCAGATTCAGATTCCTTTATTAAGCCATGTGTGTAAAAACACATTGGTAATTGTTGCAGCATTACAGTGTATGCATTTTTCATTTCTTTTTTCACAGTAACAACAACACCAACACAGACACAGGACAAAAAACAGTGCAGTGGAGGATTAATCATTTAAATACATATATATATAAAGTGTAAAGTTCAGAGTTCGGATGTGGGTGTGGCCAGGCGGAGGTAGTAGGTGTGTGCATGTGAAAGTTTATGTTATGGTTTGTAACCGACCGCAATCGCACAACACAAGACAGGTATGAGAGTAAGCCAAAACAGGGCATTTATTCATTACATAACAAAAGGCGGCACTGTCCCTTTAAGGGAGAACACAAAAACACTGGAGTCAAAGAATATAGGGAAAATGCGGCACTGTGCCTTTAAGAGGCGAGCAGGCTAAGGGGCTAAGGCTAAGGGACAAAAAGTCAAGGACCAGGACCAGGGGGCACTGGAGAGGGGGACAGGGACAGAGGCCCGGAGAGGCGGGCTGGAGACAGGGACAGAGAACAGGGTTAAGGCCTTGGACAGGGCGAGGGCCAGAGCTGCTTACAGGGATGGCAGGGTTCCGACGGCGGAGGCCTGGCACGGAGATCCTCCTTGGAAGCTGCAGACAGGCAGCGCAGAACACCGGGGTCCCAGAGGACCGGGGCGAAGAGACGCATCCTCCCGTGGAATAGGAAGCGATGCGCGCCGGCTTGACGTCTGGAGTGGGAGCGCGCCGGCTTGACGTCTGGTCTGGAGTGGGAGCGCGCCGGCTTGACGTCTGGAGTGGGAACACTGGAAAACCTCCCGTAGAGGATTAGAGAGCGCAGACGGTGTCCCACTCCAGGCAAACGGCGACAGGTGGTGATGGCTGGCACGTCGTCTCACGCCGGAGACGCGGCAGGTGATGGTAACGTCCAGGACACCATGAACACTGAACACAGATAAAGATACAGAGTCCAGAACACCGAACCAGCATACAGAACGACCCGACCAGGACTGGAGGGGAGGTCCAGGTATTTAAAGCCCTCTGGGGCGCTAATCATAACCTATGACAGCTGTGAAAGGTAGTCCAAGGGTGGGGGCCGGTGAAGAGCAGAGGAGAGTAAAACATCGCAAGGGTGGGGGCTGTTGAGGAGAGTAGACAGGGAAAGTCCAAAGGTGGGGGCTGGTGAGGTGAGGAGACAGGGAATTAAAGGTCCAGGGAAACGGCGAATCCTCACAGTACCCCCCCCTCCACGGGAGCCACCGGGCGACCCAAAAAAATCAGACAGCGGGGCAGGGGACATGACAAAGCAACAAACAAAAAAAATTGGGCCATGCTAGCAGGGGAGGCTGCACCTAAAGTGGGGCTAGCAGAGGGACTGGGTAGCTGCCAGAGCATTGCTAGCTACAGGGCCTATGCTAGCTGTACTGCTACAATAGCATAGAGGCTGCGCTAGCTGCCGTAGCTAGGCTAGCAGACAGGGCTGGACTAGCAAAGGAGAACAAGCTAGCTGGAAGGACAGTCCTAGCTGTGGGGAAACTGACCTTGCTAGCTGAAGGGGCAGTCCTAGCAGTGGGGAGACTGACCTTGCTAGCTGAAGGGGCAGTCCTAGCAGCGGGGAACAGGGTAGCTAACAGGGGAGCTAACGAGGCTAACAGGGGAGCTAACGAGGCTAACAGGGGAGTCAACAGGGGAGTCAACAGGGGAACTAACAGGGGAACTAACAGGGGAACTAACAGGGAGCTAGAGGGAATTAGAGGGAACTAAAGGGAACTAAAAAGGGCAAACTCACATACACTGTCTGTGCTGGCTGGGGTCGTCGACGGGTCGGGTCGTACTGTTATGGTTTGTAACCGACCCCAATCGCACAACACAAGACAGGTATGAGAGTGAGCCAAAACAGGGCATTTATTCATTACATAACAAAAGGCGGCACTGTCCCTTTAAGGGAGAACACAAAAACACTGGAGTCAAAGAATATAGGGAAAATGCGGCACTGTGCCTTTAAGAGGCGAGCAGGCTAAGGGGCTAAGGGACAGGGCCAGGGCAAAAAGTCAAGGACCAGGACCAGGGGGCACTGGAGAGGGGGACAGGGACAGAGGCCCAGAGAGGCGGGCTGGAGACAGGGACAGAGAACAGGGTTAAGGCCTTGGACAGGGCGAGGGCCAGAGCTGCTTACAGGGATGGCAGGGTTTCCGACGGCGGAGGCCTGGCACGGAGATCCTCCTCGGAAGCTGCAGACGGGCAGCGCAGAACACCGGGGTCCCAGAGGACCGGGGCGAAGAGACGCATCCTCCCGTGGAATAGGAAGCGATGCGCGCCGGCTTGACGTCTGGAGTGGGAGCACGCCGGCTTGACGTCTGGTCTGGAGTGGGAGCGCGCCGGCTTGACGTCTGGAGTGGGAACACCACTCCAGGCCTGGCACGGAGATCCCCCCTCGGATGCAGCAGACGGGCAGCGCGGAACACCGGGGTCCCAGGGGACCGGGGCGAAGAGACGCATCCTCCCGTGGAATAGGAAGCGATGCGCACCGGCTTGACGTCTGGAGTGGGAGCGCGCCGGCTTGACATCTGGAGTGGGAACACCACTCCAGGCCTGGCACGGAGATCCCCCCTCGGATGCTGCAGACTGGCAGCGCAGAACACCGGGGTCCCAGGGGACCGGGGCGAAGAGACGCATCCTCCCGTGGAATAGGAAGCGATGCGCACCGGCTTGACGTCTGGAGTGGGAACACTGGAAAACCTCCCGTAGAGGATTAGAAAGCGCAGACGGTGTCCCACTCCAGGCAAACGGCGACAGGTGGTGATGGCTGGCACGTCGTCTCACGCCGGAGACGCGGCAGGTGATGGTAACGTCCAGGACTCCATGAACACTGAACACAGATAAAGATACAGAGTCCAGAACACCGAACCAGCATACAGAACGACCCGACCAGGACTGGAGGGGAGGTCCAGGTATTTAAAGCCCTCTGGGGCGCTAATCATAACCTATGACAGCTGTGAAAGGTAGTCCAAGGGTGGGGGCCGGTGAAGAGCAGAGGAGAGTAAAACATCGCAAGGGTGGGGGCTGTTGAGGAGAGTAGACAGGGAAAGTCCAAAGGTGGGGGCTGGTGAGGTGAGGAGACAGGGAATTAAAGGTCCAGGGAAACGGCGAATCCTCACAGTTTATTCATTATTAGAGTGGATAAAGGGATAGTTCCAAATAGAGCAGAGCGCTCGCTATACTCATATAACTAGGGTCATTTCTTTTTTAACAATGAACATTGTTACTCAGCTGAAGAAGTTGTACCCTTCCTGCTGACTTGTCGTACAGAACTTGTAAGTCGCTAGTTTTTAGTGAAATGTATAATGTAGAGCAAAAAAAAAAAAAAAAAAAACGATTTCAAAATAAGGAAAGAAAGATTTACATACAATCTTTACATACATAATCACCATAATAAACAGGAGAGATAAATAAACACAGACAAGCAATTAAAATAGACAGGAAACAACAACAGATTCATGAAAAAAAAGCAGATCATAAAGACTTGATCATAACAAGGGATGTGACAGAGAGTTAAGGATTGATTTAAGATCAGATAAGATAAGATAAGATATTCCTTTGTTGATCCCCTTGGGGAAATTCAGGAAATTCTTCCGGATCTCCTCCCGGTGACAATTAAGGGTCAGCAGATTTGTCCAGTAAAATATCTTGGTTTCTACCTGGACTGTAAATTAAACTGGAAAAAGAACACTGAGGTTGTATTGAAGAAGGCTCAGTCAAGACTATTCTTCTTGAGGAAGCTTACTGTAGATCCTTTGAAGCTTCTTCGTGTTCTGTATTAGGGACTCTTAACTAGTGTTGTATTTTATGCTGTGCTCTGATGGGGGGGGGGGGGGGGGCAGCATCACTGAGGATGATAAAGACAGGATCAATAAGATGATCAGTAAGGCTGGCTCAGTGATTTGCCTTACCCCAGATTCACTTGAGGTCACTGGCCAATCTAAAAATGTTTCTGTATTTTGAAGGCCATCCATTATACAGTGTTTTTAAACAGACTCAGGAGCTCATTCAGTGAGCGACTAGTGATGTCTCTGTGTTCTACTGAATGACTCAGAATGTATTTTATTCCAGCAGAGGTCATATTTTTTAGACGTGATCCATAGAAACCATTTAGCTGTCAATCATGTCTCAAATGGCTTCTCATGGTGTTATTGATTGTTGAGTTCATTTGGTGGCAAATTAGTTTCCCCACTGGGATTAATAAAGCTGTCTAATTTAATTGAAATATGGAGCAATTTATTTAAATTAAACGGATGATAAAATCTTGATATATTTTCCTCTCCTCTCCTCTCCTCTCCTCTCCTCTCCTCTCCTCTCCTCTCCTCTCCTCTCCTCTCCTCTCCTCTCCTCTCCTCGCCTCTCCTCTCCTCGCCTCGCCTCGCCTCTCCTCTTCTTTCTCCTTTCCTACCCTATCCTCTCCACCTCTTCCCTCTCGCCTCCTCTCCTTCATCCTCTCTCCTCTTCTCTCCTCTCCTCTCCTCTTCTTTCCTCCTTTCCTACCCTATCCTCTCCACCCCTTCCCTCTCCTCTCCTCTCCTCTCCTCTCCTCTCTCTCTTCTCTTCTCCTCTCCTCTCCTCTCCTTCTCCTCTCCTCTCATCCCCTCTCATCTCCTCTCCTCTCATCTCCTCCCCTTCATCCTCTCCTCACATCTCTTCTCTTCTCCTCTCTCTCCTCTCCTTTCACCTCTCCTCTCCTCTCTCTCCTCTCCTCTCCTTTCCTCTCCTCTCTTCTCATCTCCTTCTCCTCTCCTCTCCTCTCCTCTCCTCTCCTCTCCTCTCCTCTCCTCTCCTCTCCTCTCCTCTCCTCTCCTCTCCTCGCCTCGCCTCTCCTCTTCTTTCTCCTTTCCTACCCTATCTCTCCACTCCTCTTCCCTCTCGCCTCCTCTCCTTCATCCTCTCTCCTCTTCTCTCCTCTCCCTCCTCTTCTTTCTCCTTTCCTACCCTATCCTCTCCACCCCTTCCCTCTCCTCTCCTCTCTCTCCTCTCTTCTCTCTCTTCTCCTCTCCTCTCCTTCTCTCTCTCTCCTCTCATCCCCTCTCATCTCCTCTCCTCTCATCTCCTCCCCTTCATCCTCTCCTCACATCTCTTCTCTTCTCCTCTTCTCTCCTCTCCTTTCACCTCTCCTCTCCTCTCTCTCCTCTCCTCTCCTTTCCTCTCCTCTCTTCTCATCTCCTTTCTCCTCTCCTGTCCTCTCCTCTCCTCTCCTCTCCTCTCCTCCTCTCCTCTCCTCTCCTCTCCTGTCCTCTCCTCTCCTTCATCCTCTACTCACCTCTTCTCTCTCCTCTCTCTCCTTCTCCTCTCCTCTCTC